>NW_028318031.1:5055000-5367222 GCF_062004578.1 Staurois parvus | reverse complement strand
TCCTCTTCATGTTTAGCTTTCTAGCAGAAGCCTGAAGGTTTTGTGCCAATATTGATTGGAACTGTTTGTAGTTCCCTCTACCTTGACTAAGGCCCCAGTTCCAGCTGAAGAAAAACTGCCCCAATGCATGATGCTGCCACCACCATGCTTCACTGTGGGTATGGTGTTCTTTTGATTATGTGCAATGTTGTTTTTACGCCAAACATATCTTTTGGAATTATGGCCAAAAAGTTCAACCTTGGTTTTTTCAGACCATAACACATTTTCTCACATGCTTTTGGGAGACTTCAGATGTGTTTTTACAAAATTTACACAGGCTTGGATGTTTTTCTTCATATGAAAAGGCTTTCATCTTGCCACTCTACCCCACAGCCCAGACATATAATATGGGAGATTGTTGTCACATGTACCACACAGCTAGTACTTGCCAGATATTCCTGCAGCTCCTTTAATGTTGCTGTAGGCCTCTTGGCAGACCAGTTTTCTTCTTGTCTTTTCATCAATTTTGGAGGGTCGTCCAGTTCTTGGTAATGTCACTGCTGCGCCATATTTTCTCCACTTGACGATGACTGTCTTCACTGTGTTCTATGGTATATCTAATGCCTTGGAAATTCTTTTGTACCCTTCTCCTGACTGATTATGGTTTTAACAATGAGATCCCTCTGATGTTTTGGAAGCTCTCTGCGGACCATGGCTTTTGCTGTAGAATGCGACTAAGAAAATGTCAAGAAAGACCTACTAGAACAGCTGAACTTTATTTGGAGTTAATCAGAGGCACTTTAAATGATGGTAGGTGTGTACTGACTCCTATTTAACATGATTTTGAATGTGATTGCCTAATTCTGAACACAGCTACATCCCCAGTTATAAGAGGGTGTGCACACTTATGCAACCACTTTATTTTAGTTTTTTTATGTTTACTTCCCACCCTAAAAGATTTCAGTTTGTTTTTCAATTGAGATGTAAAGTTTATAGGTCACATTAAGGTGGAAAACGTTCTGAAATGATTTATCTTTGTCTCTTTTGTTTACATCACAGAAACCCAACATTTTAACAGGGGTGTAGGTGTGTCTCAGATTCTGTGTTGCAGGACATCAGTGGAAGGCCCCGTGTTTTCATTGGTAGTCTGTAGGTATGCTCTGTCAGGAATAAAGAATGCCCTGAGAATTCTTAGACCCGTGGAACCTGTCCACCTGAGGCTAGGCCCCTCTCCCTTGGCAGGTCTGCAGATTCGTGAAGAAGGCTTTCCTGACTGTTCTATGTTCATTCAGGCAAATATTCTTCGCTGTCCTGATAAGGCCACTGATCTTTGTGCAGTGGATCGTACTGCTTCGCTGGATATGGGTAGTCCAAAGCATTCTTAGCACTGCTACTCTTAACTACAGGAATAGGCAGGATACATTTTTTTTCAGCAAGCTTCTTCTTAGAGCTCACTTCAGATGTGCCTTTTGTGCTACTGGTGAGCTTATCCTAAGTACCATTAGGGTGGTAACCGATCTCACCGGTTTGTGCTTAGGTTTTAGGCTTCTTGGTTTGTTTCCGAGGTACCTATCCGTTCGGGTATGCTGACTTCATTGCATCGAACTTTGGATTTTTTGCTGGACTCAGAAGTCATCTTCACACCTCTTGAATGTTGTGGTCCATATCAATTCAGGGTTCATCTCTGGTGAGTTTCACTTTGGCAAGGGGAATGTCTGACAGTGTCTGCAGGTGCCATTGAAAGATGCAGGATCCCACTCTGTGATGTTTATTATACACAGTACTGCTTGCTACAAACTGAGGCATGCTGAGTAAAGGATGATTCTTCCCTCTTATTCTGGGCAGGACTACAGATTTACTTTGTTTGGCAGCGTTCAACTCGTGGTAGGAAGAATATCTTGATAGTGTCTGACTTTCAATGGCCTCCAAGAAAGCAATTTTATGGCAAGTCTCATCACTTGTAGAGTGATATGTGAATGCCAAATATTGGTTTTTTTTATCATACTGTTCAGTGATGCATAGTATATAATACATTTGACCACTTGGGGACTATATACAGTTGTTTTTGTTTCTTACAGGCATTGTACTGTAGCAATAGAACACTTGGCACCTTAGATCTGTGGCCAGCATTGCTATTTATCGTTCATACAGTTATCAGTTGTTCCTCATGCTCTGTTGAAAGAACACCTTTAATTAAATAGACCTATAGTTAATAAATATGCATAATGTTATGGAAATAAAGTAGTTATTGAGACTGTTGCTGTAACTATGCCACATAGGGAACATTGCATTCTAAGTTGATAGCTGGAACTGCCATCTGCTAGCTATATGGAAGCTATTTAGACCTTGTTGAAAGCACTGTAAGATTCTTCTACGTGGTCTGTATTATGCACGGCAAAGCGATGGTTTACAAATAAGCCTTTGCATGTCGTGACTGCCATAGTAACAAATAAACATAAAGGTCTTACACTGATGGCTTACTGAGCACATTCTGTCCATGTTCTATTCACCTAATACTAAGAGAGCTGTATTGTGCAAGCTCTTATATTTTATTTGATAAACATCAATGATTTGTGAGCTGCCAAAAACACTCAGGTGAGCTGTTAATGCATCATCACTGCACCCTGGGCATCCCCCAGACTTTGAGCTAGTGCAATTTTGAAATATCGAACTAGGTTGGAAAAAAACAGGACAAACTTAAAAAAGCTGAACTCCAGTGCACAATATAATATTATTATTTTACAGTATTTATAAAGCGCCAACAGTTGCGCTGTACATTACAAAGGGGGATAGAACATGCGACAGTACAATAACAATACAATGCGATACACGAGGGGTTCGAGGGCCCTGCTCTTTCGAGCTTACAATCTAGGAGGGAGGGGATAGTGGTACAGGAGGAGATAGCTGTGGGGGATGGAGTGGTAGGAAGAGTGGAGGAGGTCAGCAAATTAGCAGGGGGTGGGGTAGGCTTCCCTGGAGAGGTGGGTTTTCAGGGTGCGCCTAAAGGAGAGGAGAGTAGGTGATAGTCTGATGAGTTGGGGCAGGGAGTTCCAGAGGATGGGTGACACCATTATGTTATGTCTCTGGCTCGGACAAAAAGGCCAACATTTTGTTAAGACAAAATAGATAAGGTTGCTAAAAAGAAAAGGTACCTTAAAGTGAAGCTAACCTTGCCTAAAACAAGGTAACAACAGCACTGAAGTGCACACACTGGGTTGGCCTTCAGAATAATCCTCCAACAATTTTCTGGGCGAAGTGGTGCATTATCTGACAGAAATGCAGGGGTGCCAGTATTTTTGGCTATGACTGTAGCTCTGTATAAAGTTACAATGTAGCTTTTTGGGGCTTATGGAGTGCACCAGAACTAATTCAGAGTTCGAGACAACCATGTCTGCAGGCAGCAGACATATCTGTTACTGGCAAAAAAGGATATGTACTATGTTTCCTTAAAGCATGTGTAATTCCTAAGTACATGTACACTTTTTAAAAATTCAGCCTTTATACTTCCAGATGTATTGCTTCTATTAATGGGAAAAATGTCCTACATAAGTAGTTACAGGACATAAAATGTGTTCTATTCATGTAATGTACAAGCATACAATCCATGCTTCTTTATTTGGGTTAGAAGTTCACTTTGAAGATCTCCAAAAGGGCTTACACAGAGAAGGTGTAACATTTCTAAAGTGTGGGTAAAAAGTTACAGAGCCTGATGTTCTCCTGGCCTAAGATTTGTATTCGTTTTGGCTGCATGTGTACAGCTAGTTTTTACAACCTTTTGATTCTATATCAGAGGTTTCTTATAACCATTAAACATAGTATAATATGTATATTTGCAGGTAATGTATATTTCCTGTTTCTGAATGTGTCATTACTATAGGATATACTGTATATGTTTCTGTGATCTTATTTTTAAGTAGTCCATGTGCTTTCATCTATTAAATTATTTTTGAATAGTTGCATTTTCATTTCCTGCTTATTGTGCCATACTGATCTGTGCTTTTTATCTCTAGCTGGCTTATGTTTTTCCTTTGTCTGCTAATACAGTGTACTTTTCTCTATGGTGCCTTCTTAGTTTCCTCCATCTTATTTTAATATGTGTGCTTCTCTAATATCTCCATGCTTTACTGAATATTCTTTTTCAATGTGCATATTTTTGTTCTTTCTGAAATCAACTACCTACTTTTTTCTTATTGCTCCGTGGCCTTTCTCCTCCCAGGGGAGCGTCCACCTCGCCCTCCGCAACCAGCTGCTCTAGTTAAGAGTAAGTTTGATGGTTCCCTCCTTCGTGCACCTTGCTCTTGTCCACTCTGTACTTTTCTAGTCCCTCTCTCTCAAGGTACATAGTGTTTGATCAGTGGAATGAACTACTTACTGACCTTTGGCTTAACAGTGTGCAGTGGAATGAGTGACTGACTCTTATCATTGGTATACCATCTACAAACACATAAACCTTACATTCTACTGATGTTTGTATGCATTTTAGAGTATTTTTTTTAATTTCTATTACCCATCAATGTTGGTAGTGTCCCCCCCCAAAAAATTAAAAGTATTTGTAGCTGCTGACTTTTAATATAAGGACACTTACCTGTCCAGGGATTTAGTGATGTCCTCACCCGAGCCGATTCTTCAGGTGGCACCTTTTGGACAGCAGCATTGTCAGTTTGAGGAGTGGGGAATATTAGATGTACTAGCAAATGTATATACACTAACAAATTGAAGACAAACTGACAAACTCCAGCTCACACTTTATAATCATTTACAGCAACTATTTTTTTTCCTTTTGGGATAAAGGTTTTACATAAATAAATAAAAGCTGATCATGTTAATCACCCCTGTCAGTGTTAAACCGTTTGTGCCACCCTGTAAACTGATACATCTGTGAGAGAGCTTGTTCTTTTTAAAAACACAGACTTACTGACTGGATCAGCAGGTGAAAATAGAAGAAAGTCGGTCTAGAAAAAGAAAACTAATGCAGCCATCACATCAAAGAACTGATAAACTGCAATATAATAAATGTTTGCTTTTGGGTTTAATTCCGCTTTAAATCACATTAAAAAAAATTCAATATATCTCTGTCACAGTGAGAGAATCTTATTTCTGCAGAGAATAGTCATTCATATTGCATGCTTGGTGCTTTAAGAGTTGCAGTGTTTTTCCTTGTAAGTAATGAGCTAGAAACAGACATATAATACTGGGTCGTGCAGGTAAGTTACAGTTTCTTGCGATTTTTGAAATGACATAGCTTGTTTTAAAGCTAAGTTTTTGCACGATGTTTGCTAGAACTCTAGAACTGCACTAGGCAGCCTTGCCCAAAGAAAAAAGCCTTGTTTTCTATGGCGTGGTGCATTGCAGTGTTGTGTGCAGCATAAAAAATACTGCATGCAGTACTTTTTTTTTTTTTTTTTTTTTTTAGAGCAGCGAATTGTGATGCAATCTACCACATTGCAACACCACTGTATGAGTAGAACTTTATGAAACGTCCCTATAACATTTGGAAAAAATTTGGACAAAAAAAAAAATTAAACCGTGTTGTGCGCTGGGACCGTCTGGTGGGAACAAGCCCTAAATATGAAGAATACTTTTTTTACATAAAGAAATGGAATACTTTACAAAGTGTAAAGTTATGTATGATGTATTAGCACAAGAGTAGTTTTACTTGTATCCTTGTAACCAAAAGTATGTGACCATGAGTAGATGCATACAGCTCATCAGATACAGCTTGATGATGAAGTCGAGAATTACACCACCACATGCATTTGTTATAAACACATGCTACACTGTGTGCACAATTATTAGTCAAGTTGTATTTTTGAGGATTAATGTAATTATTGAACAACTACAGAGCTCTCAGTCAATCCAAAATGTTAATAAACCTCAAATCTGAACATATAAGAAAGTAAAAGTGAGGTTTTGGCTTTCATAGGAGAATATCTATGTGTGCATAATTATTGGGCAACTATTAATGTGCAGAATTATTGTGCAACTAAATGAAAAACAAAAACATTTCCCATCTCACTTGTTTATTTTCATCTGTTAAAGTGAGAATAAATAGACAAACAACTCAAAATTTACACAAACATTTCTGACATTTAAAAAAAAAAAAAAAAAATCAGTGACAAATTTAGCCACCCTTCTTTTCAATAACTATCAGTTTCTTGATCTGTTGGCGATCAACTTTTTGTGCAGCAGCAATCACAGCTTCTCAGACACTGTTCAGAGAGGTGTACGGTTTTCCTTCACCGTAAATCTCCCGTTTAAGAAGGGCCCACAAGTTCTCAATAGGGTTTAGGTCAGGTGAGGAAGGGGACCATGTCATTAATCTTTAAGGCCTTTTCTGGCTGGCCACGCAGTGGAGTAGTTCGATGCATGCGATGGAGCATTATCCTACATAAATATCATGGTCTTCTTGAAAGATGCAGACATTTTCCTTGAAGAAAGCATTTTCTAAAATCTGACAGTAGGTTTGGGAGTTGATTTTGAGTCCATCTTCAACCCAAAAGGTCCAACAAGCTCATCTTTAATAATACCAGCCCTATGCCAGTACCCCACCTTCCCCTTTCTGTTGTCTGAGTCGATGTGGAGCTCTGTGCCCCTTACTGATCCAGCCATGGGCTCACCAATCTGGTCCGCCAAGGGTCACTCTCATCTCATCAGTCCATAAACCCTTTGAAAATCTTTCTTCAGATATTTATAGGCCCAGTCTTGATGTTTCAACTTATGTGTCTTGTTCAGTGGTGGTCGTGTTTCAGCCTCCCCTACCTTTGCCATGTTTCTGAGTACTGAACTCCTTGTACTGTACTTCTGGGCACTCCAGGTAGGTTGCAGTTCTGAAATATGACAGCACTGGAGGATAATGTGTTCCTGGTAGCTTCACGTTTGATTCTTCTCAAATCTTTGGCAGTTAATTTGCATCTTTTTTCTCAACACATTTCTTGCAACCCTGTTGACTTTTTGCAACAAAACGTTTGATGGTTCTGTGATCACGCTCCAATATCTTAGCAATTTCAGTAGTGCTGCATCTCTTTGAAAGACTTTTTACAATTTTTTACTTTTCAGAGTTGGTTAAATCTCTTTTTTTTGGCCCATTTTGCCTGAGGAAAAGAAGTTGCCTAATAATTATGCACACCTTGACATAGGGTGTTGATGTCTTTAGGTTACACCCTCCCTCATTACACAAATACACATCACCTGATATGCTTAAGTCCAATAAGCATTCAAGTCTATACAGTTTGGAGTTGGACAGTATGTATAAAAATGATGATTTGGTCAAAATACTCACATATTGCACATATACGATAGCAGTTCATGGCAGCATGCAAGGATACATGCACACTTACACACATGTAATGTACATACAGCAAATTTGAGTATAATTAATGTACAAACATATATTTAAAATATTTTTCTCATTTTGAAAATGCTGCTGCATATTCTGAAAACATTGCAAGATTTAAAAATAAGTTTGTCATTTATATATAAGAATTACATTTAATGAAAACCTGTGAGAATATGAATGTTGTTTTTGCTGACACTTTCTGAAAATGCTAGTTGCTTGGCTGTCATGGGCTTCACTACTTTCTGAGCACTGACCTGGAACAAGTGTTCAAATAATACGTTTTGACTTTACTGCCTGCAAGTATTTTCAGGTCAGTGATGTTTGCTTGGCAACTTGACAGTTGCCAGCAACTACATATTTCTCTCAGCACAAGTTTCCTTTAACTAAAACACTTCTGACAAAATGAACATGACCACAGCATAGAAGAAATAGGATACATAGCATTAACCTTCAGAGTTCTTGTATGTACCTGTGGTTCACTGTAATAGTATGTGCTGTACTGGCCAACTTCATAGAAAATGTATACACACACTAATGCAGTGATTCATTATCTTGCCTTGTTCTAGGCTGTTGCATAGTTATATTTTATATAATGTAGCTAAAGCAACTTGTCACTTCTACTTGCAAAATACCCTTGGAATAGTATTCTTCCAGCTTTCATGACATTGTGTGTGTATGTGTGTGTGTGTATATATATATATATATATATATATATATATATATATATATATATATATAAAATGTGTGTGTATGTATGTGTGTGTGTGCAAATATATATATATATATATATATATATATATATATATATACACACACACACACAAACTCAATACTGAAGAGTATTTACTGAATTAAAGTAGCTTTTTTGGGATTTAATCTTGGGGTTACTATTTTTGAAATAAAAGTTCATTTTGATACTATTATTAGATACTCATGAGGACACTTTAAAAAAAAGCCCAATTGCATGACTCTTATACCTTGTTTGTATTATATCTTAGAATCCAGTTATAATCCTATCAACGGAGAGGACGACTGTATATCATCGGGAGTTAAAAGACTTTCTCTCAAAAAAACAACAACATCCAAAGGTCTGAAACTGGTTAAACCATCTGCACGGGTGGCTGGCACCAAAGTGTCTGACCGGCACACACTTGGTATCAAGAGTAGCAGCTTTTCCTCAGGAGACGTGGCCCTGATAGACTTTGGAGAGGACATCAGTCCAATAAGCCCAGGTTTTATTTCTCCTGTAGTGGAACAGACTGCTCCTTCTTTAGCTAAACTGGCGATGGATGCCTTTTCATTGCTTGATAAAACTCCTCCTCAGAGTCCAAATCGCTCACTTCCTCGGCCTCTTCATCCAACCCCTGTGGTGGATTGGGATACCAAACCCCTTCCAGCCCCTCCAGCTTATGATGAAGTGGCACAGGATGAAGATGATTTTGAAGTATGCACTATAAATAGTCCTGATGTTCTTTTGGCCCATAGAGAGAAAATTACAATGACCCATCTTCAAAGGGCTAAAGAAAAAGGAGACGCTAACTATGGCTATGTCCAGGAAACAGATAGAGCTCCTGTTAAAATAAAATTGGAAGACAATCTGTTCCTTCCTCCAAAAGATTTGAAACAGGCAAACCTTTCCCAGACATCAGAAATATTTGAAGAACTCCAACAGGAATGCATGAAGAGGCTAAATGTCCCTCAGTCATCGTCACTGGCTTCCACTCCCAGCCCAAGCTCTTTTACTGGAATCTTTGATGTCACTTCATCTGAAGACAAACCACAGATACCACCACGAATTCCTATACCTCCCAGGCCAATTAGACGTGAGCATGAACGATGGTCTGGAGAGTTGTCTCCAGCTTTTGGAGCTGAGGAAGTGGGTAGAGCCCCTTTACTGCCTCCAAGGGACCCACTGTCTCAGCCTACATCTCGGACTCCTAGTCCTATGGCTCTTCAGGTGGGCTCTCCACAACAAAGGTCTAACCTCTGCTCTCCCCTATGTATAGGCCTTTCTACATCTCCAGGAAAACAAATGCCCACCACTCAGAGTTTTGCTTCAGACCCTAAATATGCTACTCCCAAGGTTATTCAAGCCCAAGGTAAAGATTCTTCCAAAGGTCCTTGTATCTTGCCCATTGTGAAAGACGGTAAGAAGGTTAGCAATACACATTACTACCTTCTTCCTGAGCGACCTCCATACTTGGACAAATATGAGAAATTTCTCAAAGAGGCAAGAAGTCCAGAGGAGACCTCAATGAGCAGAAGCATATCTACAGCAACTGTTAGGCCCATGGTGCAGCAAATGGACTATAAAGCCAACTTTTCATCTAACAACAGTAACTGTTCATCCAAAAGTGCTGTGAAGACATCCTGTAGCTTGCAAAAAATTGTTTACGATGGCACAGATAATTTTAGACCCTCAGAAAAAATCAGACTGGCAAGTAACCTTTCAATACTATGCTGTAAAAAGCTATATTCTGAAAGTGAAAATGATTATGGTGTGCTAATACAAATCAAAACTTTTGTGCAGATACAGCACATTCTGTTGTGCCTGTAAAAAAAGAATGTTTACTTAACATTTTTTTATATACAAATAAGACATAATGAACAGATTTTGACAGTTGCAGAACAAACTACTGCCATGTTCTGTTACAAAGAAAAATGGTTTGGGGACTTTAAAGGCTTGTACCAGCTGGTTACCAGAGAGCTAAATGTCTGAATTTTAATCTGATAACTGGTACTACAGTAGAGTGCTTAGTCATTAAATGTTAAAAATTAAAAAAGAAAACAAACCGTAATCATTTTTGGGGAGTTTACAGACTAGATCAAGCTTTCTTTGTGTCAGTTGTGACCATTCCAGAGAGTGGCAGGTGGCAGCTGGGGGAACAAGAGAGAAACATGTTTGTGGGAGGGAGAGGACAGCTGTACTAATAGGAACCTGTGTTAGATCATTCTGAAGTTGGCTGTGAGTGTCATAAGTTCATGAGGATGGCGGCACTGGATTTTTGTTCTGTATCTCATGATTGTAGAAATTTTGTCCCAATATATGGAGCATTGGTAAGGCTTCTCCGAGGAAAAGAGGGCACCCCTAGCTGGGGGAACCAAGGTTTGAAATCCACAGGTAACAAGTCAATTAACAGTGCCAGGCCAATAAACAGAGACTTCACATATATTTTATATTAGGGTGATGTTTTAGTTTAAAATGCGCTTTGGGGGCTTTGGCGTTCTCCCTCTATCAGAGCTTGGAATTTGCATGAACTTAGAAACTAGGTGTATATTAATTATTGGAAGAGATAGACAAGACTATTTGACCATTGGTCTGGCACTATTACTAAATTTACTACTTGTGTATAAGTTCTCAAGAAGGCCAAGAATTATGATTGCAGAGTTAAGGAAGAGAAAGGAAAGTAGTGGGCATTTGTACAGATGGATCTGTGCTATACCATGTATCTATGAGAAAGTGAGGATTAGAAGGGTTTTTTGATGTTGCAGAACTTCAAAGAGTGGGGAAATGTGCATTAACCTTCTTTCTCATGTATTTCAGTTCTAGCTACTGTACTTGGTTTGCCACTTGTATTTTTAGAAATCCATGCACATCTCTCTGCCTAATTTTTCTTGCTCGAACTGAGCATCTGCATTTGGTAATCATAGTGGTACAAAGCAGTCTACCTGACAGCAGCCCACGTCCTTCTGTGCTACTATTAACCTCTATTTGTGAGAATTAAACTACTAGTAACACAAGTTGGACTGTTTATGCTATTTTTACACATTTTATTTAAAGTTTTAGTCAATTGCAAATATGCACCTACTGTTGTCATGTGGTATGTCAAAGGTTAAAATGTAAAAATCTATATTCCCACAATTTATTGCATCCTTGTCTGTCAATGATGTACATTCTCACTGGGTACATGAACCTGTCAGGACCTAAAAAGAGTCTAAGAGCTGATTCACACATGTACGGTGCGGATTCAAGCTCAAGTTTCACAGCTAATTGATACAGTAGTTGTTCAGCAGTTCACGTCAGGTTTACATCAGGTTCAGGACAGGATTAGCTCTCAGGATTATCCTGTTCATACATATGCAGTTTAGAAACGGTTCCCACAGAAGTCAATAGCCTGTAATCTGCACCTGAACCAGACCGCACTTCTCAGAATTCGTACATGACTCTTTTTCAAACCGCACTGAATCGGCAACGCCAGTGCACCGGACATATGTGAACAGGCACCATAGAAAGCAATGTTTTTTCATATGTCATCCGGCTTGGATGCAGTTCAAACTGCATCCAATCCGCATATATGTGAACCAGCAATAAGATAACAGTACTGCTGAAGTTGTATCTGCAAATACATGTAAATCTGTTTCTTTGTACCTATGTAGTCCAGAGTCCTTTGAATTCCAGTTCCAGGCTATACACAACTTCTGTCCCTGCCCTGTCATTTGTCTGTCAAATGCTGTAGGCTCTACAGGCTGTGGGGCTCTAGTAGTTGACAGTTAAATGACAGGGCGTTGGCACAGTATAGACTCTCTAGCTCTGTGTACAGCCTTGACCTGGAAACCGAAGGCTCCAAAGAGTCCCAAGAATTGGTTTAAAAACTAAAACAGGTTCTGTCAGAAAGTAAAAGGTGCATGTACTGCAGAACTGTTATTACCTAAGACTCTTTTTAGGCTCTAACAGGTTCACTATTCTAGTTGTGCTATACTAAGATAAGAGGGAATGTGCTCACATGGTTTAGACATCACTGAGAAAGAGTATTGCTACAAAGCTGTCTGCAGTCATTTAAAAACAATGAATCAAAGGTAGATTCTAAACTGAATGATGATTTTATTGGAAACTTGCACTAAGAGAAATATAGAGGTTGTTACTGCTGCTTACCTCCTGAAAATGCTTTTCTTTCTCATCCACCTTTGGGTTATACTGCCATCTACAGAAGGATTAAACATTGGCAAACAAAGAACTGTAGGCCAGCCCAGGACAACTCTTCCTATTACCAGCATGCCTCAATTTTTTGCTAATGTTCAAGGTGGATGGACATTTGCTCTTCGGAAAAGTGTAACACAATTTTGTTAGCATTATTGATTTTCAACGTTTTTCTTTAATCAATGCTCCACTCTACAAAATGTTTTTTTTTTTTTTTTTTTTAGATTAAACCTATCCCACACAGCCATATCCAGCCTAGCTTTTGGATTGCTACATCTGAACCATGCAGGACTGGAAATTAGGTGGCTGATCTTCAGTTCATTTGTGCTGGCCGCCTATAATGACCACGGTCATGTCTGGCCATCAGACCCTCACTTGCTACCAGTTGTTGTTTTTTGTGTGATCTGTATACCTGAGGATTTTCTTTGTACCCCGAGCCCCTGCTTAATTGCTATGCGGTCACAATGTGGCAAATTCAAGGATCTTGGGGGGTTGGGGGATTTGGGGTGACAGGATGCCCCCAGCTCCCGCTCTAATAATGGCTCAGATGCTGCTTGTAACATGCCCACCGATGCTGCTGACATGTGCATCCAAGAATTCTTGTGGACCTCTGATCCTAGAGTCTCTCCCTTTTTCAAAGTATTCCATAGCTCCTTTGGGTGTGGCTTCTGCCCTTTTGGCTGAGGTCTTTACTATGGTCATGCATGATTTTATGGCCCAAATCACCAATTTATTTGCTGATACTGACTACAGAGGCCACAAGTGAGCTCATCTGCTTTCCCTTGCAGATTCTGTATCTGATCTACCTGCATGCAGCTTCTGAGCGATCAGGTGCTGTGACTCTAATTCTGTGTCAGTCCAGACTTTACTGGATGAGCTAGCTTCTGAGGAGTCATAGTCTTCTAAAATTACTTCCAAATTAAGAGACCTTTCTGGCTCTTATTGATTCAGTGCATGCCACTCTGAAACTGCAGGATTGGTTTGTTGCCTTTTCCAGTGCTTTTCCCAATCATTGGATCCTTTAGAGCCCCTAAGAGACTAAAGTCTTTCCTGGTATGCCCACTGTTCCAGGTCTTATTCTATTGGAGTTTGGAGACACCTTAAAAAGATATTTGTTCTCCAAACATTTATTAGCTGTGTGTCAGTTTGAAGAGGACCATGTTAAAACATGACAGTGCTTCCTTAATGAAGGGACCACTATTTGGGTGAAGGATGCACTTTGCATTAAAGACACAAGCAATAAGCAGTTGGAATCTCTCTCTAGAGCTTTGCTTTCACTCTGGCAGGTCTTGCTTTAAATCCTGTCTTTGCTGTGACTTTGCTTTGACAGCAACTGCTTTATCATAAACTTCAGATCAGCCTCAATGAATGCACCATCAGACCTTATATAACTCCAGCTCATGCACCTTCATACTTCTGATTAGCCCCAATGCATGAACTTCAGATGAACATCAGGTCAGCCCCATCTCCTGCACCATCTAACCTCAATCCAGTCTCAATTGCTATACTTTCAGCCCCAATTTCTTCACCTTCAGACTTCACATCAGCCCCAATTTCTTTACCTTCAGACTTCACATCAGCCCCAATTTTGACACTTTCGGTCCCCAGATCAGCACCAATTCTGCACTCCCAGACCCCAGATCAGGCCCAATTCCCGCACCTTCAGACTTCAGATCAGCCTCAGTTCATGCACCTTCAGACCTCACACAATCCCCAACTCGTGTACCTTTCACACCTCAGATCAGGCCCAATTCCGGCACATTCTAGCCTGAGATTAGCCCCAATTTCTACACACTCAGAATCCTGATCTGCCCTAATTCCTGCATCTTAGAACTAAATATCAGCCTCAATTCCTGCAGCTGCAGATCTCAGATCAGCCCCAAGGTCCAAGTCAGAACAAGCCCAAAGTCCTGGATCTTAAGGCCTCAGATCAGCCCTAATTCCTGCTAAGATGAGCTCCAAACCATATAATTGTTCTAGCTGAGGCTAGATAAGTATTGGAAAGCGCGAACAGCTTCCTGTCTCACTGTGACCATAACTGTGCTCCCACTTAAAAAAAAAAAAAAAACACCAAGCATTTTCATTTTGTGACTCTCACACTTCCATCGCCACGCAGCTGCTTCCTGTTTTCCATATTGACAACCAGGAGCGTGCTTGAATGATCTATAGGAGGCCTATTGCTTAGTCAAAGCTAAAGCTGGCCAGAGCTAGACTTTTGCTCCCAGAACCCTCCAAACCTCCTCTGTCAGTGCACAGATTAGCAGATTAGAAGTGCTCTTGGGACTTCTGGACCAAGGTATCATTGCCCCAGTACACGTGGCAGAATGGTTTCAGTGCTTTTACTCCAATCTGGTTATAGTTCCCAAGCCCAAAGGGGACATCCACTCCATCTTGGATCTCAAAACACTGAATGTCTTCATTCAAGCTCAGAAATTTTACATGGAATCCACAAGGACTGTCATCACGTCTCTTCACCAAGGAGACTTCCTGGCTTCTGTAGACATGAAGGATGCTTACTTGCATCTTTCCATTACCCCGTTTTTTTTTTATGTCTTGCTATAAGTCTCCTGCACTTCTGATTTGTGGTCCCGCCATTCAGCCTTCCGTCTGCACCTTGGGTGTTCGACAAGGTGCTGGTTCCAGTACTAGCTCTCTCATGGCATCCCCATTGTGGGATACTTAGACAACCTTGTGTTGAACAGACAGCACAGGTTCTGTTGGACATTGTAAAGTAGTCTGTCCAGACATTACAGCAGTTAGGATGGCACCTGAACCTTCAGAAATCGTTGCTGAAACTAACTCATCATTTACAGTATATGGATCTAGTCTTAGACACACCTCAGCCTATAATATTTCTCCCTCAGAAAATACTTCATATGCTTCAATCCCAGACTTATGCTGTCTAGTCCAGGAGCCATGAAGCTCCTGGGTCTGATGATAGTTTCCTTCACAGCAGTCATATTTGTCCAGTTTCTCTTCAAACTCCTACAACTCAATATTCTTCAGACAATTCTGGCAGACAAATAACTGCATACATGGACAGGACTGATTGGTTTGGCACTGAGGTCAAGGTTGTCCTTGTCCTGGTGGCTTAGGAATCAGGGAAATTCTTTATTGTCTTTTGAAATATCCTCAAGATAGATGCCAATCTGTTAGCCTGGGTAGGGTCCTTGGCACCCTGTCAGCACAGGGGTCATCTGAGGAATCTTGTCTTCTCATCTACATTTTGGAACTTCATGTGATCTAGCTGACTCTGCAGCTCTAGGCCATGCACAGTACTGGTGTACAGCAGCCATCAGGAAGAAACCAGAAGCTTTGCTGTGGCAAGATAGGTAGAGAAGATTCTGTCTTGACCAGAACTTCATGTCCTGCCTTAGCAGTTTACATCCCAGGCATGAACATAAGACAGGACAATTTGTAGACCGACCTCCACAGCAATGTTGCATGGGGGGATATTGGATGTGAACCTCCTGGCCTCCAGGTTCAACAACAGAATGGACAGGTTGGTCTCCAGGTTTAGGAATATTTCAGCAGAGACAGTGGTTGCACTGGTGGCTCCATGGCATCTGTATCCCTAAACTATGCCTTTCCTTCCTTGAAAATTGTTCCTTCTTTGTTTTGCAGGATTGAGATGCTGGTTATTCCAGTGATCCTCATTCCTCCATATTGGCCCAGGTGGATGTGATACTCCAACCTAGTAGGAATTCTGGCAGACACTCTGTGGGCTCCACAGTCGCCAGCTTTAATGGTATGGATGCTGAAGCCCAAGTTCTGAGAGACAGGAGCATCTCTGGATTCGTTTATTCTAAAGTAGTAAGTCTGCTTTTCATAAGGTCTATCATTGGACGTGGAAGGTATACTGTACTCAGTGTGAGTCTTGTGGGTTCAACCCTAGGGGATTCTGTGTGGGACGAATCCTTTCCTTCCTACAGCTGGATCTGGACCAGCATTTGGCTTTCAACAGAATTAGGTTTCTGCTATTTCTCTTGTTTAAGAGACCATTGCCAACTCATTCCTTGCAAAGTGGTGTGTCTTGTAGCCGTCACCTCTAGGTGAGGTGTCTGAACTTGATGGCCTTGTCTTGCGAAGAACCCTTTCTGGTTTTGCAGAGAGACGAGATGGTGTTGAGACCTATGACTTCCTTCTTGCCAAAGGTAGTTTCTGCCTTTCACCTAATCATGCTTTCATACCTCTGTACGAGTTCAGCTTACCAAACAGAAATTTCCCCCGTGTTCCTTGGATGTGGTTTGGGCTGTAGGCGTATATTTTTTAGCATAACTGATTCTCTTTTCATAATTCTGGATGGGCCACATAAGATTGCACCATGTTTTCTCTCCACCATTTTTAGATGGCTCAGACTGACCATCATCAAAATTTGCCATTGTCTTATACCCCTGTTGGCGGTATTATAACCCCAAAGGTTTAGATCTTCTGTGTCCCTCAAGACAAAGATTTTATGTTGAGTAAAAAAATCCTTTTAATGCTTGTGTGTCTCTATGCTCAGTACTTTCTGCATTAGTGACTTTTGATACTAGTCCTGGTACGGTTTATCTACTTGTTTCAAGTTAGTGTCTAAAAGTATTGAAGTCACTGGATTAGCATAGCAAGCAGGAAACTAGCCATTTCAGAAGGAGGTTAAAAATAGCAGCTTGCATTTCTAAACAAAGGTTTCTTTTAAATGAAAAATTAAACAGATAAAGTAATCATTTAGAAATACACCAGGGCAAGAATACAGATTTTGGTGTTAGCTGTGATTTAGGGTCAGGAATGGCCACAGGCTACTTAATTTGAATAGAGCAATAAATCAACACTGCATATTATTAGCATATTTCTAAGCTTGTTGTCAGATATTGTAAATGCCTACATATCCAAGCAAACAGACTGATGGATTAACATATCAAACATATCTAAAGCCAAAACTTGGTTTTGAATAGAGTAGGAAGTGGCTAAAATCCCTGTTAGCCTTTTTCTGTGCTTTTTTTAAGATTTCACAGGAACCTTTTGGGAGGAAATATTCTTTTAAATAGATGTTAAGCCCATGTCGTGCCATGTGTAGCCTTTGAATGTTTGTCTTATGCCATGAATTGTTTGTGAAAACTGACTATACAGTTCAGTATGAAAGCAAACACAAATGGACTGGCCGTTATATTCATCATAAGTGAGGAAACTCGGATCTCTGTGTTTGAGGATAATTGAAGAAGCCAATTAAATGGATTCTACTCTAAATGCTTACTAGCCTACCTCTTGTGATTCTTAATGCTCTGATCAGCAAAGGTTTTTAATAGATCCATGACAGTTATTTGTGAATAATCATATGAATTTTTAAATAAATAATACATTATAGTTTGCCTTAATAAATATAGGGTATGAGATGACAGAATCCTGTAAGTTTGAAGTATTTTCCATCCAAAATGATGTTTGTTGAGTTTTGGAGACTAGAGGAAAATTAGAATCCCTGTCAGTTTTTTTTCTTTCTCATCACATTCATTTAAGGCTTAATTCACACAGATGCTGATCCCTGTACAGCGCGAAGAGCTGTTTGTTTATCTTTTTGGAGTAGCGTGGAGCTTTGTGCAGACAGCCCATGTAAGTGAATGGAGATGCAGTGGCTGTATGAACTCACCCGTACAGCTGAGTTTTACAGGTACAGTGATGCTGTCAGTGTTTGTCCCTGTGTATCTGTCAAACTCAGCTGTCCAGGTGAGTCCATACAGCCATTGCATCTCCATTCACTTACATGCCTATACAAAGCTCCACACTACTCCAAAAAAGATAAATGGCTGTTCATGCTGTACAGCGCTCATCATCTGGGTGAATGAAGCCTAAAAGTAAAAACTATTCCAACAGAGAGGATGAGTGAAAGAAAGTCTAATAGCGATACAGACAGAAATACAGAGATAAAAAGAGCACTGGCCTTCCTCGAACCATTTTTATTTCTGTGTTAATATTGTAGATTTTCATGCACTTCCTGTCTGGTGAAATAATTGTCAATGTATCAGTGAGTGAGGGGAAGTCTCACAGTAGAAAGAAAACACAAGTTTTAACCTGGCATACAAATCAGGCTTTCCATACAAGGGCTATATCTTTTAACAAGAACCAGCCTTGATTGGGCTTAAACAAGAATTTGAATATTCAGTCTTAAATCGGAATATTTGCTTAGTCTCATCAATGAAACACATACATGTGTCTGAATCTGATGATTGTGTAAGGCAGAGCTCACCCTAGTTCTGATATTTGCTGCAATGTCAACTGTCTGATCTTTTACATTGCACACACAAGATGGTGAGACTGGTTTTGGGAAGGACAAATCTCCCTGTACTTTACTAAATACAGTATTTTGTTTTTCATTTGTTGATTTTGCAACTCTCTATCATTTCTTATTGATAACAGGACAATTGTTTCCTTTTCTCAGGTTCAGGAAATGGTTCATGGAGTTACTACAGAGGAGTGTCAGACAGCATTACAGAATCATGGCTGGAGTGTCCAAAAAGCTATCCAATACCTTAAAGTATGATCTCACTTTTTGTTTATCCATATTTGACATCATCCTGGTGCTCTAAGCATGTGTTATGTTTGTATATATAGAGTTGGCCATTAGATGGCAGCCTTCTCTATAGGCATGAGTCCACTCAGAACAACTGAAAAAATCTAGAGTAAATGCTCCACCTTGTGGTAACATTTCAGTACTGTCAGGCCTAACCAATGTTTTGTGCTGTGATGATGAACTTATTCCATAATAGGTATTCTTGGTGAGATTTTGTGGTTTGAAACACTCAAGTGTTCTAAAACAGTCTATTTTATCTACATGAAATGTTATTTTTTCTAAATAAGATTTATTTTTTTTGAGTTGCTGGCCTTCAAATGATTTTAATGATTTGTTTTATCTGTAAATCACACCACATTCTATTATCATGCAGGTTGAGCAGCTGTTTTGCTTGGGACTGAAGACTCGTATGGAGTGTCACAAAGTGCTGGAGACGTTTGATTGGAACCTGGAGACTGCTAGCTCCCACCTTCTAGAATCATACAGTGGCTCTCAGCAAAAGTACGCCTTTTTATCTCCTCTCATATTTATATTTAACTGCCTCCTGCCCGCCATATAGTACAATGACGGGCGCAAGGTGGTTCTCTCGTTCTGGGAGGACGTCATATGACGTCCTCCCACTCTAACCGATCGGCGGTGCGATGTGTCCCTCAGACACAGCGGATCACCGATCAACGGAAAGAGCCGAAGATGTCGGCTCAGTCATGTGATCAGCTGTGTCCAATCACAGCTGATCACATGTAAACAGGGAAATGCCGGTTATCTGCATTTCTCTCCTCACGAGCTGTCACGCATTCGGCATTCCTTGGAGGGGACATGTACACAGATCATCAGGGCACTGATGATCAGTGTGCCCTGATGTTCTGTGTAGCCCCAGCAGTGCCACCTGTCAGTGTCCTTCAGAGCCAGCTGTCAGTGCTCATCCATGCCACCTGCCAGTGCCCATCAGTGCCACATCAATGCCACATTTCAGTGCCTACCAGTGCACATGAATGCCACATATCAGTGCCCATCTGAGCTGCTTTTCAGTGTCACCCATCAGTGTCAGTCAGTGCCACCTATCAATGCCAGTCAGTGCCACCTATCAGTGCTGCCAGTCTGTGCCGCCTATCAGTGTGCATCAGTGTCGCCTATCAGTGCCCGTCAGTGCTGCCTATCAGTGCTGCCTAACAGTGGCAGTCAGTGCCGCCTATCAGTGCCAGTCAGTGCCGCCTATCAGTGCCAAATATGAGTGCTGCCTTTCAGTGCCCATCAGTGCCACCTTCCAGTGCCTCCTCATCAGTGCTCATCAGTGCAGCCTATCAGTGCCCATCACTACAGCCTCATTAGCGCACATCAGTGAAGAGAAAAATCACTTATTTACAACATTTTATAACAAACACTAAGAAAAAACGTTTTGTTTTTTTAATTTTCAGTGGTTTTGGTTTGTTTAAGAAAAAATTAAAAACCCAGAGGTGATTAAATACCACCAAAATAAAGCTCTATCTGTCACAAAAAAATGCTAAAAATTTCACATGGGTACAGTTCTTGAGCACGCAATTGTCATTCAAAGTGTGACAGCGCTGAAAGCTGGAAATTGGCCTGGGCAGGAAGGGGGTATAAGTGCCCTGTAGGCTAGTGGTTAAAGTGTATGTAAGCCCAAAATGTATTTTTCAGTTTGCGGTAGTACCCCACAATGTGCAAAAAGGCCGCACCTGTTTCTTTGTGACTGGGTGGGGCCAAGCCTGGATAGCCTCTACTTTGTTCATCTGTGGTTTCACCAGCCCTCTACCTACAATGTACCCCAGGTACTTTGTCTCTTCCATAGCAATGGCACATTTTTCTGGGTTCACAGTAAATCCTTACTTTAGAGAGTCTAAGACCACCTGCACTTGGGGAAGATGGGATTCCCAGTCAGTACTAAAGATGTCGTTTAAATACATTGAAGTGTATTTCTGATGTGGGCGTAAGAAAAGTAGCTGGGACGGAATGGAAGCCGAACAGCATTCTTTTCTACTGGAAATGGCCATCTGGGGTAGAAAAGGCAGTCTTTTCTCTGGCTTCTTTAGTTAATGGTGTTTGTCAGTATCCTTTGGTGAGGTCCAAGGTGGTAATGTATCGGGCTGGTCCCAACCTCTCTGTCAGTTAGTCTTCTCGGGGCGTCGGGTATTCATCAAACTTCGATACCTCATTGAGTTTGCGGAAATCATTGAAAATCCACAGAGCCCCATTAGGCTTTGGTACCAACACAATGTGGCTCGACCACTCACTCTGCGCTTCCTCAATGATATCAAGTTTAAGCATTTTCTGGACTTCCTGTGCCACTGCTTTCTTATTGCCTCGGGAATGCGATAGGGCTTCACTCGAACTTGCACATTAGCTTCTGTGATAATATCATGTTCAATAACCTGGGTGAGACCTGGCAGTCCTGAGAACTTCTCTCTATTTCTCTGTAAGAACACCTTTACCTGCTCTGTTTGTGGCTTTGATAGGGAGTTGGAAACTAGGACTGAGTTTTCCTCTAACGGGGACTTAGAACTAACTTCAGACAGAGCAACTTCCTGCTCACGGTCCTTCCAGAGCTTTAGGAGATTTATATGGTATATCTGATAGGGCTTCTTCTTCCCAGGTTGTTGTATCTTATAGTTAACCTCTCCAACCTTTTCTACCACCTCTAAGGTCCCCTGCCACCTGGCCGGAACTTACTTTCTACTGTAAGTAGGAGCACAGCCACCCGATCCCCAACCTGGAACTGTCTAAGTTTGGCAGACCGGTTGTACACCTTTCTTTGTGCCTCCTGTGCTTTTTGCATGTGCTCCTTTATGAGAGGCATCACCTTAGAGATCCTCTCTCTAATTTGAGTTATATGTTCTACAATTGTCTTATGAGGAGAGGATTCTATTTCCCACATTTCCTTCACTATGTCAAGAAGTCCCCATGGTCTTCGACTGTTCTCCAATTCAAACGGAGAAAATCCTGTGGGCGCCTGAGGCACTTTCCTAATCGCAAACATCAATGCTTGGAGTAGACAGTCCCAGTCTACCATCTTGTTGCACAACCCTTTTAAGCATTGACTTGAGAGTGTTCTTGAACCGCTCTACCAGTCCATCTGTCTGTGGACGATAGACAGATGTGCACAGCTGTTTAATTTGGAACAACTTGCACAGATCTGCCATCACCCGAGACATAAATGGGGTGCCCTGGTCTGTCAAGATCTCCTTCGGGAATCCTGTCTTTGAGAACATTTTAAATAATTACCTGGCAATTGCTTTTGGAGTAGTCTGCCTTAGGGGAACAGCCTCTGGATACCTGGTGGCATAATCGAGTACCACGAGAATGTATTAGTGGCCCCGAACTGATTTCACCAAAGGGCCCACTAAATCCATCGCAATACGCTCAAATGGTACCTCAATAATGGGCAACGGCATTAACGGGTTCCTCAAGTGGGGGGTATTGGCAGGTGGGACATGAACTGCAATAGCGTCTCACCTCTGCTGTCATTCCTGGCCAGTAGAAGCGGTCTGTTATTCGTGTCTCAGTCTTGTCAGCCCCCAGGTGACCCAATAATGCGTCATTGTGAGCTAGGTCAAGTACCGTGCGTCGGAAAGGCTGGGGAACCAGTAACTGGTTGACCACTTCTCCCCTATCTTCAGTAACCCGGTATAGCAGCTCACCAATGACCACAAAGTGGGGAAACCTTTTTTCAGCTTCAAGTACTTGTGACACTCCATGAACTATGGTAACCTGTTCCCAGGCATTTTTCAATGTGGGATCCCTCTTTTGGGCAGAATAAAATGCACCCCATGACACCTCAAGATCAGGACGGGCAAGATTAGAGGAGCTCTCGCCCTCGTCCTCCTCGGACATAATCTTTAGAGGAGAGGCTTCCTCTATGTTCTCCGCAGCCATGACTTGCCTAAGAGTGGGCCCCCCCCCATTAGGGGCCTCTTTAGCTGGTGGACCATCTGCCCCAGATGCAACTCTCCCAGTGTCATCTACAGTCTTGGTCTCCAGTTCCTTAAAGGGAACAAAGCAGTATGACTGTCCCAGTAGTCCTTGGCTCACATTGTCCCAAAGTTCAACAAATAAAGGGAAGTCTCTTCCTATAATAACATCATGGATTCGGTCAGGTACCACCCCAACCTCCTGGACAATTGTGTCACAGGCCGTGGTGATTGTCACTGACACCAGTGGGTATTCCTTGGTGTCCCCATGTATGCATACCACCCTCAGAGTTCTTGCTGCCGGACCCACCTCCCCAGCTACCCTGGTACCTACAAGTGTTACCATACTTCCGGAGTCCAATAGCGCTCTGGCGTATAGCTGGTTCACCCAAAGCTCACATTCAAACCGCCCAATAGTCATGTCTAGGTGGGCAGCACAGACTCTCTGGGCATAAAAGGACATCCTCTGTAAAGCACTACACTCCATGGGCTCCTCCTGCAGGGGACAGTGGGCCTGGATATGGCCCCAGGAGTGACACTGCCAGCACAGCATGTCCTCATTCCTTCGGGCCGGAGTAGAGTTCTGGTACACTGGGGTGGTCACTCCTTGGCTCTCCTGAGGGCTGATTTCCTGGTTTATGGGTGGCTTGGCTCTCCTTACTGGTAAGGGTCCTCGAGGTTTGGCAGGTCCCAATAGATCCTCCACCACAGAGTATCTCTTGACCATTCCACTAGTTCATCTGCTGTCTTGGGGTCCCCATGACTCACTCAGCGCTGAAGGTCATTTGGCAGCGACCTCAGGTACCAGTCTAACATGACCTACTCCACCATCTGGGGACCAGTCAACACCTCGGGCTGCAGCCATTTCTTGACCAGCTGACTCAGGTCATGCATCTGAGCCCTTGGTGGACAGTCCGGGTGGTACCTCAAGTGGTGTACCCTTTAGGCTTGCATAGCAGTTGTCACTCCAAGGCGGGCCAGATTTCTCCCTTCAGCCATTTGTAGTCCTTGGCATCAGCAGATGACAGATCAAAATAGGCCTTCTGGGGATCCCCCGTGAGGAAAGGAGCAACAATACCAGCCCACTGGTCTTGGGGCCACCCCTCTCTTTCTGCTGTTCACTCAAAAGTAGCCATAGATGCCTCCACATCATCACTTGGCGACAACTTTGGAGGTAGTGGCTGGCCCTCACGGCGACCTGGTTGCTAGGAGCAACAACTGTTTGTTCCCGACCCTGTGCGAGACGCAGCACTGCTTCCTGTAAAGCAGCCACCTACGTTTGAGTGGTTTCGTGCTGGAGTGTGAACTGGGCTATCAGCAAGCAAGTAGTTTCTTGTTAGTGGGCCATTGCCTACCCATGGCGATGGTTGGCCTTTGCAGCGGCCTGCTGCTGGACTATTGTGCTCTGAGCCAGGGCTGTTATAACCACCTCCATGTCGCCTTCTGAGGCGCAATAGTCATGTCTAGGTGGGCAGCACAGACTCTCTGGGCATAAAAGGACATCCTCTGTAAAGCACTACACTCCATGGGCTCCTCCTGCAGGGGACAGTGGGCCTGGATATGGCCCCAGGAGTGACACCGCCAGCACAGCATGTCCTCATTCCTTCGGGCCGGAGTAGAGTTCTGGTACACTGGGGTGGTCACTCCTTGGCTCTCCTGAGGGCTGATTTCCTGGTTTATGGGTGGCTTGGCTCTCCTTACTGGTAAGGGTCCTCGAGGTTTGGCAGGTCCCAATAGATCCTCCACCACAGAGTATCTCTTGACCATTCCACTAGTTCATCTGCTGTCTTGGGGTCCCCATGACTCACTCAGCGCTGAAGGTCATTTGGCAGCGACCTCAGGTACCAGTCTAACATGACCTGCTCCACCATCTGGGGACCAGTCAACACCTCGGGCTGCAGCCATTTCTTGACCAGCTGACTCAGGTCATGCATCTGAGCCCTTGGTGGACAGTCCGGGTGGTACCTCAAGTGGTGTACCCTTTAGGCTTGCATAGCAGTTGTCACTCCAAGGCGGGCCAGATTTCTCCCTTCAGCCATTTGTAGTCCTTGGCATCAGCAGATGACAGATCAAAATAGGCCTTCTGGGGATCCCCCGTGAGGAAAGGAGCAACAATACCAGCCCACTGGTCTTGGGGCCACCCCTCTCTTTCTGCTGTTCACTCAAAAGTAGCCATAGATGCCTCCACATCATCACTTGGCGACAACTTTGGAGGTAGTGGCTGGCCCTCACGGCGACCTGGTTGCTAGGAGCAACAACTGTTTGTTCCCGACCCTGTGCGAGACGCAGCACTGCTTCCTGTAAAGCAGCCACCTACGTTTGAGTGGTTTCGTGCTGGAGTGTGAACTGGGCTATCAGCAAGCAAGTAGTTTCTTGTTAGTGGGCCATTGCCTACCCATGGCGATGGTTGGCCTTTGCAGCGGCCTGCTGCTGGACTATTGTGCTCTGAGCCAGGGCTGTTATAACCACCTCCATGTCGCCTTCTGAGGTTTTGCAGTGCTTGTGCAGCCCTGACCCAGGACATGCAAATGTGGGTCCTGGTACTGGCCCTTTAAATGTAACTTTTGCTTCCAAATGGTTTTTTGCGGCTACACTCTGCCTCGCATCTGCCACCAAATGTAATCTGGGGTAGCTCTGGAATGACCACCAGTAGGTTTGGTGAAAGCAAAACCGTTAATTTATTTGGATCACGTATAAACAAAAAGACGGCTTACTTCAGCCAAAGTCTATAAACAGTCCAAAACCGGGTATCATAAGCTAAACCACAAGCTCGCCGTTAATCTTCGGTCTCATATAGGGGTAGGCACCTCCATAGTAAGGGTGCCAGGCAGGTCACATTGGGGGATCAGCATCCCGTGTCTCAGCTTATCTGAGATCTTCCAGACTTGTGAGTCTCTCTCCCATTCATTTCCCTGACACACTTGCTGATTTCCCTCTGCTGCCATTTAAGCCGCCCTCACCTGGGGCTTAACCCCTTTGGGACCAAAGTCCTGGTAGTCTCTTCAATTGTCTCCCTTAACGAGACCACAGCGCAAATATCGGGGAAATGTATCTGCCATCCAGGACAAATTCTCAGTATCCTGTACAGTATCTGTTATAAAAGTCTTTTACGTAGGATCCTACCAGCAACAGCATTTCATCTTGCAGGCTGACATCACTGTTCTCCTTCAGATGGCTGTTGGGCTGCATATTAGGGTTATGCATTCCTCACACTGTTAGGCTGGCAAACTGAAGCACAGTACAAGGCAAGCTGACAACACTGCTTCTAGCAGTCACAAGGCATGGACTTAAAGTAAAATTCCAGCCTCAATCTTAAAAAATGCTCCATCCCCCCTCCCAACACCTATGCTGACTAACCTGTGTAAAAAAGATGTACTTACCTGTTCTCAGCCCACACAGGTCCAGTCATGTGATCCCCTGTGTCAGTCAGCGGCAGCTGCAGAGGAGAGGCAGAAGTTCTCAACAATGTCTGGGAATGCCTGGGAGCGGTGACATCACCCATAGGTTCCCATGTCCCAGCCACTAAGGTGCTCCCTCCTCTCCCCTGCAACTACTGTTTACTGACACATGAAGGCAGATCACTTAATCGAACCGAAGCAAGCTGAAAATGGGTATCCACATTCTTTTTACACTGGTTAGTAAGCATAGGTTTTAGGAGAGTGCAGAGGACATTTTAAAGCTATTTAGGTTTAGGCTGAAATTCATTTCTGTCCAAACATTAGTAGTTTTTTGAACAATGAATCATACAGAAATTCTCAGTACATTCGTAGACTTGGCAATTGTCATTTGAAAGTATCAAAAAATTTTGCTTGCTTTTAAGACTTGATTTTGAAATGAATGGACTTTCTCAAATGCAAACCACACACGCTATTAGAAATTTGATCACTTAAACATTTTCTATCCCGCTCTTTTGAATTTTCAAGTTACTGCAGTCAAAAATTAACATTGATTTGACCCCACTAACGAACAGAAAATCGAACAAATGTTCTTAAAGTGTAAACTTTCTACAAAATTCTATTGATGTAGGGCTAGCTTTAGCATTTACTAGAAAGTGCTGTTACTGGCAGGATCTGCAGCAAATGAATGTTGCAACAGATTCACAATATATTATTTGCTCAAGAAAACAGTCAGGCAGGTTTTCCAATATAATAAAAAAATGAGATTTATATATACTTTAAAAGAAAGTATACAGGTTATATGTGAAGCCATTTTTGCACAGATTTTAATCTGTTTTCAGCCTTTTCTGAAATTGCAATACAGAGTATGGTTAAGCCGAGAGCAACCCACATTTTATTTTTACTTTGAAATATGCATGATAGTGACTTCTACATCAGATTGATTGATTGCTGTAGGTCACATCACTTTGTATATTACTATTTTCCTTATTGAATAACGCAAAGAAAGTAGTAGTTGTAATAAGACCTATTTTCATCGAAACATGCCAATTTTAATTACCACCTTAGTGTAACTCAAACATGTTTAAACTCAAATGAAACCGTGGTCTGACTGAATGAAAAACATCAGGTGGGTCATATATTTATTGAGGGCTGCACCTACTAAAGAAAAAGATAGTAGCACTTTGGTAAAAAGCTTCATATTAACAGCTGCAACTTATTACATGTTGCACCGGAGAGGGGGCTTAAATAATTTTTTTTAAGTATTGAGAAAAATAGCATACAGAAGTGTAGCTTTGTTCCCTGAAAGACAGCTGGACTGTCTGTTAAAGCAGTATTAATGTCTGAAAACCAAAAAAAAGTCCATCTGCGAGTTAACGTTCTAATGTGCTAATATACACCACATACTGGCATATTATGGCATATTTACCTTAAAATGAAACCAGGGCTTCCTTCTTGACCCGGTCCTCCTTCCAGGTTCGCGGGCTCTGGCTGTATGAATGGCAGAGCCACAAAAGATGTCACTCCTGTGTGCGAGTGCGGGAATCACAGCCGCAGCACGGAGCTCTGAAGGGAGAGCATGAGTATGCTGTCCCTTCAGTGCGCATGCACTGGTGACATCATCAGCTGCATCCCATGTCAATATCACATAAACACTCCTGTTTTGGAGATATTCACTGTATCTGCAGGTAAGCCTTATTATAGGCTTACCTGTAGGCACAAGTTAAACTGCAGACTTTACTACCACTTTAAGTTAAAATTCTTAAGCCACTGAGGGCCACAAAGGAGGAGCAAAAAGGACTGCATGTGTCTGAGAAACACAATGTGCTTGCTATAGCTAGACTAAGGTTATATTGAATTACTTTTCTAGCATATAAAAAAAGAGATAACAAGATTAGAGATGATGCAATTTGTATTTTGAATGTAATAAATTAAAGAATACAGGGATGTAAGTGGATAAACAGTAAAAAGAAGAGCTAATGGACTAGGGTAGCTCAACTCCTAAGGTCTCCACCTCTAATGACCTTGTTACTTCTGTGTTTCATGAACTCCAGCTCTGTCCTGTACTAGTGCCTTAAGCTGTCCATAGGCAGCTTGTATTTCAGGCAGTTCCTGCTGAATCTGTTTAAATTCAAGCCATGGGTAGCCCTGAAAGAACCCAGCTTGAGAAAAGTCAATTTAAAGATATACAAAGCAGAGAAAAAAATGATCTTGCAAACAGTAACTTTGTACTCTATGCCGTCACTGTTCAGCAGTGCCACTGTATTTAAAGTGATACTAAACTTAAAGACATTTTTTACCTTAATGCATTGATCGGCTAAGTCCCACTGTGTGTGTCTATGGAGCGTGGCTCCGTACACTAAAATGTCAGGAGCGAGCATGCAGCGTGTGTCCACATAGCAAACGGCTTGCTATGGGGACACACAAAGAAGAGGAAGACCCAGGATCACCAGTGGGGCACATGAGAAGAGGAGGATCGGGGCCATTCTGTGCAATTCCACTGCACAGAGCAGGTGAATATAACTTGTTTTTTAGTTTAAAAAAAAAAAATATGCCTTTAGTAACACTTTAAGCAGCCATCACACCCACAACCTACAGTAATTAGCAGTGAAGATTCCTCCACTGCCATCTAGTTGATGGGGGAATAATTTTTCTCTTGTTCAGCCTGCAGAAATTCGAGCCATGTATTAGGGATGCACCGATACCCTTTTTTTGATCGACGAACACCAATACTTTTGGTCAAGTACTCGTGTGCGAGATACCGCGTCCAAGATACCAAGTCTCTGTGGTGCAATTTGCATCCATGCAAAATGTATGGACACAAATTGCACCGCAAAGAACAGCTTGCGATTTGAACAGTAATGCGATTACTGTCCAAATCGCATGTGGTTTCCCCACTGCTCCTGTTTGAACCCAGGCTTGCCATACCTGGAGTTCACACAAGACGGAAACCTCCCTGCACTGATCCCATGCTGTCACAGTGCTGACCAATCAAAAGTCATCCAGTCCATACTGTCATCCTTGCACAGAGAGGATAGAAAGCTGCTGGGATTTCAAATCCCCAGATCTGTGAAGGGGCTTTTCCTTGTGTGACAGCATGGGATCGGTTCAGGGAGGTTTCCCACACCGCTCCTGTGTGAAGGCTATGACAAGCCTGGGTTCACACAGGAGCAGTGGGGAAACAGCATGCGATTTGGATAGGAATTGCACTTCTGTTAAAATCGCATGCTATTCTTGTGGTGCAATTTGCATTCATACATTTTGGATTCACGCAAATCACACTGCAAAGAATTGGTTTTGGTTATCGGTAGCATTTTCACGAGTACAAATACCCGTGAAAATACTCGGTGTCAGCATTGGTGCATCCCTACCACGTATGTCTACCTTTAAACTTGGATGGAATGTGCTTTAATACAGTCTATATTGGTAGAAAATGAACGATTAACTCTATAAGCACCATGCAATAAATACTAAGCATTCATATGCACGTACATATACAGAGGGTAAAATAAGTATTGAACACGTCACCATTTTTCTAGGTAAATACATTTCTAAAGGTGCTATTGACATAAAATGTCCACCACATGTCGGAAACAACCCATGTAGTTCATACATACAAAGAAATAAAAACAAATAAGTTCAAAAATTAAGTTATGTGTAATAAAATGGAATGATGCAGGGAAAAGTATTGAACACGCTAACTGAAATTTAATTAATGCTTCATACAAAATCCATAGTTAGTAATAACAGCTTCGAGATGCCTCCTGTATGGAGAAACTAGCCGCATGCATTACTCAGGTGTGATTTTGGCCCATTTTTCCACACAACCAGTCTTCAAATCTTGCCGGTTCCGTGGGCCTTTTCTCTGAACTCTGATCTTTAGTTCTTTTCATAGATTTTCTATTATATTTAAGTTAGGTGATTGGCTGGGCCATGCTAGCAGCTTTCTTTCTTTGAAACCAATTGAGAGTTTCCTTGGCTTTGTGTTTGAGATCATTGAGATCATTGTCTTGCTGAAATGTCAACCCTCGTTTTATTATCATCATCATCATCCTAGTAGACGGTAGCAGATTTTTATCAAGAATATCTTGGTACATTTTTTGCATTCATCGTTCCTTCTGACATGAATTTTGCTAGTACAGTATGCTGAAAAGCAGCCCCACACCATGATATTCCCACCTCCAAACTTCACTATTGGGATGGTGTGTTTGGGGTGATGTGCAGTTTGACCTCCAAACATGGTGTGTATAATGGCATCCAAAGAGTTCAACTTTGGTCTCATCTGACCAGACTATATTCTCGCAGTATTTCACAGGCTTGTCTAAATGTTGTGCAGCAAACTTTAAACAAGCTTCAACATGCTTTTTCTTCAGCAGTGGAGTCTTGCATGGTGAGTGTTTATGGTAAAATGATGTTCTTTTGACTTCTGGATTATGGCCCCAACAGTGCTCACTGGAACATTCAGAGGTTTAGAAATCCTTCTGTAACCAATGCTATCAGTATGTATTGCAACATTAAGGTTGCAAAGGTCTTGAGAGATGTTTCTTGTATGACACCTTGGTAATGAGACACCTTTTCATAGGCCATCAGTTGAGACTGAACCAGTTGATATTAATGTGCACTGACAAGGGGCAGGATTGCTTTCTAATTACTGATAGATTTCAGCTGATGTCTTGGCTTTCCATGCCTTTTTGCACCTCCCTTTCTTCACGTGTTCAATACTTTTTCCTGTGTTATTCCATCTTATAACACATAACTTAATTTCTGAACTTATTTGTTTTGTTTTTTTTACTATGTATGAATTGCATGGGTTGTTATCAACATGTGGTGAAAATTTCATATCAATAGCACCTTTAGAAATATATTTACTGAGAAAAATGATGATGAGCTCAATACTTATTTTACCTGCTGTGTCTGAGATCCGCCTATGCACATTTTATTACAATACTAATGATTTTGTTTCTCTATCTGTTCCTATATTGTAAAAACTGAACAAAACAATTCTACTCAAAATGTTGAGAGGATAAAATACATTTTGCTACCCCCTTAAGTCAGTAAAAATATACATCTGTGTACAGTATGTTCTAAAGTAAAAACATTTTGTTCCCAAATGCATTCCCTGCATTAAGGTAAAAACCATCTTTGCATTTGCTGTGTGCTGGCTAAATTACCCTCAAACACTTACCTGAGTCCTGTATCGATCCAGCACTGTGCCCGGTTGCATCTGATCTCTCCTTTCTCCCTGCTCTCACAGACATTGATGAGGCAGCTTTAGTTATTGGCTCCTGCTGCTTTCAGTCAAAATCTGAGAGCAGGGGGTGGGGCCGAGCCACTCTGTGAGTTTCTTTAGATTGTAGACCCACACAGCCTGGCTTGAGAGCAAACCTGGCAAGCGGATTGATATTGAGGCACTCAGAAAGGAGGAGGAGCAGACAGCCCTGGTGGGGGACCGCAGAAGAGGCCAAGGCCTCTCTGTACAATACCATTGCACAGAACAGGTAAGTATAACATGTTTGTTATTTTAATTGAAAAAAATATTTGCCCTTACAATCTCTTAAAAAAACAAAAAACAAATGCAAGGACTATAAAGGTTCAGTTAAAATAAAGATTAATATGTTAGAGTTAGGTAAAGGGTTAGGTTGGTTTATCAAAGGCATAGACCATTTTCACTGTGAAAGTGTACAGGTATGTTCTTTTAGCCTGCTGAATAATTTATGTTCATTTCAATCAGCCAATACCTTTTAAATTCACTTGCACACATTTGTAGATTTAAAGTGAGCATATTTTTTCCTTCACTGAGCAAAGTGGACATTCACTTTACTAAATTAATAGTCACTCTTTCCTTAGTCAAGATGATGTGGAGGTCTGGGTTTGATGTTAGTATCCTTATTCCTGCAGCATTGTTGTGTGGTCAAATGTCTTTCCCTGTTCGTTGGCATCTGCAGGGAAAGATCCTTGGGAGGGGTTTCTTTTACTCTGTTAATGTATACAGTATGTGCTGTATAGCCCTGAATAGTGCAGTGCCAATCAGATAACAAAAAAAACCCCAACAGTATCAGAAGAGCAATTCAAATTGAATTCTAAATATCAAAAAACTGTTCTACACCTCCCTTTAAATCTTTATTGAACATCAAATGTGTAGTTCTTTATGCATTAATATGGCGTAGGCAGAGTCAAGGATAATTGACAATAGCTTTCATTTTGTTTAGATGGCGTCTGCATCCAAGATTCTTTTTTAATTTGTTTTGATATATTTAATACTGATTTATATTAAAACTAAGCTTTTTTGTAAGTTTTTCTTATTGAATGTAATCAATCAACATACTATATCCAACCCCAATAGTGTTTAGGAATAGGAGGACATGGAGAGAGAAGAGTACCATTTACCACTGTGTATACACCCACATGTGTGACCCTATACTCATGTGGGCTGCACAGATAAGAAAAAGGTGGAAATAAAGAGCTTTTTAAAACTGGAGTATGCTCAGTAGATGACACCAGGTGGTCTACACAATCCCAGGCTGCAGTGGGGACACAGAGAAGATGAGAGGGAAAGCTGAAGGCAGGATTAACCAGGTATATTGTACTATACACAAAACAAATGTTTCATTGGCTTTGTGAGTATGCATATTGTCTTACAAAAGATGTAATGAGAGTTTTTCATAGTCTGGTTCAATTGCACTTTAAGGATTGTTAGTGGGAGGTTAGGTTAAAAGAGAAATTATAGTGGTATTCATATCAGGAGCCTCACAACAAGAAGTAAGAAATATTATCCCTTTTTTTATGTTTCAATTTGGCTGCCGGATAGTGTAACATGTTTTTTTTATTTTACAGACGATGATGCATCCCTGTTGAAGAAAAGGCTTACTTGCACAACATATATCTACCTGGACTGATCCATTTATAAAGGATTTTCTGACCCAAGGGGCATTTCAGATCAGCTGTTTGGCTCTGAACTGGCCCTCAGGGGGGCTTCCTCAACCCACAAGGAGTGAACTTTTAAACCAACTCAGTGTTCTGCTACATGGACATGTGTTAATGTTGCATTTTTTTCTTTTAATGTGTTTTTCTTTTCCTCCTTCTCCATGCTTATATGGGAATCTCATTGTTTTTATATAAAAAGATGTGTAATTTTAATATATAAAATATCTATATATATGAATATATATATAAATATAGGATATAAAGTTTATTTGAGAAAAATATGAGTTTGTTTTTTTTTTTACTTTTATTCTGACTGTGTGTGATGTAGCTACAGGTAGCAGCTACAGACAACAAATATGATCATTAATTGAATTCTGTTAGTCTTGCTAAAGACAACAAAGGTACCTAGTCTTGCTAAAGACAACAAAGGTACCTTGAAACAGGCTTACCTCCTTCTCCTAATTATGGTGCTATAGTCAGCAGTCAAAACAAGCTTTAAATAAATGCACTAGACCATAAACTGGAATAAAAGTTGGTCGCGGCTGTTTATTATTGGTTTATCAAATGGATAATATAATTTTATTATTAATTGAAAATACCAAGCCGTATAAACAAATAACTTAACCAATACCAGCAAAAACAGACCCAGTCACCACGACTCGAGTCATTCACACAAATAACAGGAATTATAACCAACACTAGCTTTATCACTAATATCCTGCACTAACCTAGACAATGAAGTAGTTAAATTACACAACATTTGTAAATGAGAACACTCACCATCTCCAGTGGCAGGCTGTGTGTCCTCAGGAGGCATTTGTGAACACAGCACTGGAATGCTGCTCACTGCAGGCTGTCTGGATGAGCCAGCAGGTGATCTGGCTCTGCCGGGCTTTCTGGCTGGAAGATCTGCTTCTTGGAGGAGACCCGGATGCAGTGCTGGCGGCCTCTCTTCTTTTTCTTGGCTTCTTTGGTTGTCCTGGCAATGCTGCTCTCTTCCTGGAAGGCAAGGGACAGCGGCTCTGCCCAGCTCCACCTCCAGTCACCAGATCACTTGTACAAGTTTTCAAATGTGCACTCCTCTTTCACTAGTTCCATGGCTTCCACTTCCTCCACTGTGAGTCCAAAACCAAGCAGCATTGTTCATGATAGAGATCGGTGGGTGATCACATTTGCTAATCTCTGCCATGATGGAATCTGAAAGCATTCAGACTGTTTCTGACTGGCACCTGCTGGTTACAGAGAAGACATCACAGGTTCATTCAGATCTCTGATGCCTACATGAAGGAAGAGAAAATGTCATTACTTTTGTATATTATCATATAGAAAGCATGTCAGCCTCCTTGTGAAAATAATTAACGTAGGAAATAAGGCCAAATGCGGATAAAAAATACATTTATTACATAAAACCAAACCTGTATACAGATGTAATAAGCATGTATACATTAATAATACACATGCACGCAATGAGGACAGATCTATATTTAGGGATTTAACAGTGTTTAAATGTTTGAAAATTGGAATGTTTTGTAGGAAGCAAATTTTGATTGGTGCTTCTTCAGAACTTTTACCTGGGCTTGTTTTGAAAGCTCCATGATGGCAATGTTCAGATAATCGCTTGCAATCTCTGGGGCACTCGAGCCCTAGCATAATGCCTCCTGCTTTCAGCAAGCCTCCATTTTTTTTCTAGTATCCTTTAGTGAATAAACATCTTCTCTCTGCTCTGAGAGAAGCAAAAATTTTACCAAAACTTTTTCAATTGCTGTTTTTTTCTCCAAGACTCTTCTAATATGTTTACTAGCTGCTACATATAGAGTGCTGAGCTACACCTCTTTTGATCACAGTCCATAGCAGAAATAGGCAGTCACTGCATTGCATCTTTGAATTTGGCATCATTTCCCCTCATCTGTTCCGCACTAATGCATAGGTTGGGTCCATCTCTGAACCTGTGTGGCCTCAGTCTCATGGAGACTCACTGTGCATGTGTGTTCTATTTTTTCATATGAGTGCACAGTCGACTACTGACTGTACTCCCTACCTACATAGCACTTTGATCTTTGGATGTTCTGCATCCTGCTGCCTACAGTTACTGGTCACAGAAGGCATAACCCCTTCCAGTACTGTAGTACAGGTCTTGAGTCTTGACTCCTTGTGGGTTAGGCCCCGGTACACATGGTAGATCATAGGTGCAGGGGCAATGGGCTAGCAGGACTTGTCCGCTCACATTGGGCTAACATCTCAGGTGTTTTGTAGCATCTCTAACTGTCCTGATTCTGATAGTCCTGACCGCTTTTCCCAGTCTACTTGACTGCCCTCTTCAGAAGCCTCATTAGTTCCTTCCGGCATACCTCCCTTCTGCTTATCTAAAGAGGAGTTCTCAGCTACTATGGCTGAATTTTTGCGTAGGCTGTCAAGCTTCTCAGAGTAGGGAGATGCTTGTTGGCTTTCACAGCAATCTGGACACAGGACATTTCAGATGTCTGAGCCCAGAATGTTGAATCCAGAGGCTACACACTTTCAATCCGCTCTACTTCATGCTTTTAAACTTGCTATCCTCGCCAGTAAAGCAGGTGGATATTTATTCTGCTCCCCAGCAACTCCTCTCACAGGGGCTCATTGCCCAGGGATCAGAAAAGGAGAGGTTTCAGGGGTTCTGCTCTGGCTTGTTCAGCCTTCCCTAGTCAAAATTAGACATTTGCCTTATTCTGTGTCTGGAGATTCTCAACAGGTTCCTTAGAAATCAAAATTTGTATGAAATCTGTCAGGTCAGTCATTGTTTCTCTCCTGCAGAGGGACCTTCTGGCCTCTTTGGAAATTAACGATGCCTACTTTAACATTCCTATCTTCCCCTCATATCAACACTACCTGGATTTTTCAGTAGTCATGCAATCTGTTGCTCTTCCCTTTGGCCTGTCTACAGCACATTGAATCTTCACCATGATGTTGGCTGCTAACATAGCTCTGTGGGACTTTCAGGTTAAATCTATCGAGGGACACTTGGATGGCTTCCTGTTGCAGGAAAATTTGGACTGTAGGAACAGTTGGTCCAGATTTTGTCAGCTTATATCAATCAGACAGTGTAGACCCTGCAGAGGTTCAGATGGATGTTAAACCTCCAGAATTTAGCACTTGAACCAACTCACTACTTGGAGTACATGGGCTTGATATCTTGGACACAGCCCATGTCCAAGTTTTTTATTCCTCTGGATAAACTCCTGGCCCTTGGACACCATGTTCAGACCCTAGGGTCCAGGAGATGCATTTGCACTTGAAGGTCTTAGAACTAATGGTTGTCCCCTTCAAGGTGCACCATATGACCAATCTCATTCAGACCGTTGCAACACAATATTGTGATTGTAGGGGACAAGCAATCTGGGCTGTTCCATTCTCCTTACCAGGAAAGCCAAGCTTGCCCTAGTGTGATTTCCAGTCTGATGTTGGAGGGGGGGGGGGGGGGGGTTTGTCCTGATATGTTGATGCTTATGTATAATACCAGTTCAACTTCTTTTTATGTGTTTCCTCCACTAAAGCTCCTTCCCTGTCTGCTTTGAAGGATTGAGAGGGAGGGTGTGCCGGTGATCCTCATTGCAGTGAACTAGCTCAGGACATACATACTCAAATTCCTGGCAAGCTCTCTGCAGTCCCAGTCCACTATCCTACTTTTCAGTTTGCTGGCCTTAACGGCTTGGCTGTCAAGTCCTGAGGGAAAGCAACCTATCAGATCCAGTCATTCCTATGCTCCTAAAAGCCAGAAAATTGACTTTCAAAATCTTCATTGCACCTGAAAGGCTTACTTTGCAGGGTGCGAGGCTAACAAGTTGTATCCCAGGAAGTTCTCCATAGGACAAATCCTGTTTTTCCTTCAGTATGGTCTGGATCGTAGTTACTTAGTTTGTAAGGTTGAATAAAGGCAACAGTCCATCCAGTTAAACCTATGAGGGGGTTTGTGTAAAAGAAAAAAAATCATATCCCTGTATATTGTGTTCGCTAAGATGCCCATCTAAAAGTTTTTTTTTTAAACTCAATACTACCTGCTTACACCACCAATTGTGGATGTTCCACATCCTTACCGCTCTGGCAGTGAAACCCCCCCCCCCTACACAGTTTAAGGTTAAACCTCATCTCCAATTTCATTAAGTGGTCCAGTTTCTTCTTACACTCCCTGAGACTGAATAGCTTATTCTTTATGCTAGAATCACTATTGAGGTATTTGTATATCGTTATATCTATACTCAAGCGACTTCTCCAGGGAGAATAAGTTTAATGTTTGTAGTTGCTCCTCGTAACTGAGGATTATTGTTTTATCTCTTGATTAAATACCCTTTTTGTGTATGCTAATGTTCTGCTAGCTTTGCTTGCTGCAGCTTGGCATTGCTTGCCATTGCTGAGCCTGTTATCTACTAGGACCCCCAGATCTTTTTTCCATCCTGGATTCCCCCAGTGGTTCTCCCCCTAATGTATAACTTGTATTCATAGTTTTAGCCCCCAAGTGCAAAACTACATTTTTCAACAATAAACCTCATTTGCCATGTAGTTGCCCACTCCTTTAATTTATTGAGGTCTTCTTGTAAAGTTTCTATATCCTGCTGTGAAGTTATTGCTCTACTTAGCTTTGTATCGTCCACAAATACTGAGACTGAGCTATTTATACCAGCCTCTATATCATTTATGAATAAATTAAACAGAACTGGTCCCAGGACAGAGCCCTGGGGTACCCCACTTACCACTCCAGACCAGTCTGAGTACACGTTATTAATCATCACTCTGTAACCAGTTTTCCTTCCATGTACAAACCTTCTGGTCCATGCCTATGGAACTCAGTTTGTAAATTAAGCACTTACTGTATGGGGGACTGTATCAAATGCCTTTGCAAAATCCAGATACGCCACATCCACAGGCCTTCCTTTATTTTGATGGCAACTTATTTCCTCAAAGAATGTTAACAGGTTGGTTTGGCAAGAATGACTTTCGTAAAGCCATGCTTATTACTACTAATAATGCTGTTTTCCCTTAGCATCTCCTCCAATAGTTTACATACAGCATTTTTTGCTGGCTGATAGCTAAAAAGATTGGGAAATTTGAGTGGAGAGTGAAAACGTTTTACTTGTGATTGCTGGTCCTTGTAGTTGTTTTAATTTCTTCTTTGGGTCTTACTAAAAGCTTTTACTTTTTTAAATCACTTTTTCTGTCACTTTTTAAATAGCATTTTTTTTCTTCCTTTCCTTGTCTTCCTTCAGTCTGCTAATTAAGGGGAGGGGTTAATTGGTCACAGGTGACACAGGTCCTAGATAACTTGCTGTAGAGCTCACTCTGAGCTTGCTCATTTTTGAACTTGCAGGAATTTTGCTTGCTGGACCTTTTGACTAAGTGGACATTTGATAAGTGGAGTTAAAAAACCGGAGTTGGAAACAGGAGATTATAACAGAAATCTAACAGGATCTACTAACCTGTAAGTGACAACTGATATTTCCTGTTAATATTGTAACTGGGATAATGTATGCTAGCAGGGTGGAAGGTTTTGTGCAGTGCACAGTGTGCCGCATGTATGCAGCAATGGAGCAACAGCTCCAGGATAGATACCGCTGCAACAGATGTGAGCGGGTTGCCCTTCTGGAAACTCGTGTTAAAGATCTGGAGGAGCAAGTTGCAACACTGGGCAGAACCGACAACCTTGAAAGGGGTCTTCTGCTCTCTGAGCAGGTAGCTAATCGGATTGATGTGGAGGGCGGAGGGGCTAATCAGGATTATCAGGTAGGAAGATGGGTTACTGTAACGATAGGGAGTGGTAGGGGCTCACAGAAAAGGAAGGCCAGCCCTGGGTTTGTGCACCCAAATAGATTTGCCAAGTTGGGTGAAGATGTGGGGATGGCAAGCTCAGGGGTGGCAGCCCTGGATGTCACTGCTATCCCTAACAGACAGGAGGGCAGACCATCTGAGAGGGGTAGTGAGGGTAGTGCAGGAAGGCCTAGACAGTTGGTAGTAGTAGGGGATTCTATAATCTGAAGGACTGATGGAATAATTTGTCGCCAGGATCACCTCAACCGAATTGTTTGCTGTCTCTTTGGTGCCAGGGTTCGGCATGTGGTGGACCGGGTTGATAAATTACTGGGAGGGGCTGGGCATAACCCAGCTGTCTTGGTCCATGTTGGAACCAATGACAGAATACATGGAAGGTGGAGGCTCCTTAAGGATCAATTTAAAGAACTAGGCTGCAAGTTGAAGGGAAGGACCTCCACGGTGATATTCTCTGAAATATTACCTGTGCCATGCGCAACTCAGGAAAGATGGGGAGATTAGAGAACTCAATGCATGGCTGAAGACCTGGTGTAAGAGGGAAGGATTTGGGTGTCTAGAGAGCACCGGGCTGAATTTTCCTTTAGGTCAGTGTTTCTCAACTCCAGTCCTCATGGACCCCCAACAGGTCATGTTTTCAGGATTTCCATTATTTTGCACAGGTGATTTGATCAGTTTCACTGCCTTAGTAATTACCACAGCTGTTTCATCTGAGGGAAATCCTGAAAACATGACCTGTTGGGGGTCCATGAGGACTGGAGTTGAGAAACACTGCTTTAGGTGCAACGTATATGCTAGAGATGGTTTGCACCTTAATGGAAGGGGGTCTGCTGTGCTGGAGGAGAAGTTTATGGGAAGGCTGGAGGAGTATTTAAACTGGGATTGAGGGGGGAGGGAGAATTAGAGTATAACGGGGTAGACAGATCAGACAGGGGTCAGTACTTATTGGTGGGTTGAATGGGGAAAGATGGGGGGAAGGCTATGGCAGATAAGAAGGTTCCCATGTTACAAACAACCAATGGAATTGGTAACATTGTTTGAAAATATAAAATATGCAAAATACATGTGAACAAGGTGTCAATGAATTAAAGTGTTCACCAATGCCAGAAGTCTGCCAAGCAAAATAGGTGAGTTGGAAGCTTTGGTGCATGAAGCTATGATTTAATTGGTATTGCTCAACCTTGGCTGCATTCTTCACGACTGGGCCATTAACCACTTGCCGCCCGGCCTATGGTCAAATGACGGCTGGGCAAACACTTTCTCCCTCTGGGAGGGTGTCATGTGATGGATCGCGCTTTGCGCGTGTCTGCAGGGCCCCGCTGTGGCAAGATCTGTCACTGGCCATGTACATTGAACATGTGGATTGGCCCCGTTGCCAGTACCATGTGACCTGCTGTGACCAATCACAGCAGGTCACATGACAGTTGTATACAATGGATGGCTTCCTTTCATACCATCCATTGTATACAACTGTGTCTAGCTGTGAATGGTCACAGCAATCACATGCACAGGCTGGGCCAATCACAGCCCATCTGTGTCATGTGACTAGCTAATCAAAACAAAAAAAACCTGAATGAATTGATTTCATTTAGTTAAATGCTTGTTTATAGCAAAGACATATTTTGCTATAAGCAATCATATTGTGGAAAAAAAATACTGATCACTTCCCCAAAGTAGTACAATGTTACTATGGTAACATTATACTACTTTGGTCATAGTGCAATATGAAAAAAAAAACGCTGTACTGCACTGGTGACAGTATGTAAAAAAAAAATAAAAAATTGTGAAAATAATTTTTTTAAGTTCTTAATTTTCCAAAAAATTATGACAAAAAAATTACAACTTCAGAAAACGTGCGATGCCTCTTATGAAATACGTCGGACTGTCTGCTTTGCAACAAGGGGTCATTTGGGGGATATCTGTACTGTTCTGACATTTTTGGGCCTCAAGAAATTAGATTGGCTGTCAGTACTTTAGGATTGATAAATTTTCAGATATATCCCATAGTTTGTGAACTCTATAACTTACCTACAGACTAAGTAATAAATACTGATTTGGGTTATTTTCACCAAAGAAATGTAGCAGAACACATCTTGGAATAAATTTATGAAGAACAACTATTTATTTGCAAACTTTTATAACAGAAACAAAGAAAAACATGTTTTTTTTTCTAAGTTTTTGGTCTTTTTTTGTTAATTTAGCAAAAAAATAAAAACCCCAGTGGTGACTAAATACTACCAAAAGAAAGATCTAGTTGTGTGAAATTTAGTTTGGGTACAGTGTTGCATGACCACGCAATTGTCATTCAAAGTGTGACAGCGCTGAAACCTGAAAATTGGCCTGGGCAGGAAGGGGGTAAAAGTGCCCGGTATTGAAGTGGTTTATATTCCTGGTTATGTTCTCTTTCAGAGAGACATGGTAAATAGGAAAGGTGGTGGTGTCTGTCTCTGTGTGAGAAGTGATCTTAGAGCGCGTGTGAAAGAGGACCTAGCTGATGGAGAATGTGATGAGGCTGAAGCATTATGGGTGGAACTGCACGTGGCGGTGCGTATTACAAAGGTAATCATTGGAGTTTGTTATAGGCCTCCCAGTGTTAATGAGGAGGTAGAGACCCAGCTCCTTGCACAGATCGAAAGGGCTGGGACAGTGATGATAATGGGGGATTTTAACTACCTGGAAATTGACTGGAGTAATGGTACTGCAGGAACAGTTAAAGGGCAAACATTTTTAAACCTACTACAGGACAATTTTATGGTACAGTTCATAGAGGCCCCTACTAGGAATGATGCTCTGCTGGACCTGGTAATCTCAAACCCTGCAGATCTTATTACGAATGTCAATATAAAAGAACATCTGGGTAGCAGTGACCATAACATGATTTCATTTATTGTTAGCGGTAAACAGCAAGCACATACTGGAAAAATAAAACCGCTCTGTTTTAAGAGAGCTAATTTTCCAAGGCTGAGAGCTGCTCTCCAAGACTTAGACTGGGAGGGAATATTGGCATCAATGAACACAACAAAGAAATGGGAGTTCTTCAAAAAGACTGTATGTGAACACACTGCAAAATATATTCCTATGGGCAACAAGTTTAAAAGGCTAAAAATCAAACCTATGTGGCTTACAGCTAAAGTTTATAAATAATAGAAAAGAGCTTTTATTAAATATAAAAATGAAGGAATGCTATCATCGTTAAACATTACAAAGAATATAACAAAATATGTAAAAAGGAAATAAAGGACGCAGAAATTTAAAACGAACAATAGATTGCAAAATATAGCAGGACCAACCCCAGAAAAATCTTCAAATATATTAATAGTAAAAAGGTCCAGTCCGAGCATGTAGGCTCTTTACAAAATAATCTAGAGTGGGTGACTGGGGACAAAGAGAAGGCAAATTTATTAAATACCTTCTTCAGCTCTGTGTATACAAAGGAGCATGGGGGAGCTCTTGTCCATAATGGGCATGGTATTGACACAGCTCCAGATGATCCACATTGGCTCACAATTGATATGATCCAGAAATATTTAGACAGTATAAAGGTGAATAAAGCACCTGGACTGCATGGCATACACCCACGGGTCCTTAAAGAATTGAGCTTTGTCATTTCAAAGCCATTGTTTAAAATTTCTAGGGACTCTTTAATGACTGGCATAGTACCACTGGATTGGCATAAGGCCAATGTGGTGCCAATATTTAAAAAGGGGTCAAAATCTTTACCAAGTAATTATAGACCTGTCAGTTTAACTTCTATAGTTGGGAAGATGAATTCTTGCTGGAAAAAAATATTTTAAGCAACAGACAGCATGGATTCATGAAAGACAGAAGTTGTCGAACAAATCTGATTTATTCTTATGAGGAGGTGAGCAAAACCTTGGATAGAAGAGTGACGGTGGATGTGGTATACTTGGATTTTGCAAAAGCATTTGATACAGTTCCCCACACACGCGGCTAATGTGTAAGGTAAAGTCTACATGCTTGGAAAAATCTGCATGTAACAATAGATAGAAAACTGGCTAAAAGATTGTATTCAGAGAGTAGTGGTTAATAATTCATACTCTGAATGGTCTAAGGTCATCAGTGGTGTACCCCAAGGTTCAGTGTTCAGACCCTTTTTAATACATTTATTAGCAATATAGGGTCTGAAATTATAAATCCCATTTCAGTTTTTGCAGATGACACCAAGCTGTGCAGTGGAATAACGTCCTTACAGGATGTCTTCAACTTACAAGCTGACCTCAATGCCCTGTGTAATTGGACAGCTATGAGGCAAATGAGGTTTAATGTTGATAAATGTAAGGTTCTGCATTTGGGGGCTAAGAATATGCATGCATCATACATACTAGGGGCAGTACAACTGGGGGAGTCAATGGCGGAGAAGGATCTGGGAGTTCTGGTAGATTACAAGCCTAATAATGGCACGCAATGCCAAGCTGCGGTTTCTAAAGGGAGCAAAATCCTCTCTTGTAATAAAAGATATAGATTCCAGAGAGAGAGATAATTTTACCCCTGTACAAATCATTAGTAAGACCTCAGCAAAATCCTCTCGTAATAAAAGATATAGATTCCAGAGAGAGATATAATTTTACCCCTGTACAAATCATTAGTAAGACCTCATCTGGAATATGCAGTTCAGTTATGGGCACCAATTCACAAAAAGAACATTGGGGAACTGGAGAAAGTACAGAGAAGGGCAACCAAACTGATAGGAGGCATGGAGGAGCTCAGCTATGAGGAAAGCTTAGAGGAACTGAATTTATTCTCTCTTGAGAAGAGGAGATTAAGGGGGGATATGATCAACATGTATAAATACATCAGTGGTTCATATAGTGAACTTGGTGTAGAGTTTTTCCCCCTGAGGTCATCACAGAGGACAAGGGGGCACTCTTTACGTCTGGAGGAAAAGAAATTTAATCTGCAAACACAGAAAGGTTTCTTCACAGTGAGAACTGTGAAAATGTGGAATAGACTCCCTCAAGAGTTGGTTCTGGCCAGCTCAGTGGATTGCTTCAAAAAAGGCCTGGATTCTTTCTTAGATACACAGAATATAACTGGATACTAACATTTATAGGTAAAGTTGATCCAGGGAATAACCGATTGCCTCTTGGGGGATCAGTTTTAGTAAATCAACCCCTTTGTATTTTTGGGGGTGAATGGAAGGTGGGGATTTTTGGAAATTCTGTCTAAATGTACTCCCATGTCTGTTTGAGTAACATACCTGAAATTAAAGCTGTCTACCATGTTATAAAATGATGATTACATTTTTCAATCATAGAGGTCAGTATATTCTGATACCACTCTCCATTCTTCATAATCCTGAGGAAATATTGAAGATTGTTCATAACGACAATGTTTTCTCCTTTGTCAGAAGGTTTTATTAGTTGTCTAATAGTCATTTCTCATCCGATCCAAGCCTGAAAAGTTTTTGGAAGGGATACTGAGTGCAGGTTTCCAGTGCAACAGGGATGACCAGTTCAGTGTAACTGTACTTAGCAATTATAAATATATATAACCATACTCACCCCAAAAAAAAATTATTAGGCAGCAAACACAAAAAAAAGGAATATCCTTTCCACCAAGTACACTTAAATAAAACAAGTCGCACTCAAACCAAATTAGAGTTACATGTGTTCAAAATATATAAACATAAGATCATATAAAAAAAAAAATACAAAGTAAGTGAAAAAAGTTAATGTATAAAAGTCCCATCCAAATCTTAGCAAGTGTTGATATATGGGACGTTTGTTCCTTTCTAATAAGATAACGAGCCACCGCTCAAAACCATCACTGAAAGTGATACTTGGGTACACACTTACCAGCTCCCAATGACCATCTTCTAATAAGAGAGGTCAGAAATCGCTTGTATGATATCCTCTGGTATTAACGATATTCCCACAGCAGCCTCAATAGTAAACGGGAACACAGCCAATAGAATATAAACAATCCTCACAGCATGAAAATCCATGCAAGACAAAAAGGAGAGAGCGTCCCTATAGTGTAAAACCTTCTTCAAAGTGATTTTATTTAATAAAAATATACTCTCATAAAGAAAACAACATGCGCATGTAATTACAGAGATTGAAGCTGGCATTGACATCCACTTCCTCAAACTTGATGACATCAGTGTGTAGCTCTGTGCACCACATTTCATTCTCAAAGGATGTCTTCCCAGTGCATCGCACATATATCCACCTGGAAAAACCAAGCCTCATTTTCATCTTAAACCCAAGTCTCATTCTCAATGTAGCAGGAGGTACTCCCAAGCCTCATTACTGATTCTCACCAAGCATCAGTTTTACGGCTGGACAGATTCTTGATAAAACCTGTACTTTAATAATGAAACATTAACGAATAAGAATACCCCAAATCGCCAGACTGGAAGCTGCAGTACTGTAAGTATAAGTGTAAGTGTATATACTTAGGAAACAGGAATTAGATTGAGTAAGATTAAGAAAAAGTTTATTAAAGGAGAAGCTCATTTGGCTTTACTTCTGTGGATCACAGGGGTGCAATTCGTTCTGCATTCCTGTGACCCATTTTCAGCCGACAGTGGGCTAAATTCTGCTGTCAGCTGATGTCACTCAGCTGGTCCAGGTTCAGGAAAGATCCCACCTTTAAATCTGGGATCCACCCAGATGTCTGGACCAGCACCTGGCTCAGCCTCTCAGCTGCTATGATCCTGAGCCCCAGGAGATCCCTCCCTCTCCACAGCCCAGTGCTCCACAACCCAGTGGGGTGACAGAACAGTAACCCTTCTCTGCTCAGACCGACGGAGAATTGATCGATCAGCAGTATCTGATTGCTCAGTTCTTACCCTTAGAGCCGGCGGGGACAGATGCAGCATTGGATCAATGCTGCATCCACAGGGCATGAGAAGGACTGGGAACAAGGGGAGCAGAGAAGGGATTACAAGATATTAGATAAAAATGTACAGGACCAGCAAGCAGGTATATGCCTAACTGGCAAAATACTGAAGTAATGATGCAAATCAAGGGAGGCATTATATTTATTATAATTACTGGATTCTGCTGGGTGCTGGGAGACACCAGCTGGTTATCTAAGTCCTGACACTCCCCCTCCCCCTTAACCATTTGCCCTCCAGAGGATTTGCCCCCCTTCCTGACCAGGCAATTTTTTGTGTTATGGCGCTGCATTACTTTAACTGACATTTGCACAGTCATGCTAAGCTGCACTCAAATTAAATTTACGTCCTTTTTTTTCCCACAAATAGAGCTTTCTTTCGGTGGTATTTGATCCACTGTGTGTTTTTTATTTTTTGCACTATAAAAAAAAACCTGACAATTTTGAGAAAATTTTTAGATTTTTTGCTATTTAACATGCCCAGTAAAAAAAATTTACAAAATCAAATTTCGTCATAAATTCAGGCCAAAATGTGTTCTGTTAAATGTCTTTGCTAACAAAAATCCCTATACGTGTAAATTAATTGGTTTACGTGAAAGTTATAATGGCGGTATAGATACTGGGATTTTTTTTTACATTTTTACTAGTAATGGTGGCGATCAGCGACTTATATCGGGACTTCGGCGTGCATTCTGACACTGGGAGGGGAACTGACTCAGTGTCACTAACATCCCCAGTGACACCAATACAGTGATCAGTGCTAATAAAAAGTGCTGACGCTGTGCTAATGACACAGGGGAGGAAGGGGTTAACATGTGGGGCAATCAAAGGGTTAACTGTGTGCTGTTTTACTGTGTGCTGTGTGTGCATGCTTCACTGTAAGCACACTGCTTTGCATGGCTCTGCTATACAAAGCCATGCATAGCAGTGTGCAGGAGCTGACGGGAGAGAAGTGTATTGTTTACTTACAGTTCTCTCCCTCTGTCGGTAATGCTCCTCGATCAGTGGGTGCTGGCGAGTAATCACCGACCAGGACCCGGTGATTGACAGTCAAGGCCGCAAATACATATATATATACGTGACTTTGTGCACCTGTGCCGTCCTGTAGCAGTATTACTGCTATAGGGCGGATGGGAAGCGGTTAAAGTGAAACTTTACTCTTAACATCTTGATAAAATATATATATTTTTTTTTTTCACACAAATAGAGCTTTCTTTTGGTGGTATTTAATCACCACTGGGTTTATTTTTTGCTAAATAAACAAAAAAAGACCAAAAATTTTGAAAAAAACATTTTTGTTCATTTCTGTTATTAAATTTTGCAAATAAATAATCTTTCTTCATAAATTTGGGCCAAAATGTAGACTGCTACGTTTCTTTGGAAAAAATAACCCAAATCAGTGCATATTATTTAGTGTGTAGGAAAGTTTTATAGTCTACAGACTATGGTTTATATATCTAAAAATCAATCAATCTTGATGTACTAACTGATCTCATTTCTTGAGGCCTGAAAATGCCAGAACAGTACAAATACCCCCCAAATTACCTCTTTTTGGAAAATAGACAGTCCAAGGTGTTTAGTAAGAGGCATGCCGACTTTTTTAAAGTTGTAATATTTTGTCACAAATTTGTAGAAAATTAAGAAGTTAAATTAAATCTGTCACAATTAGTTTTTTTTACATACTGTCACCAGTGCAGTACAGTGTCATCATATAATTACTCTGACAGTGATCAGGGACACTGACTGATAGCAGTATGTACATTTTTATTTTTTTTAATTAATAATTTTGTTAAAAAATGTTTTTAATGATTTTTTATCATACTGTGACCAGAACAGTACAGTTACAAAAGTAAGTGACACTGTACTAATCTGGGGAGGTAATCAGCAGTTTTTGGGGGTTTTTTTATACTATGATTGCTGATAACAGTGATGATTACTGTTATAGGCTACCAATTTTATGAATGGCATCTATTCATTCACAGCCATTCACTGAGTAATATTGTAGTTAGTTATGATTGCCACAGTTAATAATATGGTACAGATGGGCAGTGATTGGCCCTGTCTGTACTATGTGATCTCTATGACCAATCACATAGCTCATCACAAAAATACAGAAAGAATGGCTATGAATTAAATACGGATGCACTTCTAAACCGCTCCGCACTTTGCTGGAACTGTCAGCCTAATCTAGTGGTTCCTTGCCACGTCCAACCTCTCCATCCACCTGGATGGCTTGCTGAGGTGGTGGAGTCCCATTCCATGGCTTCTCGTTTAGCGGGGAATTCTCCAGGCAGCTCCCACAACCCAACACATGCAGCAGGAGGAGGAGGATAGATGACACCCGGCACTGGCCCCACACTAACATGGCTGTGGACAAGGAGAAACCACAGAGGACTGAATAGAAAGCCCCTCGACCTGGAGGCCAGGTCGCTGGCCCCTCTACTGGTTTTCCAGCTATGGGTGAGCTATCAGATCCTCCTGGCTCTCTTCCTAGCCCTGCCAAATCCCTACTACAGGCTTCAGCCTTATCGCCAGGCTGTGAGTCACACAGTTCCTCTGCCCTGGATAAGGAAATGGCTGATATCTTTATCAGTCAAATTAGCAGCCAGGAGCTTGACCTGGATAGCCCTGTGGGTTGCCCAGCCTCTCAGCCTGCACCACCACAATATTCAGGGGTATCAGTCCTTATTGCCCGCTTTGCTGATCTGCTCCAGAGGGAGTTAGAAAAGGCCAGTATTAAATTGGCCTCTGAGCTAAGATTTTCAGGAGCTGGGACACTATCTGGACAGTATTGAATCTAAAGTTGAGGACACCGATGGGCCAAACACCCCCCTGTTCAGTTCGCAGTCGAACATTCAAACCTAATGAAAGTTTGACCGCAAACTTCAAACCGGGGCATTTCACTAAGCGGTATCTTACCGCATCCGAGTATGTGGTAGGATACTGTACAGATAATAAAATACCACATGAGTTATATTAAGTCATGCGGTATTTAGTAGTGAAAACATTCTTTAATGTTTCAGCTGTCAGTGGGGAAGCGGAAGTTGTCCTCCCCCCTCCCTCCCCGTAGTCTTCTGGGACACATGACATGTCCCAGAAGACTATGGAACCATTCACAAAGCGCAGCGCTGCTCGCGCATGCACAGTGGGCATCCGGCTATGAACACACAGTTGGGTGCCCACACTGAAGATGCCAGTGCCAGGAACACAGGGCTGAGGGGGAGGACACCGTGGGATCAAGGGACAGGTAAGTGTCCATTTTTTAAAAGTCAGCAGGTACAGTTTTTCTTCCTGCCCCTTCAAATTTTTCTGTCACTGCTGTCAAAATGAACATTGATTTGACCCCACTACTGGTTAGAAAATCAAACAAATATTCTTGAAACAAACATTCTTGGCCAAAAATCTACACGTGTATGGCTAGCCTTATTCAAATTCAAAACAATTTTGAAAAGATTTCAATCGAATTCAAATTTTTTTTTTACCCTGATTTAAACTGGCCAAACACGTGTAGATTTTCGGTCGAGAATATTCATAAGAAAAGTTGTACAAAAATTCTTTGCACATTCGATGAATGGACGAATGTCATTTGAAAATTGTCCTTTGCTTTTAACATTCGATTTTTAAATGAATGTAATTTATGAACAATAACCACATACACTGGCCAAAAATTAGTTTGATCGAGAAAAGTTTTTCTTCCTGTCCCTTCGAATTTTCCTATCACTGCTGTTGAAAACAAACATCAATTTGACACCACTAACGATTAGAAACTCAAATGAATATTCTTGAAACTACAATTCTCGACTGAAAATCTACATGTATATGGCCAGCTTAACTTTTCAAATTGAGTTTTTTCGAATTTAGTTGAAATCTTTTCGATTTCAGATATCTATTTGTAAAAAATGTGAAAACCATTTATCATTTTCCTTCCACTTCACAATTATGTGCCACTTTGTGTTGGTCTATCACATAAAATCCTAATAAAATACATTTGCATTTTTGGTTGTAACATGACAAAATGTGGAACACTTTCAAGGGGTATAAACACTTTTTCACGGCACTGTAGCTATGGTGATTCGTTCCCATCCCAAAATCTATGGTATCCACTGTGGTCAACAGGAATATAAATGCGCCTTATTTGCTGACAATGTCCTTATGTGTCGGAACTATTCTGTGCTCACAGAATTAAACCGGAAAGCCTGAACTTATCATATGGATATAATGTAACATGGATATCCTGGAAGCCATTTTATTCTGTATATTCTATTAGTACACAAGGTTTCTGAACACAGACTTTAACAACAGACATTCCCAGCTTAAAGCATACTTTTACAGGTTCTAAATTTGGGAGGGTATAATTATACCAGACAACTACAAGATAAAGACTAGACATGATACCAATTTGTAAGATTAATTGGGGATTCCATGTCTCAGTTCAACAAAGAGCAAAACTGTTCACGATCATTTTTTTTTCCCATGAAAAGAGTTCATATTAAACTTTTCATTGCATATGGTGTTATTATTTGACAGGAATATTTTAATCAATAATGATATAAAATACTTAAGTAATTTGGGTTTTATATTACTATATTCAATCTCCATATACTGTACATACCGTATTTTCCGGCGTATAAGACGACTTTTTGACCCTTGAAAATCTTCTCAAAAGTCGGGGGTCGTCTTATACGCCGGTACACGTCAGGGTGGCACTTTTTAGGGGGGCGGCGCGGTGCTGCCGCCGCCCCCCCCTTCCGACGGAAGGGACACCAAGTACAGGGCGTGGGCAGAGGGCTGCAGTCTCTTACCTGACCCCACGACGATCCATCCAGGAAGCGCTGCTCCTTCAGTCACTCTGGCCACTCCCTCACTCCTGCCGCTCGGCTCCGCCTCCTCACCGGTGATTGGCCGCCAGAACTGTAGCTCAGGAAAGGCACACAGGCGGCCAATCACAGGCGAGGAGGCGGAGCCGAGCGGACCCGTGAAAATCGAGTGAGGGTAAGTGTGCAGTGCAGAGGTGCTGCTGCAATCACATATGCTGGCTGCAGCAGTACCATACTAGAACAGGAGTCAGCAAGTGTCATTGGTGTCAGTGGGAGCAATAGTGCCCCATCATTGGTGTCACTGATACTAATGATGGGGCATTATTCCTCCCACTGACACCAATGATGGGGCACTATTCCTCCCACTGACACCAACGATGGGGCACTATTCCTCCCCCCACTGACACCAACGATGGGGCACTATTCCTCTCCCCACTGACGGAGTACTATTCCTCCCACTGACACCAATGATGGGGCACTATTACTCCCACTGACACCAATGATGGGGCACTATTCCTCCCACTGACACCAATGTTGGGACACTATTCCTCTCACTGACACCAATGTTGGGACGCTATTCCTCCCACTGACACCAATGATGGGGCGCTATTCCTCCCACTGAAACCAATGATGGGGCGCTATTCCTCCCACTGACACCAATGATGGGGCGCTATTCCTCCCACTGACACCAATGATGGGGCGCTATTCCTCCCACTGACACCAATGATGGGGCACTATTACTCCCACTGACACCAATGATGGGGCACTATTACTCCCACTGACACCATTGATGAGGCGCTATTCCTCCCACTGACACCAATGATGGGGCGCTATTCCTCCCACTGACACCAATGATGGGGCGCTATTCATCCCACTGACACCAATGATGGGGCGCTATTCCTCCCACTGACACCAATGATGGGGTGCTATTCCTCCCACTGACACCAATGATGGGGCACGATTCGTTGCTCTGACACCAATGATGGGGCACGATTCGTTGCTCTGACACCAATGATGGGGCACAATTCCTCCCACTGACACCAATGATGGGGCGCTATTCCTCCCATGGACACCAATGATGGGGTGCTATTCCTGCCACTGACACCAATGATGGGGTGGTATTCCTCCCACTGACAGCAATGATGGGGCACTATTCCTCCCACTGACACCAATGATGGGGCACTATTCCTCCCACGGACACCAATGATGGGGCACTATTCCTCCCACTGATACCAATGATGGGGCACTATTCCTCCCACTGATACCAATGATGGGGCACTATTCCTCCCACTGATACCAATGATGGGGCGCTATTCCTCCCACTGACACCAATGATGGGGCGCTATTCCTCCCACTGACACCAATGATGGGGCACTATTCCTCCCACTGACACCAATGATGGGGCACTATTCCTCCCAGTGATACCAATGATGGGGCACTATTCCTCCCAGTGACACCAATGATGGGGCACTATTCCTCCCAGTGACACCAATGATGGGGCACTATTCCTCCCACGGACACCAATGATGGGGCACTATTCCTCCCACTGACACTAATGATGGGACACTATTCCTCACACACTGACACTAATGATGGGGCACCATCATTGGTGTCAATGGGAGGAATAGTGCCCCATCATTGGTGTCAGTGGGAGGAATAGTGCCCCATCATTGGTGTCAGTGGGAGGAATAGTGCCCCATCATTGGTGTCCGAGTGAGGAAGCGTGCCCCATCATTGGAATACCATACCATATTGAAATCAAATCTGATGTTTTTTAATTTTTGGTGTGCGCTGGAAGAGGGGTAGTCTTATACGGCGAGTATAGCCCAAACCCTATATTTTAACAGGAAAAGTAGGGGGTCGTCTTATACGCCCAGTCGTCTTATACGCCGGCAAATACGGTATATATGTTTTATCTATATTAATTGGTTTTAACAATTAATACATATTGGTAAATTTTATGCACATTATGTTTTCAACATTATAAATAATTAGTTTGAGTCCATTATATTACAACGTCTGTATGCTATAGAAGAAGTTAGATAACTAAGAAATCTCAGTACAAATGACCTCAACGAATGTCTGCAAGATGTATAAGTTTAATTTTTTTTTCTTTCTCCAGAATCACTTAGGTAATTTTTTATTATTATTATTCAGGATTTATATAGCGCCAACAGTTTGCGCAGCACTTTACAAAATGAAGATAGACATTACAGTTACAATACAATTTGGTACAAGAGGAAACAGAGGGCCCTGCTTGTTACAGCTTACAATTATTTTAAAGTGACACTGGTCCCAGTTCTCTCAAAAGAGTGTCGACATTTAAAATGTATTGTATTTTTACAAGCTGAAGGTTAGAGGTCAACTCTTGACATGGTACAGAAGGTGTTAGGAAAAATCCAAAATTATTCCTAATCCTATACTGCCCCCTTCAAATAATTGGATCATTTAGTGTAGAACCTGACACCATGAGTGTCGTCATAATTAAGTGAGATAAACTGTGCCCACCTAGGTTTGGGTGATAAAAGTTAGAGGACGGTCAGAGACGGGACACAAGAGAGGAGACAAGAAAACAACAGCTGACATCACTGAAACCATAAAATCTATAGTGGTAATGAAAATTCTAAATTCAGAGAGGAGCTCAAAGGCATCTACATCCCAATTTGGCAACATAATGCAAGAGAAGGGAGGAGGGGATAAAAAGGAAGATAGAGATGAGGAGAATGAACTCACTGGAAAAAAAGTAAACTGGACTTTAAAGGTGCCAACAATAATGAGAAAAGTGTAACTAAAAATATAACATTTATTTCAATCATTTAAAATTAAAAAAAATAAAAAATACACATTAAAGTATGCAAACTTGGTGATAATACTTATTCAGTAATCTACATCCGGTGCATTATTTCTCAACATGTTTTGAAATTTTAAGGCTTCTTCGGGAGATATTAAATATAGCACCTAGAACAACAAATCATGCCGATTACAAAATATAAGAATACCCATCTTAACAAATCAGATAACCAGAATATGTAAATTAATACCAAATACATATTATTATATATATCATAGACATATCTCAAAAATCGGTGAAGGGCAACTTACCAGCAATTGCATAACTGGCTCAATTGTACATATTATCTGTAGGCCAATTGGTAATTAGTTTAAAGGAACAAAAAGTTCTTAGATCAGCCTGGACATAAAGACAGCTCAAATGGTTGGTGAGGAAACCCATAGGCTAACTGAAAAAATATACAGAGAAGGAAAATCAACTGCCACCCAATATTCTAGGTTTGGTTAACAGCTTAAAGCAGAAAAACCTTATTGTTTATATACCTTTTAAGATGGAGATTAGAGATGAGCGAAGTATTCAAAAATTCGATTCGGCTGATTCGGCGAATTCGCGGAATAAATTCGATTCGAATCGAATATATTTGCTGCGAATTTAACTTATAAAAGGGTGTTTCTAGGCTTCAGAGAGCCTTTATATTAGTGCAGAACACTGTACCTTTAATTTAAATGCCCTTGGAGTCTGCTGGGGAAGAGAAATAATACTGTCAGTCAGTATGACATGCAGATGAGTGCCGTCGATCTTAGAATCACCGCACACTTCACTCATTTGGGCAGTCACGGGGCCAAAACCAGAGTGTGGAGCCACAATGTGGCGGTGGAGGCAGCAGCAATGGGAGGCCATACAGCACCCTATGACAAAATGGAACCCACCAGCAGTGTGAGGAGACCTGAAAGTGGCACATGGCAGAGTGTGGCGATGGAGACAGCAGCAATGGGAGGCCGTACAGGGACCCATGAGACACTCTGGACCTGGCAGCAGCATGAGGAGGCGGTACGGGGGCCCATGGCAGATTACAGGGCTGGCAGCAGCATGAGGAGTCGGTACGGGGGCCCATGGCAGATTACGGGCCTGGCAGCAGCAATGGGAGGCCCGTAATCTGCCAGCACCCTATGACAAAATGGAACCCACCAGCAGTGTGAGGAGACCTGAAAGTGGCACATGGCAGAGTGTGGCGATGGAGACAGCAGCAATGGGGGGCCGTACAGGGACCCATGAGACACTCTGGACCTGGCAGCAGCATGAGGAGGCGGTACGGGGGCCCATGGCAGATTACGGGCCTGGCAGCAGCAATGGGAGGCCCGTAATCTGCCAGCACCCTATGACAAAATGGAACCCACCAGCAGTGTGAGGAGACCTGAAAGTGGCACATGGCAGAGTGTGGCGATGGAGACAGCAGCAATGGGAGGCCGTACAGGGACCCATGAGACACTCTGGACCTGGCAGCAGCAAGAGGAGGCGGTACAGGGGCCCATGGCAGAGTGGCGAAGCGTAAGCAGCTTAAATTGAAGGCCATACAGAGGCCTATGTTAAAAATAATAACATGTTTGGGGCATGATTCATGGCGGATTTAGTCAGTTGTGTCAGGAACTGGTGGTTTGAAATCCAGACTAATCCACGCCTGATTCATTTTCACAAACGTGAGTCTCTCCACACTTTGGGTGGACAGTCGTGTCCTCCGGAGTTACAATACCTCCTGCCGCACTAAACACGCGCTCCGATGCCACGCTACTGGCCGGGCATGACAGCCTTTCAAGGGCAAATTCAGCTAGTTGGGGCCAAAGGTCAAGTTTCATTGCCCAGTAGTCAAAGGGATTGTCTACCTCGGTTGGCAGGGTGCTGTCCAAGTAGGCCCAAGCCTGTTGTTTGAGGTCCTGCTCCAGGTCCACCTGATGCTGCTGCTGCTGCGGCTGGTTAGTAGTTTCCTCACTGCGCTGGTGAAGAAAGCTACTCATCATCGACTGCAGACTGAGGCAGCCGCTGCTGGTGGAGCTGCCACTGCTCTTACCACCCCACCCCTCCCCTGCTGCCATGGCAGCGGAACGCGAGCGCACAGGGCCCACAGTGTCTGAGGATGGACGTTGGTGCAGAAAGGCAGAGACCAACTGACTACATAGGTGGTTTTTATAGTACGTTATTTTGGCCTCCCTCTCAGCAGGTGTGAAAAAGGCCACCATTTTTGAACGGTAGCGAGGGTCCAACAAGGTGGACAGCCAAAAGTCATCCCTCTGTCTGATGGTTATTATTCGGCTGTCGCTACGCAAGCAACCGAGCATGCTATGGGCCATTTGTGCCAAGGAATGCGAGGGACTCCCTGCCTCCATCTCCACAGCATACTGCCACGGTGCGTCTGGGTCCTCTGTCTCCGCCTGCTCCTCTACCAGATGCTCCTGCTCCTCCACTCCTGTCCGCTGAGTGGAAAAACCACCCATTTCACTCAATAATTCCTGAGCACCAATGTCCTCCTCTACCTCCTCCTCTTCTTCCTGTCCTGCCCCCACAGGGGTCATGTGGCGTTGAGATCTGTGCGCCACATCTACCGCACCCTGACCAGCCATTGTTAACAGCATTTGTTCCAGGACGTGCAACAGAGGAATGACGTCGTTCATCCCATAGTCCTGCCGACTCACGAATAGCGTGGCCTCCTCAAAGGGGCTGAGCAAGCGGCAGGTGTCACGCATGAGCTGCCAATGGCTGACATCTAAGTTACACAAGGGAGTACCTTTATCCGCTTGTAACATCAGGAAATCGGTGATGGCCTTTCGCTGTTCGTAAAGGCGGTCTAACATATGTAGGGTTGAATTCCACCTTGTTGCAACGTCACAGCATGAGGAGTCGGTACGGGGGCCCATGGCAGATTACGGGCCTGGCAGCAGCAATGGGAGGCCCGTAATCTGCCAGCACCCTATGACAAAATGGAACCCACCAGCAGTGTGAGGAGACCTGAAAGTGGCACATGGCAGAGTGTGGCGATGGAGACAGCAGCAATGGGAGGCCGTACAGGGACCCATGACACACTCTGGACCTGGCAGCAGCATGAGGAGGCGGTACAGGGGCCCATGACAGATTACGGGCCTGGCAGCAGCAATGGGAGGCCCGTAATCTGCCAGCACCCTATGACAAAATGGAACCCACCAGCAGTGTGAGGAGACCTGAAAGTGGCACATGGCAGAGTGTGGCGATGGAGACAGCAGCAATGGGAGGCCGTACAGGGACCCATGACAAATTACGGGCCTGGCAGCAGCATGAGGAGGCGGTACAGGGGCCCATGGCAGATTACGGGCCTGGCAGCAGCAATGTGAGGCCCGTAATCTGCCAGCACCCTATGAGAAAATGGAACCCACCAGCAGTGTGAGGAGACCTGAAAGTGGCACATGGCAGAGTGTGGCGATGGAGACAGCAGCAATGGGAGGCCGTACAGGGACCCATGACAGATTACGGGCCTGGCAGCAGCATGAGGAGGCGGTACAGGGGCCCATGGCAGATTACGGGCCTAGCAGCAGCAATGGGAAGCCCGTAATCTGCCAGCACCCTATGACAAAATGGAACCCACCAGCAGTGTGAGGAGACCTGAAAGTGGCACATGGCAGAGTGTGGCGATGGAGACAGCAGCAATGGGAGGCCGTACAGGGACCCATGACAGATTACGGGCCTGGCAGCAGCATGAGGAGGCGGTACAGGGGCCCATGACAGATTACGGGCCTGGCAGCAGCAATGGGAGGCCCGTAATCTGCCAGCACCCTATGACAAAATGGAACCCACCAGCAGTGTGAGGAGACCTGAAAGTGGCACATGGCAGAGTGTGGCGATGGAGACAGCAGCAATGGGAGGCCGTACAGGGACCCATGACAGATTACGGGCCTGGCAGCAGCATGAGGAGTCGGTACGGGGGCCCATGGCAGATTACGGGCCTGGCAGCAGCATGAGGAGGCGGTACAAGGGCCCATGGCAGATTACGGGCCTGGCAGCAGCAATGGGAGGCCCGTAATCTGCCAGCACCCTATGACAAAATGGAACCCACCAGCAGTGTGAGGAGACCTGAAAGTGGTACATGGCAGAGTGTGGCGATGGAGACATCAGCAATGGGAGGCCGTACAGGGACCCATGACAGATTACGGGCCTGGCAGCAGCATGAGGAGGCAGTACAGGGGCCCATGACAGATTACGGGCCTGGCAGCAGCAATGGGAGGCCCGTAATCTGCCAGCACCCTATGACAAAATGGAACCCACCAGCAGTGTGAGGAGACCTGAAAGTGGCACATGGAAGAGTGTGGCGATGGAGACAGCAGCAATGGGAGGCCGTACAGGGACCCATGACAGATTACGGGCCTGGCAGCAGCATGAGGAGGCGGTACAGGGGCCCATGACAGATTACGGGCCTGGCAGCAGCAATGGGAGGCCCGTAATCTGCCAGCACCCTATGACAAAATGGAACCCACCAGCAGTGTGAGGAGACCTGAAAGTGGCACATGGCAGAGTGTGGCGATGGAGACAGCAGCAATGGGAGGCCGTACAGGGACCCATGACACACTCTGGACCTAGCAGCAGCATGAGGAGGCGGTACAGGGGCCCATGACAGATTACGGGCCTGGCAGCAGCAATGGGAGGCCCGTAATCTGCCAGCACCCTATGACAAAATGGAACCCACCAGCAGTGTGAGGAGACCTGAAAGTGGCACATGGCAGAGTGTGGCGATGGAGACAGCAGCAATGGGAGGCCGTACAGGGACCCATGAGACACTCTGGACCTGGCAGCAGCATGAGGAGGCGGTACAGGGGCCCATGACAGATTACGGGCCTGGCAGCAGCATGAGGAGTCGGTACGGGGCCCATGGCAGATTACGGGCCTGGCAGCAGCAATGGGAGGCCCGTAATCTGCCAGCACCCTATGACAAAATGGAACCCACCAGCAGTGTGAGGAGACCTGAAAGTGGCACATGGCAGAGTGTGGCGATGGAGACAGCAGCAATGGGAGGCCGTACAGGGACCCATGAGACACTCTGGACCTGGCAGCAGCATGAGGAGGCGGTACGGGGGCCCATGGCAGATTACGGGCCTGGCAGCAGCAATGAGAGGCCCGTAATCTGCCAGCACCCTATGACAAAATGGAACCCACCAGCAGTGTGAGGAGAACTGAAAGTGGCACATGGCAGAGTGTGGCGATGGAGACAGCAGCAATGGGAGGCCGTACAGGGACCCATGAGACACTCTGGACCTGGCAGCAGCATGAGGAGGCGGTACAGGGGCCCATGACAGATTACGGACCTGGCAGCAGCATGAGGAGGCGGTACAGGGGCCCATGGCAGATTACGGGCCTGGCAGATGACGACGAGGCTGCCAAGTGCGATCAGCCACATCATCATCAATTAGGGTCTCCGCCTCACTACTAGCCCCCTCGGCTGCGTGTGGGTCAGGAGACAGACCTGTCTCTAGACCGGCTACCGAGCCACTCTCCTCGCCAGTACTTCTTCGCCTGGCTGCTGAAGAGGCGGATGTCTCCCCCCGTTCCTGACCGCCCTCTGTTAGCTCTTCCTCACTGTACAGTGGGGCTGAGCCCACAGCATGCGATACTTCGCTTGGTGAGGGAACACCAAAGGACAGGGGCAGGTAGAGGACACGTGATTTCAGTGGGCTTGCTCCCGGGCCATGCCAACTAACGGTTGTGTCTGACGTACCCACCGACCGTTGGCTGTAGGTGTCAGAGGTGACCTGGGAAGAGGAAGACGACCGAGCCAACCAATCAATGACGGCAGGGTTGTCGGTGGAGACACGACCGCTGGATGACACCGGGAGCACTGGCCTCTGGCTGCGACTAATGCTGCCTCGACCCCTTCCTCTGCTGCCACGTCTGCTCGCTCCTGAAACATTGCCTCCTCTGCCACTCCTCTGCGTGTTGTCTGACATACTCTTTAATTCAACGATTCTGTGTCCCTGAGTAACAATTCTGTGTCCCTGAGTAACAATTCTGTGTCCCTCAGTAACGATTCTGTGTCCCTCAGTAACAATTCTGTGTCCCTGAGTAACAATTCTGTGTCCCTGAGTAACAATTCTGTGTCCCTCAGTAACGATTCTGTGTCCCTGAGTAACAATTCTGTGTCTTTCCCTGAGTAACAATTCTGTGTCCCTGAGTAACAATTCTGTGTCCCTGAGTAACAATTCTGTGTCTGTCCCTGAGTAACAATTCTGTGTCCCTCAGTAACAATTCTGTGTCCCTGAGTAACAATTCTGTGTCCCTGAGTAACAATTCTGTGTCTGTCCCTGAGTAACAATTCTGTGTCCCTGAGTAACAATTCTGTGTCCCTCAGTAACAATTCTGTGTCCCTCAGTAACAATTCTGTGTCTGTCCCTCAGTAATAATTCTGTGTCCCTGAGTAACAATTCTGTGTCCCTCAGTAACAATTCTGTGTCCCTCAGTAACAATTCTGTGTCCCTCAGTAACAATTCTGTGTCCCTCAGTAACAATTCTGTGTCTGTCCCTGAGTAACAATTCTGTGTCCCTGAGTAACAATTCTGTGTCCCTGAGTAACAAATCTGTGTCCCTCAGTAACAATTCTGTGTCCCTCAGTAACAATTCTGTGTCCCTCAGTAACAATTCTGTGTCTGTCCCTGAGTAACAATTCTGTGTCTGTCCCTGAGTAACAGTTCTGTGTCCCTGAGTAACAATTCTGTGTCCCTCAGTAACAATTCTGTGTCTGTCCCTGAGTAACAATTCTGTGTCCCTGAGTAACAATTCTGTGTCCCTGAGTAACAATTCTGTGTCTGTCCCTGAGTAACAATTCTGTGTCTGTCCCTGAGTAACAATTCTGTGTCCCTCAGTAACAATTCTGTGTCTGTCCCTGAGTAACAATTCTGTGTCCCTGAGTAACAATTCTGTGTCCCTGAGTAACAATTCTGTGTCCCTGAGTAACAATTCTGTGTCCCTCAGTAACAATTCTGTGTCCCTCAGTAACAATTCTGTGTCTGTCCCTGAGTAACAATTCTGTGTCTGTCCCTGAGTAACAATTCTGTGTCCCTGAGTAACAAATCTGTGTCCCTCAGTAACAATTCTGTGTCCCTCAGTAACAATTCTGTGTCTGTCCCTCAGTAACAATTCTGTGTCCCTGAGTAACAATTCTGTGTCCCTGAGTAACAATTCTGTGTCCCTCAGTAACAATTCTGTGTCTGTCCCTGAGTAACAATTCTGTGTCCCTGAGTAACAATTCTGTGTCCCTGAGTAACAATTCTGTGTCCCTGAGTAACAAATCTGTGTCCCTCAGTAACAATTCTGTGTCCCTCAGTAACAATTCTGTGTCCCTCAGTAACAATTCTGTGTCTGTCCCTGAGTAACAATTCTGTGTCCCTGAGTAACAATTCTGTGTCCCTCAGTAACAATTCTGTGTCTGTCCCTGAGTAACAATTTTGTGTCCCTGAGTAACAATTCTGTGTCCCTCAGTAACAATTCTGTGTCTGTCCCTGAGTAACAATTCTGTGTCCCTGATTAACAATTCTGTGTCCCTGAGTAACGATTCTGTGGCCCTAAAGTCTCTCTGGCCCTAACTCTGTCCCTAATACAGACAGGTCTGTCTCTCTTGAATGACCGCAGGCTAATGGAGAATTGTAAGATGGCCGCAATTTATAGCTCCACCATTACACAGTGCTGGCTGGCTGGCTGCTGATTGGCTAATGCGATCACATGTCATGAATGAATGCATTATGGGTCAGCGCGCCTTGTCTGCGCGCCTTCCCAGAGATCCCCGCTCCGTCGGCACACATGTCGCCGCCATTTTTGGGAAAATTCGATTCGTGCATCCGAAGTTGGCTAATTTTCGGATTCGGCGCGAATCGAATATTTCCCAATATTCGAAACGAATTCCACTTCTCCATGTTCGATTCGCTCATCTCTAATGGAGATATATCAAGATACTACTTGATGAACACTACTTATCACCGCCATACTAGTAGCAGTACATTAGGGAAAAAAGGCCAGGGATACCAGTCCAAGTAGAACACTTAGACAAAATATAGGTAGTGAATTCGAAGCAGGGATCAGTTAAAGCCAATCAACCCACCAATAGTAGGAACAATCATGATGGAAATAGTATTAAATTGACCTCAATCCTGTAATCTGAACCAACCAAAGGGGGTGGTGGCAGCAGTAAACCAAGGCTACATAGAAACCCAATCCTCAAAGGGAAGACACATACTAAGAAACAAGAACATCGAAAAGCATTAATTTGGATAATAGTGGAGAACTTATAGTACAATACCATCGGGCAGCTTGGGTAAATGTCTTTCAGGTCTCACCACAACATGCTCCAATGCCACAACAACACCTCCTCATCACACAGCAAACAAATCAAGTAAATTCCTTTAAATATGGGTTTTTCCTGTCAAAACTAATGTCACAACATCAGCACCTGTGTAGGACATCACTACCGTCCTCCATTACACCAATATCAGCCAGCTAATTTTGATTAGATCATTGTACTGTTATTTTGATTTGTTTATTTATCATCACCTATTATATTTAATTACCATTTTGCACTGATTTTTATTATTAATAGATACAGGTGAAACTCGAAAAATTAGAATATCGTGCAAAAGTTCATTTATTTCAGTAATGCAACTTAAAAGGTGAAACTAATATATGAGATAGACTCATTACATGCAAAGCAAGATAGTTCAAGCCGTGATTTGTCATAATTGTGATGATTATGGCTTACAGCTCATGAAAACCCCAAATCCACAATCTCAGAAAATTAGAATATTGTGAAAAGGTGCAATATTCTAGGCTCAAAGTGTCCCACTCTAATCAGCTAATGAAGCCATAACACCTGCAAAGGGTTCCTGAGCCTTTAAATGGTCTCTCAGTCTGGTTCAGTAGGAATCACAATCATGGGAAAGACTGCTGACCTGACAGTTGTGCAGAAAACCATCATTGACACCCTCCATAAGGAGGTAAAGCCTCAAAAGGGAATTGTAAAAGAAGTTGGATGTTCCCAAAGTGCTGTATAAAAGCACATTAATAGAAAGTTATGTGGAAGGGAAAAGTGTGGAAGAAAATGGTGCACAAGCAGCAGGGATGACCGCAGCCTGGAGAGGATTGTCAGGAAAAGGCTATTCAAAAGTGTTGGGGACTTTCACAAGGAGTGGACTGAGGCTGGAGTCAGTGCATCAAGAGCCACCACACACAGACGATCCTGGGCATGGGCTTCAAAGATCGTATTCCTCTTGTCAAGCCGCTCCTGAACAACAAACAACGTCAGAAGCGTCTTACCTGGGCTACAGAAAAACAGACCTGGTCTGTTGCTCAGTGGTCCAAAGTCCTCTTTTCTGATGAGAGCAACTTTTGCATCTCATTTGGAAACCAAGGACCCAGAGTATGGAGGAAGAATGGAGAGGCACACACTGCAAGATGCTTGAAGTCCAGTGTGAAGTTTCCACAGTCCATGTTGATTTGGGGAGCCATGTCATCTGCTGGTGTTGGTCCACTGTGCTTCATTAAGTCCAGGGTCAACGCAGCCGTCTACCAGGAGATTTTGGAGCACTTCATGCTTCCTTCCACAGACAAGCTTTATGGGGATGCTGACTTCCTTTTCCAGCAGGACTTGGCACCTGCCCACACTGCCAAACGCATTAAAACCTGGTTCAATGACCGTGGGATTACTGTGCTTTATTAGCCAGCAAACTCGCCTGACCTGAACCCCATAGAGAATCTATGGGGCATTGCCAAGAGAAAGATGAGAGACATGAGACCGAACAATGCAGAAGAGCTGAAGGCCGCTATTGAAGCATCCTGGTCTTCCATAACACCTCAGCAGTGCCACAGGCTGATAGCTTCCATGCCACGCTGCACTGAGGCAGTAATTGCTGCAAAAGGGGCCCAAACCAAGTACTGAGTACATATGCATGCCTATACTTTTCAGAGGTCCGATATTGTTCTATGTACAATCCTTGTTTTATTGATTGCATGTAATCTAATTTTCTGAGATTGTGGATTTGGGGTTTTCATGAGCTGTAAGCCATAATCATCACAATTATGACAAATCACAGCTTGAACTATCTTGCTTTGCATGTAATGAGTCTATCTCATATATTAGTTTTACCTTTTAAGTTGCATTACTGAAATAAATGAACTTTTGCACGATATTCTAATTTTTCGAGCTTCACCTGTATGTATTTTTGCAAATATATCTTATTTCATCTTCAAATTAGTGCAAATAAAGAACTCAGATTATCAGTTGATTTGTGAAAATTAGTAGGGAATCTGCTTAATTCCAGAACCCCGCCTGTTTTCGTAAATTATATACTGATTATTTTTTCAGAGCAAAAATTCTGACATATGTATATTACTGCTCCCCTAGAAAATGTGCCCAATTTACTATTTTTAATGCACCAATTTTCTCAGCTTTCTGGGCAATCCATAAATTCCCAAAAAACAATAGCTCTTAACCACTTGACGACCAGGCTATAGCCGAATGACAGCTTACAGCATGCTGGTCTAGTTCTGGGGGGCATCATATGACATGCTCCAGAACTGTGCCTCCCACACTCCCCATGGGGAGCTCACCCGGTGAGCTCTGTGATCGCTGTGTCCTTTGGACACAGCTGATCACATGACATGGTAAAGGGCCAGTCACAGCACCCTTTTACCATGTGATCAGCTATGTGCAATCACAGCTGAATACAATATAAATACAGTTGCCGGTTATTGGCTGAACTTTCCTCACACTGTCACAGCAAAGGGAGAGAGGAGCATTGTATAGAGCAGGTGCAGATTCTGTTCAATCCCCTTTAAGACCCCCCCCCCACTGGTCAGTCGCAGAACTTTTCTGTTCTGTCCCAGGGTGCTCCATGTCTTTCATAATCCTAGTCTTGCTCATGCTGTCATACTGTCATGACTTTTTAACTGTAAAGCCAGACAGATTGCTTGTTATGTGTACTGTTAATGCTTTCATATTGCTTATACTGTTTAAAGTTTGCCTTTAGGAACATAATATATGTCCTCTGCCCTGCTGACCCCTGTACACTCCCCTGCTGACTGCCCATCCTCTGCCCTGCTGAACCCTGTCAACCCTCTGCTGACCCCTGTCCTCTGCCCTACTGACTCCTGTGCACTAGTCTTCTGCCCTCCTATCCTCTGCCCTGCTGACCCATGACACACTGCTCTGTTACCCTACCCCATGCCCTCTGCCCTGATGATCTCTTGTACACTGCCCTGCTGACCTCCCATTCTCTGCCCCTCCTACATCAGACCAGCCATATCCGGCCCTGGTTAATACTAAAGATACCTCCAGATGAATGTTGCAGCAAAATCCAGCTGCAGGGGCCCCTGAGGTAGATCCTGATACTGCATCTGTCTTGGTATCAAAGACCTGAAGGCAGAATTAGTGATGATGGGGAGATCCTCCAACCGTTGTCCAACCAGCCTGAAATGTAGCTTCTCACCAGCAGAAACTGTGGTTTAATATTGGAACTCAGAGTCAGCCTATCTACTTAACATCTTGGTCCCTAGTAACTTCTAATCTGCCATGCAACCAGACCTCTAACTACCTGTAGGCTGTCGGATGCCTAACCTAGCTCTAGCCTATGCTGGTTATTGAGCTTTGAGCTAGAATTAGCTAGAGAATCGCAGATCAGAAGGCACAGGGTTTACTAAAATAGCAGGAATTGCATTTAAAATCTATTGCAATAAACAGGTGCATCTGCTAACATACAGAAAGGTGACCACTACACTTGCACACTGTATCACAGACTCTGCGATCTGGTATAGTGCATGTGAGATAGCAACAAGAGGGCAGCTATACTTCTGTTTTCTGTTACAAGTATATATAGATAGATAGATAGATAGATAGATAGATAGATAGATAGATATATTAGCAACAGTTCTTCCATGGGGACTTCGCTCTTCATTCTTTCTCTGCTTCTTTCCTCTGGGGTTTCTAACCCAGCCACACAGAGGCAGGATGTGATGTATGTACTGTAAATTATACCGTGACATTAACAGCACAGCCACTTACAAATACAGACAATAGAAGACGGCAGATCCCTACACATGATTATTCAAATTATGTATTTTCTTTTAAATGCAGTATTTTAAAGCAGAGATATACTTACCTAAGCGGTGTCATCTATTCCTACAATTCTCTCCTGTTGCTCAGTACTCAGTTTGGTGAGTATTTGTGAGATATATTTTTTTCTTGGGAGAGTGCATGTGATCAGCACAGGACCAATCAGCACTGTCCAGACAGAGGATCAGGGGTCCTGCAGCCTCAAAAGACAATCAAGGGAGAGTGAAAACTCCACCTACAAGCTTTAACTAGTGCTGGACACTGATAGTCACAAGACTGCTCTAACTGCTGATGAGAAAAGGTATTTAGCAGTATATATTTACTAAAATAAATGCATTTCCATGTGCTGTGTACTGTGGGAGACCAGATATAGTGAATGCAGGATCCTGGGTTTAGTAACACTTTAAGTTAGGAGGTGAAATGGTTTAGTGTGCTGCAAAACCTAAACTCTAGGGCTCCTTTTAGTGGCTGATCTCATATAATTGCAATATTGGTCACTTGCTTAAGCCAAAAGGGCTTGGTTCCTGATCTTTAGGTAGAGATAGCCAAACAGTAGTGTTGCAAATACGAAGTATCCATTTCCATGGTGCCTGGCCAGAGCTGCCTTTGGGATGCTAATGAGTGCATTGATGTCACAAATGTTATGCTAAAGAGGACAGTTTTACTGTAAATATTTATAAGATTTGTACATATCTGATGGCTCTTAAAGAGTACATTTTCATGTATCACAGAGTTCAGCTGTAATGTTTGATAACCTTTTCAGAAAGATTTAGTTTTTTGACTGTAAGATCCCATTTGTTTGTCTAAGCCCAGCAATGACTCGATTTAGACACAAGAGGCTACTGTTGTGTAGGAAAAGTACATTTGTTCAGCCTGTTAAACTGAATGGAATATTTATTCTTTAGATTTATAGGGTTTATAGGAAAAAATAGTGACACAGTTTGAGCATTTTAAAGTGGAGGTATAACTTAAAGTGTTAGTTTATCTTTTTAGAAAAAAATGAACAGGTGAGCTAACACCATTTACCTTCCCCACCCCTGGTCCTTGCTGTACTTACATCTGGGGGTGCTGAGCTGTCAGTGCCCACGCTCCCAGTTCAGTGGTTCGGGGATTTGAAATCCCTGCTCTTCTTCCTATTCTCTGTGCAGCAGTTCCTGGACGGACCAGAGAAGCATTTCACTGTGCAGGTGTTGACCAATCTGAATTGGTCAATGTCCTGGAAGTGCCACACAGAGAAAAGGGAGAAGAGAGGGGAAGTCAAATTAGTTTATCTTTTCATTTTTTCTAAAAAGGTGAAGTAACACTTTAAATAGGTTCCTAGTTTAAAGTGATTGTAAAGGCTGAAGGTTTTTTACCTTCATGCATTCTATGCATGAAGGTAAAAAACCTTGTGTGTACAGTAGCTCTCCAGCCCCCTCAATACTTTGCTGAGCCTCATCACGATCCAGCGATGTGAATGACAGCCTTGGCTGTCCCGGATCTCTGCCTCCTCATTGGCTGAGACAGCAAGTGGGAGCCATTGGCTCCCACTGCTGTCAATCACAGAGAGTCAGCCAATGAGGAGAGGGGGTGGAGCCAAGCCACTGCTCCATTTGTGAATGGACACACGGAGCAGCGGGGGCCTCCCATAGCAAACCTCCCTGCACTGATCCCATGCTGTCACAGTGCTGACCAATCAGAAGTCATGTAGCCTGTACTGTCATCCCTGCAAGGAGAGCAAAGAAAGCTGCTTTACAGGTCTGGGGATTTGAAATACCCACAGCTTTCTCTCCTATCCTTGCAGGGAAAACAGTACTGGCTAGACGGCTTCTAATTGGTCAGCATCGTCCATGTGACAGTGCTGACCAATCAAAAGCCCTCTCCTCTAGCCAAAACTGTCATCCTTGCAAGGAGAGGAGAGAAAGCCATGGGGATTTCAAATCCCCACCACTTTATCTCCCTCTCTTACAGCTGAGAATACGGAGCATCTGCCTCCATGGTATACCTCCCCACACGCCCACCCTCTTTTCAGCAGGGGATCAATGCAGGAAGATTCCTCAGCTAAGCACACTCTCTTGCCTGCATGCCTGAGCTAAGGGCATATGGATTCCAGGAAGTAAATATTACATGAATCATCTGCGAAATTAAGCATGGAGACATGGATGTATTGGGTGAGTTTGCTTTATTATTAAAATTAATTAAATAGTGTTTTTGGTTTGGGGTCTCAGATGCAGTGAACTTCTGCTTTCTACAGTAACACTCGATTTTTAAAATGATCACAAATCAAAGTAGGAAAAGTATGTTTTTAAGTTTTTCTACCTTTTTCTAAGGATTGCTTAAAAAGTGAAATCATTTTTGCAAGACTATAGCACAGAAAGAAATCCTTGTTTGTCCTAGAAAAAAACATGTGTTACTTTGTTATCTTATATAATGACAATGTTATTGCTGAATCAATAGCCCAAAGCAGAAGTGTAAAAATTGTTCGTTAAGGCGTGTACAGGTGTGAGATAGTAGTTAAAGTAGTATTAAGCCCAAAAGCAAACATTTAATATATTGCATTGCAGCTTGCTAATTCTTAGACGTGATGGCTGTATTCGTTTTTCTTTTCTAGGTTTTCTTTCTTCTATTTTCATCTAATGATCCAGCCAGCACAAGTTCTCTTACAGTTCCAGGAATGAGACAAACCATTTAACACTGGCCCGTGTGCTTACAATGATCAGCTTTTATTTATTCATGTAAAATCTTACTCCAAAAGGAAAAAAAACAGTTTGCTGCTTATAAAGTGTGAGCTGGCTTGTATCTAAATCTACTAATACATCCAACACTCCCCCCACATTAACAATGCTATTGTCCAAAGCTGCCCCCTTTGCTCCTACTTCCAGAGTGGGGGCACTCTAGTATTTGGTGTGTGTTACTGGCCAGATCACAAGGTGAAAACAGAGGAATAAAAGCCTAAAAAATGAAAAGACTACAGCCACCACATCTAAGGATTGGTAAGCTGCAATATATTACATTTTTGGTTTTGGACTTAACACCACTTTAATAATATTGGCTTATAGTTCTTGAGGACCACCCTACTTTTGCACTGGATAAATCAAGCAAAAAGTGATAATAAAAATTGCATATATGGGGAAGCTCAGATGCATACTCAAACTGTAGGGTTAGAACTTCTGTGTTTTTTATTTTTTTATTTTTTATAAATCAGCTTATAGTTCTTGAGGACTGCCCTACTTTTGCACTGGATGAAAACTATGAGTCAAGCAAAAAGTGATAAAAAAATTGCATATATAGGGATGCTCAGATGCATAATCAAACAGTGTAGGGTTAGAACTTCTGTTTTTTTTGGGTTTTTTTTTTTTGCTGTGTCCCTACTGTGGATATTTTCCTTCTCTTCTTGTTCTGATGACAGGGACTGCAAGGAAAAATAATCAGGAAATGTATATAATTGGTAGTTTTAGCTGGTCATTATTTTTGATGTACATTATAACAAAAACCCATAAGTAACAACTAAATATTGTAAAGAAAAAACATTATTATTCTTTTCAGACTTCTCTGGCAGCATGGTTATTTAAGGTCAATAGATATCGAAGCCAGGATTAGTGTGATAGCTGCAGAAACAGCAATCTTAGCGCCTATATATCTTTCCTTCATTCTAGCTTCAAATATTCAATACTTGTAAGATATTTCTCATGGATTCGCACAACCCCTCTCAGTTTTCCTTAGTTCTGTTTTTTTTCAGCTTCTGCTCTGCTATCTATTCCGCATAGGAAAATAATTTTTTTTTTGGGGGGGGTTCCCTAACATTTATAAAACATGTTACATGAGCAATTTTGTACTAGCTGCAGAATTGCTTTCTGTAGCGTTTTTGTTGCTTGAAATTTTTGAATTGGAAAAATACTAAGGTTGCACCAATTCCAGCGATTTGTAGCTCAGTCACTGGGCAATTGACTTTATGTAACATTTGAAGTTGCTACAAAATCACCAGCTTCAGTAGTTGCTCATGTTGCCCAGTGCAGCTGCTGGTGCTAGTAGAAATAATCCGAATGAATTGTACCTGCTACAAACCTGCTGGTGTCACATAGACATAACATTACAAGAAGAGAAGGAACAATGAATATTTAAAAAAAAAAGTCATTATAATGACTCTACTATAGAAATACAGCACGGTTTTAAACTTGTTATAAAACCATATACGTAAGGAAATACCCAACATTGTATCCTTATAATTTATAGCTTTGTATGAATAAAGTTCTAAAGCTATGACATAGATATTTTTTTTTTACCCATTTCAAAACATACTCTGATTTTTCCATGAAAAACCTATTGCAGACATTTGATTGGAGGAACCAGCAGGAGGTGGAAACCCCTTCCTATGAAAATTTTTCCTAGCACTAGGTGACTTTGTAAAAGCTCCACATCCTTTCTGTATAACAATTAACCATACATGCTTAGTCTCAGCCTATTAGGCTAAACAACGTATGCCATAAGTGAAGCTAATAGGATAATATACTAACATTAATTCCATCTTTAAGCTCCCTAAAAATATATAATGCTGTAAATTTTAAATACTTATAGAGTGCATATTTAATTTTACAGATTGAAAGAAAGTAATAGGATAGAACTTACACACGTGCCAATCGCAACCTCCATCTTTGATATCTCTGAGGTTCCATTTCCTCCTTCACTATATGGGTACACGTAGACCTGAGGTATTCCCTGAACCTTGTATGCGGCCAACCATGTGAACAAATCGTTAACACATTGAATGTAAGTGATGGATTTGCAATTAATTTAATTATATGATGATATATAATTCCAAATTGAATTTAAATGTTCTTAATGATATTATGTTATGTTGTAGATATTGCGTGATAGAAGTTTATTCTCCCTGTTCTCCTGATTAAGCTAACGTTGCCAAATGCATTAATAAAGGACAGACTGGCGACATATCAGTGAATGTGACATTTATTAAATTAAGATAACTGTCAATTCCACGCCTCCAAATGTGAACTATTGTGTATAAATAAATATTAATGAATGTAACAAAAACTAATATGGGCGGCTTCAAAGAAAAAAAATGTGTTCCTGCAAGTTATGCAAAATAATAAATAGATGAAAAATTGCTGCACCTAACCCCCTATTTGGATATCGAAAAATAATTTTTTCAGTCTCTCAAAGATAATAATGATCTTTGACAGATTGAAAAAATTAGTATGAGGGGACATTTCTAACACTTTAATTGGAATATTGCATGTTGATATTTTGACACATTTTATATTGCATATCGCACCTTTTTTTTTCCTCAGTTTGATAAGGAAAACATCTAATTGATGGTCTCAACAAGGAGAGGGAATGTTTTGGAGAATATTTGAATTGTTTAATACGTGCATGACAGGATAATGATCCTGCACATGTTTTTATAAGACGTATAAGCAAAAATGTTGTCAATCTTTTTAAATTTGTAATAATTGTGTTCTTAGAATTTTCTGTAAGATACAAAAAGCACCTCAAAAACCCCAATAGGATGAGATTGGGCATGTGTCATTAGTTATCTCCTTTTTATGGTTGAATGAAGCCCAAACTCAAACTTCTGCTTCCCACAGCTATTACCCACAGTAAGATTTCTAGTATGACAGCATTTGGAGTCAGAACAATCATAGAAGACTTTGAGACTTTGAAACCTAGGTGAATGTACAGCAGTCAAATATCTTGGCTGGATATCCATATTTACGGGAACACGCAAGCTCACCTTGAAATTAGGTATGGCTTGTTAAATCTGGATTTTCCTTTATCAACCAGATTTGATGGATGGTACCAGCCTTTGACCTGAATGTAAAAATGTGCACATGACCATTAGCATAGCTTCCCTGAATATGTAATTTAAATTCTTACAACACAAAAGGAAAACCACCAAAAACACTAATAATACCAATTGCCAGAAGGAGAAATTCCAAGTACAATACTAAACCATACCAGGCCACATGCCCTCAACATAGGACCCTCCTGACAAAGCACTTTCTCCCCATGTTGATGAGGACAAGGGCCTCATCCCCACAACCCCAAGGTGGGTGTTGAGGGGGCCCATGGATGGATGGCTTATCAAAATTTGGAAGACTCCTTTAATAATAAGGGGGTCCCCACATACTGCCTGATGTGCATGAGTATGAGGTACATAAACCCCTACTCCTTCACAAAAAAAAGATGTCACTTAGAAATAATGACACCCAAATGTTTGACAAGTCCTTTATTTAAAAAATAAAAATTCTGATGACCAGCCACATAAACAGCCAGCTCCCCAAGTTGTCATCAGCTATATAAAGGAAGGGGCAGGAATAGTGGTGACATCATGTACTCATATTCAGGCAATGATGTAATGTTCTATTCCCCACCCATTTGCTTACATGGGCATGTATATGAATGGGTAGAATTACATCAGTGACTGGTAAGGACCCAGTGGGTGTATCCTTAGCAACCTTTGACAGCTAAGATCAGGGGCGGACTGACAACTCATGGGGCCCCTGGGCAATAGGGGATCATGGGGCCCCTGTGTCCTTGCCCAAACTCAAAAAAGCCTATGAAAAAGGTACCAGGGGCATCTCATGGGGCCCCCTACTGACCCCGGGCCCTCGGGCAGTGCCCCAGTTTTCAAATGGTCAGTCCGCCCCTAGCTAAGATATTGGTGACATTTCCCAAATATAGCCATATTTCTGCATTGATATATATCTGATCAATTCTTTGCCCATTTGTTTATGTGGCTTCCTTAGCAGCCATTGGCAACTGGAAGCTATGATATTCACCCACACTGGAAGCCAAAAGTCTGAACAGCCAGTGTTCAGTCCGAACATAAGCTCATCCCTAGTTAGTAGGATTGTAAAACACCTGGGTCACCTTTGAGCATCCCATGGAGAGTAGTAATGCAGTGCACTGCAGTAAACAGTGAATGTTGTCAAGCTATTAACATGGGAACAGACTTAAGGGCATGAGTAACAAAACCCAAACACAGACACATATAAAACGCAGCACAATAATAATAAAAAAAAAAGAAATGGTGCTGAGAAGTATGTAGTGTATAATATAGTGTAAAGAGTGCAGGAGGCTGTAAGGCAGAGTACAGGGGTCATGCAGAGTTTTGCAGCCAGTGTCTGTTTTAGGAATACATAACACAGGGTTCCAGGCTGCCAGCAGAGAGAAATACTGGCTGCATCAAAATACCCCACCCCCCACTTGGGTATCACCTACCTGTAATTACCGGTAGGTGATCCTCAAGTGGGGGGTGCAGTATTTTGATCCCAAATTGGGGATATCTATACTAACGAGGGTACTGTGTTTATCTCCTTTTTAGGCCTATAGGCCTTTTTACCTCTTATTGAGGACAAGATCCTTGAACTGATTTTTGGGCTGTCTACTTTCTGTTCCATGGTTAGGGACTATATACATATTAGCCCTAATGTGCCTATCTATCTACTATATTACAAGGTAAAACATCCCCCAGGAAGCAAGCTTATGCCCCAATATCTACCCTGTCTTGAAGGATGTTTCTTAATTCATTTACATATTATGGTCTTTTTTTAGGCCTTTCCTGGTTTCTTATTCTTAGCTTGTAGCCCTGTGATTCAATACATGGAAAGTATATGTTTTTGAGGAACCTTGTGGGTCTTTTGCCTGCCCTAAGTCAGGTTTTGCACCCCCCATACCTGACCTCTGAAGATTGCTCTCCTTACGTGTTGTCCGAGGGGACCTGCCTTTTTGGAGCCTGGGGAGTTCATCATCGCCCAGTGCATATTGGTTAATTTTGTAAGTGAATACTATCAGTTTATACATTATGCTGTTTTGCAATGTGTCTATGTAGATCCATATTGTCTAAGTATATTTATCCTCCCTAGACATATTGCTAGCCCCTGAGGAAGCAACGGTTGTTGCGAAACATGTCAGGCACTGCTTGCACAGCTTGAATATCCCCTACCCCTTTGAAGGAATACTTTGTTGGTACTATCCATACTGCTACCATCTTTCACAATCATTTTATGTGGTTGGTGGGTTATGTGATATTAGCTGTGGGCTAATTGTGCAATGATATTATATAAGATACATTTTAGAGGTGATGTGATGTTAATAAAGGAACATTGATTTTATCTTTTCGTGTACTGAGTTTTTGTGCGTAGAAAGTCCATTTCCATATTTTTCCTTTCATAATTCACTTCCCATCCGAGCACAAATCCTCTTACACCCCACCTAGCACAAATACATCCCCAGCACAAATTCTTCTGCATCCCCTTCCCAGCACAAATCCTCTTCCCCCTTCTAGCAAAAATTCTCTGCCCTTTGGATACCCCCTGCCAGCACAAATCCTCTTCCCCTCCTAGTCCCCCCTTATAGCACAAATCCTCTACTCCCTAAATCCATCCTCACAATACAAATCCTCTTCTCCCCCAATACCCCTCCCAGCACAAATCTTCTCCTAGCACGAGATCCCCTTTCTACATAAATCCTTCACTCCCCCAGCACATATTCCTCTCAAAACAAATATTTTCACCCTCAGCACAAATCTTTGATACCTTCTCCATAAGATTGAGTCCCCACAATTTTTCCTTTCTCCCTAAACCAAACAGAAATCAGATACAACACTGTTCAATGCAGGGAGATGACCTTCCTCCCAGACTCCCCCTTTTTTATGGGATTTTAAAGGCACAGACAAGATCAATAAAGCCACTCAATTTGTAAAAACAATTTCCAGACCATATTTTATTTATACAAAACATTAAAATAAACACAAGCAAGGTATGGTAGTAATACATTACACATCTGTTGCAATAAATGCATGGGTGGGGGAGATTAAATACAATTCATGCAAGCACTTCGAGACAAAAACAATCTCTTCTTCAGAAGTGCCTAAATAGGGCATGATACCTGTAATGGATACATAATTATAATCATGTTGCTATATATCTCCATTGGAAGTTACAGTCCCAAGTATATGGATATCACCTACATAGGTCAACATTGTAGCAAAGAAAATTAAAGGGCTGCCAATTGACTAAAACTGGAAAAGACATACATGTGGCCAATGTTTCTCAGATCCTCCCAGACAAGTGGAATAAAGGAAAAGGAGGAAAGAGCACTTCCTCACTCGCCTCCAAGAGAAACCACTTTACGGCACCACTAGGGCGACAGGTGAACATACCAAATTCAAAATGTTGATTTCTATGGAAATATATAAAATGACAATAAGAAAAATGAATGGTAAGAAATAACATAGTGGTGCACAAAAAAGTAAAGGTAAAAATGACCAATGTCACTCTTATAGGGGCAAGAAACAAATCAGATTGATTCATGAGACAAACCAGAGCTGATGGAAGGAGCCTAGGGGAAGTTTCCTCAGCTCTGACATTTACTGCTGTGACAGGCTGCCAGAAGAGAGAAATACTGGCTGCAGCAGTAACAGGTGATCATGGTGTTGGGGTCCCAAGACTGAAGATGTGTGGAATATGTCCTGAGTGCGCTGCTCTAATGACGCCCATATTCAGCGCTGCAAGGTAAATTAATAGGGCAAGTGTCAAAACTTGTTTCTGCATGAGCCTCCAGGACACTGGAGGATCCATGGAACGTCAGGATTTTGTTGAAATTCCAGGACAGTCCTCCTGAATCTGGGCCAGTTGGGAGGTATGTGCCTAAGACTGTTAGCCTAGCAGGATATGGAGTGAGATTTTGTGATGTCACTAGTGAGGTTGCATCTTTGCCTTCCTAGCACAAATTATCACCCTACAAACCCCCCTTCTACCACAAATTCCTGTACCCTACCAAATCCCCACTCTTAACACAACTTATCCTCCCCTTACATCCTTTCCAATTCCTTCTCATCTGAGATCACTACTCCCAACACAAATCCTCTTGCCCTGGCACAAATCTTTGTTACCTGGCATTGGGCTCTGAGACACCATCTGTGGGATACCAGGATTTTGTTGAAATTTTTTGTCCCACAAAATTCAGAGCAGATGGGAGGTATATGCTTGTGACTTCTAGTCTAGCAATATTTGGTGATGTCACTCCTATACTGCTTGCAGGATGTATTCTGGGCATCTTTCCTTTGTAAACCTCTCCTGCTGCTTGTTGAATATTCCTCTATCAGTCATCAGATCACTGATCACCAGAGGAGCAACTCTGACATGAGCAAGTAAACTCTTGCCTCCAGCAAGGTGCCTGCCTTCACACAGAGACAGTGCAGAGCAAGGTAAATCTGGAATGAGGAAAAGGTTGACTGCTAGGAAAGAACAGGCAATACTGGCGATTAGTTCTCTGTCTTCTACGTGCCTTTTTGAGCACATCTTCCAAAGTTCAGACCGTGAACTTTTAATACATATATTTTTTTTATTTCAAAGTCCATATTGGTATACAGTTAGGTCAAACCCCAATTTCCTTCTGCTATCTTTTAAATTCTGCAAATCTTCTTGTTTTCATGCAAGGGGAAGTAGAGCTCCCATATCCTAACGTAAGAGGTCTCAAAGACCACGGTGCTGTGGCTGCATCTCCGTCTCCCTCTCCTCCTGACCATTCAGAGAATGAAGTGTGGTGCTGTGTATTTTGTGAATGGCCAGGAGGAGAGGGAGAATTGAGGTCTGTGAGACTTGCAGCATTACCCTCCAAATGACATACATGTACTGTATATTGGGAGCTGTATATCCACCCGCATGTAAGCAAGAAGTTTGCAGGATATATAAGATATAATTAATCACAGAAGATGGCTTTTGAGAAAGGAAAGCCTTCAAATGCTTTAATGCGTAAGTTAATTTTGCCCAGAGTTGGGCTTTAACTTGCCTTTCTTATCTGTAGTCACAGGAATGAACAAAAGGAAAGCACAGGAACCTGTTCCTTGTGTTTGACAAGTGTAAATTATCGTCAGACGCCATAATTGCACAAATGCATGTTCAAGGAAATGTGGAAACCTGTTTCTTCTATTTAAAAAGATGTTTTAAATGGACTGACTATAGGGATTTTCTGTGAAAACATGTTTACTTAAACCACGCAAAGAACTTAAGCCCTTACTGACACCTGCCAGTCTCTTCTTTAAACGGCATTTAATTTGAGCACAGCCTGACAGGACATTCTCTTTACAGCTAAGTGTCTCTGCACCCGACTGTGTAAAGCAATCAACCTAATATGTCACACATCAAAACCACAATGTAAATGACATGCACAAGCTATAAGGTTTTTGCATAAACCCATAGACTATGATTAGAGATGAGCGAAGTATTCAAAAATTCGATTCGGCGAATTCGTGGACAATATTCGATTCGAGTCGAATATATTCGCTGTGAATTTAACTTAAAAAAGGGTGTTTCTAGGCTTCAGAGAGACTTAATATTAGTGCAGAACACTGTACCTTTAATTTAAATGCCCTTGGAGTCTGCTGGGGAAGAGAAATAATACTGTCAGTCAGTATGACATGCAGATGAGTGCCGTCGATCTTAGAATCACCGCACACTTCACTCATTTGGCCAGTCACGGGGCCAAAACCAGTGTTTGGAGCCACAGTGTGGCGGTGGAGGCAGCAGCAATGGGAGGCCATACAGCAACCTATGACAAAATGGAAACCAGCAGGAGTGTGAGGAGACCTCAAAGTGGCACATGGCAGAGTGGGAGCAATGGGAGGTGGTACAGGGACCCATGTCACACTGTGGACCCAGCAGCAGCGTGACGAGGCGGTACGGGGGCCCATGGCAGATTTGGGGCCTGGCAGCACCTATGGGAGGCCTGTAATCTGCCAGCAACCTATGACAAAATGGAAAACAGCAGGAGTGTGAGGAGACCTCAAAGTGGCACATGGCAGAGTGGGAGCAATGGGAGGCGGTACAGGGACCCATGTCACACTGTGGACCCAGCAGCAGCGTGACCAGGCGGTACGGAGGCCCATGGCAGATTACAGGCCTGGCAGCAGCAATGGGAGGCCCGTAATCTGTCAGCACCCTATGACAAAAAATGGAACACACCAGCAGTGTGTGAGGAGACCTGAAAGTGGCACATGGCAGAGTGTGGCGATGGAGACAGCAGCAATGGGAGGCCGTACAGGGACCCATGAGAGACTCTGGACCTGGCAGCAGCATGAGGAGGCGGTATAGGGGCCCATGGCAGATTAGGGGCCTGGCAGCAGCTATAGGAGGCCCGTAATCTGCCAGCACCCTATGACAAAAAATTCAACACACCAGCAGTGTGTGAGGAGACCTGAAAGTGGCACATGGCAGAGTGTGGCGATGGAGACAGCAGCAATGGGAGGCCGTACAGGGACCCATGAGAGACTCTGGACCTGGCAGCAGCATGAGGAGGCGGTATAGGGGCCCATGGCAGATTAGGGGCCTGGCAGCAGCTATGGGAGGCCCGTAATCTGCCAGCACCCTATGTCAAAAAATTCAACACACCAGCAGTGTGAGGAGACCTGAAAGTGGCACATGTTTGGGGCATGATTCATGGCGGATTTAGTCAGTTGTGTCAGGAACTGGTGGTTTGAAATCCAGACTAATCCACGCCTGATTCATTTTCACAAACGTGAGTCTCTCCACACTTTGGGTGGACAGTCGTGTCCTCCGCGGAGTTACAATACCTCCTGCTGCACTAAACACACGCTCCGATGCCACGCTACTGGCCGGGCATGACAGCCTTTCAAGGGCAAATTCAGCTAGTTGGGGCCAAAGGTCAAGTTTCGTTGCCCAGTAGTCAAGGGGATTGTCTACCTCGGTTGGCAGGGTGCTGTCCAAGTAGGCCCAAGCCTGTTGTTTGAGCTCCTGCTCCAGGTCCACCTGATGCTGCTGCTGCTGCGGCTGGTTATTAGTTTCCTCACTGCGCTGGTGAAGAAAGCTACTCATCATCGACTGCAGACTGAGGCAGCCGCTGCTGGTGGAGCTGCCACTGCTCCTACCACCCCACCCCTCCCCTGCTGCCATGGCAGCGGAACGCGAGCGCACAGGGCCCACAGTGTCTGAGGATGGACATTGGCGCAGAAAGGCAGAGACCAACTGACTACATAGGTGGTTTTTATAGTACGTTATTTTGGCCTCCCTCTCAGCAGGTGTGAAAAAGGCCACCATTTTTGAACGGTAGCGAGGGTCCAACAAGGTGGACAGCCAAAAGTCATCCCTCTGTCTGATGGTTATTATTCGGCTGTCGCTACGCAAGCAACCGAGCATGCTATGGGCCATTTGTGCCAAGGAATGCGAGGGACTCCCTGCCTCCATCTCCACAGCATACTGCCACGGTGCGTCTGGGTCCTCTGTCTCCTCCTCCTCCTCCTCTACCAGATGCTCCTGCTCCTCCACTCCTGTCCGCTGAGTGGAAAAACCACCCATTTTACTCAATAATTCCTGAGCACAAATGTCCTCCTCTACCTCCTCCTCTTCTTCCTGTCCTGCCCCCACAGGGGTCATGTGGCGTTGAGATCTGTGCGCCACGTCTACCGCACCCTGACCAGCCATTGTTAACAGCATTTGTTCCAGGACGTGCAACAGAGGAATGACGTCGTTCATCCCATAGTCCTGCCGACTCACGAATAGCGTGGCCTCCTCAAAGGGCCTGAGCAAGCGCAGGTGTCACGCATGAGCTGCCAATGGCTGACATCGAAGTTACACAGGGGAGTACCTTTATCCGCTTGTAACATCAGGAAATCGGTGATGGCCTTTCGCTGTTCGTAAAGGCGGTCTAACATGTGTAGGGTTGAATTCCACCTTGTTGCAACGTCGCAGATCAGGCGATGCTGTGCAATTCCGTTCTGCCGCTGCAGCTCAAGGAGGGTGTGCTTTGCGGTGTAGGAATGGCTGAAATGCATGCAAAGTTTACGTGACATTTTAAGGATGTCTTGCAGTGGGATGGTGGATTTTAGGAACCGCTTGACAACCAGATTGAACACGTGAGCCATGCATGGCGCATGGCACAACCTTACTTGACGCAGAGCAGACACCATGTTCTTTCCGTTGTCGGTCAACATGGTTCCGATTTTCAGTTTGCGCGGAGACAGCCATCTGTCGATTTCTCTGTTCATTACACTGAGAAGTTCCTCCCCTGTTTGACTACGTTCGCCTGGACCTGGCAGCAGCATGAGGAGGCGGTATAGGGGCCCATGGCAGATTAGGGGCCTGGCAGCAGCTATGGGAGGCCCGTAATCTGCCAGCACCCTATGTCAAAAAATTCAACACACCAGCAGTGTGTGAGGAGACCTGAAAGTGGCACATGGCAGAGTGTGGCGATGGAGACAGCAGCAATGGGAGGCCGTACAGGGACCCATGAGAGACTCTGGACCTGGCAGCAGCATGAGGAGGCGGTATATAGGGGCCTATGGCAGATTAGGGGCCTGGCAGCAGCTATAGGAGGCCCGTAATCAGCCAGCACCCTATGTCAAAAAATTCAACACACCAGCAGTGTGTGAGGAGACCTGAAAGTGGCACATGGCAGAGTGTGGCAATGGAGACAGCAGCAATGGGAGGCCGTACAGGGACCCATGACAGACTCTGGACTTGGCAGCAGCATGAGGAGGCGGTATATAGGGGCCCATAGCAGATTAGGGGCCTGGCAGCAGCAATGGGAGGCCCGTAATCTGCCAGCACCCTATGTCAAAAAATTCAACACACCAGCAGTGTGAGGAGACCTGAAAGTGGCACATGGCATGAGAGACTGTGGACCTGGCAGCAGCATGAGGAGGCGGTATAGGGGCCCATGGCAGATTAGGGGCCTGGCAGCAGCTATGGGAGGCCCGTAATCTGCCAGCACCCTATGTCAAAAAATTGAACACAACAGCAGTGTGTGAGGAGACCTGAAAGTGGCACATGGCAGAGTGTGGCGATGGAGACAGCAGCAATGGGAGGCCGTACAGGGACCCATGAGAGACTCTGGACTTGGCAGCAGCATGAGGAGGCGGTATATAGGGGCCTATGGCAGATTAGGGGCCTGGCAGCAGCTATAGGAGGCCCGTAATCTGCCAGCACCCTATGTCAAAAAATTCAACACACCAGCAGTGTGTGAGGAGACCTGAAAGTGGCACATGGCAGAGTGTGGCGATGGAGACAGCAGCAATGGGAGGCCGTACAGGGACCCATGACAGACTCTGGACTTGGCAGCAGCATGAGGAGGCGGTATATAGGGGCCCATGGCAGATTAGGGGCCTGGCAGCAGCTATGGGAGGCCCGTAATCTGCCAGCACCCTATGTCAAAAAATTCAACACACCAGCAGTGTGAGGAGACCTGAAAGTGGCACATGGCATGAGAGACTGTGGACCTGGCAGCAGCATGAGGAGGCGGTATAGGGGCCCATGGCAGATTAGGGGCCTGGCAGCAGCTATGGGAGGCCCGTAATCTGCCAGCACCCTATGTCAAAAAATTCAACACACCAGCAGTGTGTGAGGAGACCTGAAAGTGGCACATGGCAGAGTGTGGCGATGGAGACAGCAGCAATGGGAGGCCGTACAGGGACCCATGAGAGACTCTGGACCTGGCAGCAGCATGAGGAGGCGGTATAGGGGCCCATGGCAGATTAGGGGCCTGGCAGCAGCTATGGGTGGCCCGTAATCTGCCAGCACCCTATGTCAAAAAATTCAACACACCAGCAGTGTGTGAGGAGACCTGAAAGTGGCACATGGCAGAGTGTGGCGATGGAGACAGCAGCAATGGCAGGCCGTACAGGGACCCATGACAGACTCTGGACCTGGCAGCAGCATGAGGAGGCGGTATATAGGGGCCCATGGCAGATTAGGGGCCTGGCAGCAGCTATGGGAGGCCCGTAATCTGCCAGCACCCTATGTCAAAAAATTGAACACAACAGCAGTGTGTGAGGAGACCTGAAAGTGGCACATGGCAGAGTGTGGCGATGGAGACAGCAGCAATGGGAGGCCGTACAGGGACCCATGAGAGACTCTGGACTTGGCAGCAGCATGAGGAGGCGGTATATAGGGGCCTATGGCAGATTAGGGGCCTGGCAGCAGCTATAGGAGGCCCGTAATCTGCCAGCACCCTATGTCAAAAAATTCAACACACCAGCAGTGTGTGAGGAGACCTGAAAGTGGCACATGGCAGAGTGTAGCGATGGAGACAGCAGCAATGGGAGGCCGTACAGGGACCCATGACAGACTCTGGACTTGGCAGCAGCATGAGGAGGCGGTATATAGGGGCCCATGGCAGATTAGGGGCCTGGCAGCAGCTATGGGAGGCCCGTAATCTGCCAGCACCCTATGTCAAAAAATTCAACACACCAGCAGTGTGAGGAGACCTGAAAGTGGCACATGGCATGAGAGACTGTGGACCTGGCAGCAGCATGAGGAGGCGGTATAGGGGCCCATGGCAGATTAGGGGCCTGGCAGCAGCTATGGGAGGCCCGTAATCTGCCAGCACCCTATGTCAAAAAATTCAACACACCAGCAGTGTGTGAGGAGACCTGAAAGTGGCACATGGCAGAGTGTGGCGATGGAGACAGCAGCAATGGGAGGCCGTACAGGGACCCATGACAGACTCTGGACTTGGCAGCAGCATGAGGAGGCGGTATATAGGGGCCCATGGCAGATTAGGGGCCTGGCAGCAGCTATGGGAGGCCCGTAATCTGCCAGCACCCTATGTCAAAAAATTCAACACACCAGCAGTGTGAGGAGACCTGAAAGTGGCACATGGCATGAGAGACTGTGGACCTGGCAGCAGCATGAGGAGGCGGTATAGGGGCCCATGGCAGATTAGGGGCCTGGCAGCAGCTATGGGAGGCCCGTAATCTGCCAGCACCCTATGTCAAAAAATTCAACACACCAGCAGTGTGTGAGGAGACCTGAAAGTGGCACATGGCAGAGTGTGGCGATGGAGACAGCAGCAATGGGAGGCCGTACAGGGACCCATGACAGACTCTGGACCTGGCAGCAGCATGAGGAGGCGGTACAGGGGCCCATGGCAGATTAAGGCCTGGCAGCAGCAATGGGATGCCCGTAATCTGCCAGCACCCTATGACAAAATGGAACCCTGGGCTGGGGCAGGCAGAACCGCCGTATCTTTATCACGGTTTTCCCAGGCCACCGAATGGTGACGCTGCATATGCTGACGCAACGCTGTAGTCCCAACATGGGCCCCCTGGCCACGCTTGATTTTCTGGCCACATAGTCGACATACGGCTACGTTTACTTCCTCGGGCGGCTTGACGAAAAATTGCCACACCGCCGAGTAGGAAACTTTGCCCCCGCTACTCCTCACTGGCTGACTGCTACTTCCTCCGTGCACACTGGCACCACTACTGGCCGTGGTGGTAGGCTGCAGTGGAGCTGGTGCTCTACTCCGTGGCCGTTTGCCTCCACTGACACTGCTGCGACCCTGCTGCCTCCTGGCAGCAGCAATGGGAGGCCGTACAGGGACCCATGACACACTCTGGACCTGGCAGCAGCATGAAGAGGCGGTACAGGGGCCCATGGCAGATTACGGGCCTGGCAGCAGCAATGGGAGGCCCGTAATCTGCCAGCACCCTATGACAAAAAATGGAACACACCAGCAGTGTGAGGAGACCTGAACGTGGCACATAGCAGAGTGTGGCGATGGAGACAGCAGCAATGGGAGGCCGTACAGGGACCCATGAGAGACTCTGGACCTGGCAGCAGCATGAGGAGGCGGTACGGGGGCCCATGGCAGATTACGGGCCTGGCAGCAGCAATGGGAGGCCCGTAATCTGCCAGCACCCTATGTCAAAAAATTCAACACACCAGCAGTGTGTGAGGAGACCTGAAAGTGGCACATGGCAGAGTGTGGCGATGGAGACAGCAGCAATGGGAGGCCGTACAGAGACCCATGAGAGACTCTGGACCTGGCAGCAGCATGAGGAGGCGGTATATAGGGACCTATGGCAGATTAGGGGCCTGGCAGCAGCTATAAGAGGCCCGTAATCTGCCAGCACCCTATGTCAAAAAATTCAACACACCAGCAGTGTGAGGAGACCTGAAAGTGGCACATAGCAGAGTGTGGCGATGGAGACAGCAGCAATGGGAGGCCGTACAGGGACCCATGACAGACTCTGGACCTGGCAGCAGCATGAGGAGGCGGTATATAGGGGCCCATGGCAGATTAGGGGCCTGGCAGCAGCTATGGGAGGCCCGTAATCTGCCAGCACCCTATGTCAAAAAATTCAACACACCAGCAGTGTGAGGAGACCTGAAAGTGGCACATGGCATGAGAGACTGTGGACCTGGCAGCAGCATGAGGAGGGGTATAGGGGCCCATGGCAGATTAGGGGCCTGGCAGCAGCTATGGGAGGCCCGTAATCTGCCAGCACCCTATGTCAAAAAATTCAACACACCAGCAGTGTGTGAGGAGACCTGAAAGTGGCACATGGCAGAGTGGAGACAACCCACCGACTGTTTTGCTCGCTGCCAAGCTGCCACCCTCTTCTCCTGATGATGCGGAAGCAATAGCCTGATGACGACGAGGCTGCCAAGTGCGATCAGCCTCATCATCATCAACTAGGGTCTCCGCCTCACTACTAGCCCCCTCGGCTGCGTGTGGGTCAGGAGACAGACCTGTCTCTACACCGGCTACCGAGCCACTCTCCTCGCCACTACTTCTTCGCCTGGCTGCTGAAGAGGCGGATGTCTCCCCCCGTTCCTGACCGCCCTCTGTTAGCTCTTCCTCACTGTACTGGATGACACCGGGAGCACTAGCCTCTGGCTGCGAATAGTGCTGCCTCGACCCCTTCCTCTGCTGCCACGTCTGCTCGCTCCTAAAACATTGCCTCCTCTGCCACTCCTCTGCATGTTGTCTGACATACTCTTTAATTAAACGATTCTGTGTCCCTGAGTAACAATTCTGTGTCCCTGAGTAACGTTTCTGTGGCCCTAAGTAACAGTTCTGTTGTCCTAAGTAACAGTTCTGTGGCCCTCAGTAACAATTCTGTGTCTGTCCCTGAGTAACAATTCTGTGTCCCTCAGTAACAATTCTGTGTCCCTCAGTAACAATTCTGTGTCCCTGAGTAACAATTCTGTGTCCCTGAGTAACGTTTCTGTGGCCCTAAGTAACAGTTCTGTGGCCCTAAGTAACAGTTCTGTGGCCCTCAGTAACAATTCTGTGTCCCTCAGTAACAATTCTGTGTCCCTCAGTAACAATTCTGTGTCCCTGAGTAACAATTCTGTGGCCCTCAGTAACAATTCTGTGTCCCTGAGTAACAATTCTGTGTCTATCCCTGAGTAACAATTCTGTGTCTGTCCCTGAGTAACGGTTCTGTGGCCCTCAGTAACAATTCTGTGTCCCTGAGTAACAATTCTGTGTTTGTCCCTGAGTAACAATTCTGTGGCCCTAAGTAACGGTTCTGTGGCCCTCAGTAACAATTCTGTGTCCCTGAGTAACAATTCTGTGTCCCTCAGTAACAATTCTGTGTCCCTCAGTAACAATTCTGTGTCCCTCAGTAACAATTCTGTGTCTGTCCCTGAGTAACAATTCTGTGTCTGTCCCTGAGTAACGTTTCTGTGGCCCTAAGTAACGGTTCTGTGGCCCTCAGTAACAATTCTGTGTCCCTCAGTAACAATTCTGTGTCTGTCCCTGAGTAACAATTCTGTGTCTGTCCCTGAGTAACAATTCTGTGTCCCTGAGTAACGTTTCTGTGGCCCTCAGTAACAATTCTGTCTGTCCCTGAGTAACAATTCTGTGTCTGTCCCTGAGTAACAATTCTGTGTCCCTCAGTAACAATTCTGTGTCCCTCAGTAACAATTCTGTGTCCCTCAGTAACAATTCCGTGTCCCTGAGTAAGAATTCTGTGTCTGTCCCTGAGTAACGTTTCTGTGGCCCTAAGTAACGGTTCTGTGGCCCTCAGTAACAATTCTGTGTCCCTGAGTAACAATTCTGTGTCTGTCCCTGAGTAACAATTCTGTGGCCCTAAGTAACGGTTCTGTGGCCCTCAGTAACAGTTCTGTGTCCCTGAGTAACAATTCTGTGGCCCTAAGTAACGGTTCTGTGGCCCTCAGTAACAATTCTGTGTCCCTGAGTAACAATTCTGTGTCTGTCCCTGAGTAACAATTCTGTGGCCCTAAGTAACAGTTCTGTGGCCCTCAGTAACAATTCTGTGTCCCTGAGTAACGTTTCTGTGGCCCTAAGTAACGGTTCTGTGGCCCTCAGTAACAATTCTGTGTCCCTCAGTAACAATTCTGTGTCTGTCCCTGAGTAACAATTCTGTGGCCCTAAGTAACGGTTCTGTGGCCCTCAGTAACAATTCTGTGTCCCTGAGTAACGTTTCTGTGGCCCTAAGTAACGGTTCTGTGGCCCTCAGTAACAATTCTGTGTCCCTGAGTAACAATTCTGTGTCTGTCCCTGAGTAACAATTCTGTGGCCCTAAGTAACGGTTCTGTGGCCCTCAGTAACAATTCTGTGTCCCTCAGTAACAATTCTGTGTCTGTCCCTGAGTAACAATTCTGTGGCCCTAAGTAACGGTTCTGTGGCCCCCAGTAACAATTCTGTGTCCCTCAGTAACAATTCTGTGTCTGTCCCTGAGTAACAATTCTGTGGCCCTAAGTAACAGTTCTGTGGCCCTCAGTAACAATTCTGTGTCCCTGAGTAACGTTTCTGTGGCCCTAAGTAACAATTCTGTGGCCCTCAGTAACAATTCTGTGTCTGTCCCTGAGTAACAATTCTGTGGCCCAAAGTAACGGTTCTGTGGCCCTCAGTAACAATTCTGTGTCCCTGAGTAACGTTTCTGTGGCCCTATGTAACAATTCTGTGGCCCTCAGTAACAATTCTGTGTCTGTCCCTGAGTAACAATTCTGTGGCCCTAAGTAACGGTTCTGTGGCCCTCAGTAACAATTCTGTGTCCCTCAGTAACAATTCTGTGGCCCTCAGTAACAATTCTGTGTCTGTCCCTGAGTAACAATTCTGTGGCCCTAAGTAACGGTTCTGTGGCCCTCAGTAACAATTCTGTGTCCCTCAGTAACAATTCTGTGGCCCTAAGTAACGGTTCTGTGGCCCTCAGTAACAATTCTGTGTCCCTGAGTAACAATTTTGTGGCCCTAAGTAACAGTTCTGTGTCCCTCAGTAACAATTCTGTGTCCCTCAGTAACAATTCTGTGTCTGTCCCTGAGTAACAATTCTGTGGCCCTAACTAACGTTTCTGTGGCCCTAAGTAACAGTTCTGTGGCCCTCAGTAACAATTCTGTGTCCCTGAATAACGTTCATGTGGACCTAAGTAACGGTTCTGTGGCCCTCGGTAACAATTATGTGTCCCTGATTAACGTTTCTGTGGCCCTAAGTAACGGTTCTGTGGCCCTCAGTAACAATTCTGTGTCCCTCAGTAACAATTCTGTGTCTGTCCCTGATTAACAATTCTGTGGCCCTAAGTAACGGTTCTGTGGCCCTCAGTAACATTTCTGTGTCCCTGAGTAACGTTTCTGTGGCCCTAAGTAACGGTTCTGTTGCCCTCAGTAACAATTCTGTGTCCCTGAGTAACGTTTCTGTGGCCCTAAGTAACGGTTCTGTTGCCCTCAGTAACAATTCTGTGTCCCTGAGTAACAATTCTGTGTCTGTCCCTGAGTAACAATTCTGTGGCCCTAAGTAACGGTTCTGTGGCCCTCAGTAACAATTCTGTGTCCCTGAGTAACGTTTCTGCGGCCCTAAGTAACAATTCTGTGGCCCTCAGTAACAATTCTGTGTCTGTCCCTGAGTAACAATTCTGTGTCCCTAACTAACGTTTCTGTGGCCCTAAGTAACAATTCTGTGGCCCTAAGTAACGGTTCTGTGGCCCTCAGTAACAATTCTGTGTCCCTGAGTAACAATTCTGTGGCCCTAAGTAACGGTTCTGTGGCCCTCAGTAACAATTCTGTGTCCCTGAGTAACAATTCTGTGTCTGTGCCTGAGTAACAATTCTGTGGCCCTAAGTAACGGTTCTGTGGCCCTCAGTAACAATTCTGTGTCCCTGAGTAACAATTCTGTGTCTGTCCCTGAGTAACAATTCTGTGGCCCTAAGTAACGGTTCTGTGTCCCTCAGTAACAATTCTGTGTCTGTCCCTGAGTAACAATTCTGTGGCCCTAAGTAACGGTTCTGTGGCCCTCAGTAACAATTCTGTGGCCCTCAGTAACAATTCTGTGTCTGTCCGAGTAACAATTCTGTGGCCCTAACTAACGTTTCTGTGGCCCTAAGTAACAGTTCTGTGGCCCTCAGTAACAATTCTGTATCCCTGAGTAACGTTTCTGTGGCCCCAAGTAACAATTCTGTGGCCCTCAGTAACAATTCTGTGTCTGTCCCTGAGTAACAATTCTGTGTCCCTAACTAACGTTTCTGTGGCCCTAAGTAACAGTTCTGTGGCCCTCAGTAACAATTCTGTGTCCCTGAGTAACATTTATGTGGCCCTAAGTAACAATTCTGTGTCCCTGAGTAACAATTCTGTGGCCCTAAGTAACGGTTCTGTGGCCCTCAGTAACAATTCTGTGTCCCTGAGTAACAATTCTGTGGCCCTAAGTAACGGTTCTGTTGCCCTCAGTAACAATTCTGTGTCCCTGAGTAACAATTCTGTGTCTGTCCCTGAGTAACAATTCTGTGGCCCTAAGTAACGGTTCTGTGGCCCTCAGTAACAATTCTGTGGCCCTCAGTAACAATTCTGTGTCTGTCCGAGTAACATTTCTGTGGCCCTAACTAACGTTTCTGTGGCCCTAAGTAACAGTTCTGTGGCCCTCAGTAACAATTCTGTGTCCCTGAGTAACGTTTCTGTGGCCCCAAGTAACAATTCTGTGGCCCTCAGTAACAATTCTGTGTCTGTCCCTGAGTAACAATTCTGTGGCCCTAACTAACGTTTCTGTGGCCCTAAGTAACAGTTCTGTGGCCCTCAGTAACAATTCTGTGTCTGTCCCTGAGTAACAATTCTGTGGCCCTAACTAACGTTTCTGTGGCCCTAAGTAACAATTCTCTGGCACTCAGTAACAATTCTGTCTGTCCCTGAGTAACAATTCTGTGGCCCTAACTAACGTTTCTGTGGCCCTAAGTAACAGTTCTGTGGCCCTCAGTAACAATTCTGTGTCTGTTCCTGAGTAACAATTCTGTGGCCCTAACTAACCTTTCTGTGGCCCTAAGTAACAATTCTGTGGCCCTCAGTAACAATTCTGTGTCTGTCCCTGAGTAACAATTCTGTGGCCCTAACTAACGTTTCTGTGGCCCTAAGTAACAGTTCTGTGGCCCTCAGTAACAATTCTGTGTCTGTCCCTGAGTAACAATTCTGTGGCCCTAACTAACGTTTCTGTGGCCCTAAGTAACAATTCTCTGGCACTCAGTAACAATTCTGTCTGTCCCTGAGTAACAATTCTGTGGCCCTAACTAACGTTTCTGTGGCCCTAAGTAACAGTTCTGTGGCCCTCAGTAACAATTCTGTGTCTGTTCCTGAGTAACAATTCTGTGGCCCTAACTAACCTTTCTGTGGCCCTAAGTAACAATTCTCTGGCACTCAGTAACAATTCTGTCTGTCCCTGAGCAACAATTCTGTGGCCCTAATAACGTTTCTGTGGCCCTAAGTAACAGTTCTGTGGCCCTCAGTAACAATTCTGTGTCTGTCCCTGAGTAACAATTCTGTGGCCCTAACTAACGTTTCTGTGGCCCTAAGTAACAATTCTCTGGCACTCAGTAACAATTCTGTCTGTCCCTGAGTAACAATTCTGTGGCCCTAACTAGCGTTTCTTTGGCCCTAAGTAACGATTCTGTGGCCCTCATTAACAATTCTGTGTCCCTGAGTAATGCTTCTCTGTCCCTAAGTAACGTTTCTCTGTCCCCAAGTAACGTTTCTGTGGCCCTAACTCTGTGGCCCTAACTCCAGTGCCCTGATGATCAGTGTAGATGTTCCCTCTGAGGAATGCCGCTTACCGGCTCTCCGCTCGAGCTGTCAGCGGGAGGAGAGGACTGCCGATAACCGGCATTTCCTATTTACATGTGATCAGCTGTGATTGGACACAGCCGATCACATAACAAAGCCAATGTCATCGGCTCTTTACAGTGATCAGTGATCCGCTGTGTCCCAGGGACACAGCGCACCACTGACCGCTGCGCCGCACACCCCTGAGGGTGTGCATGTGCAGTTAGAGTGGGAGGACATCAAATGACATCCTCCCAGAATGAGAGAACCGCTGCCCTCCCGTCATTACCATATACAGTGGGTGGGAGATGGTTAAATAGAAAACACAGGTTTTTATATACTCCAGAAATAGGGGCAGTGCCCACAGGAACAATAAACACAAAAATTACACATAAGGATAAACATCCCACATTGATTACTGTAGATAACAAGATGTACAGTCTAATCATATCATGTAGGCACCCTCAGAAGGACTTGCCAACAGACAAACAATAGGTGACTCCTTTAACTCAATTAAAAATGGGAATGCACACCTAGAAGACACACAATGGGAGAAGATAGGAAACACATAACACCTTAATAAACAGATTAGAGCAATAGTCCTCAGCATGAGGTTGTTTTGAGCTGATTATATCAACATCTTAGAGTCTCTGAGCCTAGGAAGGAGGGGGGTTTGAAGCAGTAAATGCTGGTTTGAGCACAGAGACCCCAAATCTGTATCCTGGTAGTATAAAATATCCTGTATCTAAGTAAATTAATCCAAAGGTCCCCTTAGGCACCAACCAAAGAGTAGAGCTCCTCAGATGCCAGGACCATGGTCAGTAGGCAAGAGGCTAGCCTGCAATCCCCTCCAAAAGACCCTGTCCCTGAGCTGATTATATCAACCTCTTAGAGTCTCTGAGCCTAGGAAGGAGGGGGGTTTGAAGCAGTAAATGCTGGTTTGAGCACAGAGACCCCAAATCTGTATCCTGTTAGTATACAATATCCTGTATTTAAGTAAACTAATCCAAAGGTCCCCCTAGGCACCAACCAAAGAGTAGAGCTCCTCAGATGCCAGGGCCATGGTCAGTAGGCAAGAGGCTAGCCTGCAATCCCCTCCAAAAGACCCTGTCCCTGTTGGATCTGTCACAAATAGGTAAACTTATACTTGAGTACTGTCCGTGATACTTTTATTTGCACTAACATACAATTTTGAGGACAAGCTTTTGGGGAATGTCCCTTTCTTCAGGTCCAAGCAGTACCGAAAACAAAGGTTTAGCAAAATATTAGAAGAGATGTAGGAGATGGGAAAAAAAAAAAAGAGAACAGAGATAAGACACAGCAAAAGCAAAGTCTGGGGGGGGGGGGGGGAGACAACACTCACAGAGGCAGTGACGCTTGAGGTGATAGTCATAAAACTGTTGGATAATGATGGAGGAATCCCATGTCCAAATTCAGGCCGTTATCTCTTGTGTCAAATAGAATTATCATTCTTAGTTCAAAAATTTTTCTTTCCTGAATGGATTTGAAATTTCCTTTAACAACTAAAATATTGGTATGTCTGTGCAAATTCATCCTTGTTTGCAACTTCTGTCCTGTTTCGCCAACATAAGATCCTTTGCTACATTTTCTGCACTGGATAAGGTACACAATATTACTAAAATCAATCCATCAAAAAGTGTCAGACACACAAAAGGGATCTTCAATATCTCTGGATCATACAGCTGCACCTCTAGTAATGTTGTGTACCTTATCCAGTGCAGAAAATGTAGCAAAGGATCTTATGTTGGCGAAACAGGACAGAAGTTGCAAACAAGGATGAATTTGCACAGACATACCATCAAGGAACATAAAGAAGATGACTTTTGCACACCTGTGGGACACCATTTCGCACAACCAGAACACACTTTGGGAGACCTCAATATTTTAGTTGTTAAAGGAAATTTCAAATCCATTCAGGAAAGAAAAACTTTTGAACTAAGAATGATAATTCTATTTGACACAAAAGATAACGACCTGAATTTGGACATGGGATTCCTCCATCATTATCCCACAGTTTTATGACTATCACCTCAAGCGTGACTGCCTCTGTGAGTGTTGTCTCCCTCCCCCCCAGATTTTGCTATTGCTGTGTCTTATCTCTGTTCTTTCTTTTTTTTTTTTTCCATCCCCTACATCTCTTCTAACATTCTGCTAAACCTTTATGTTCAGTAATGCTTGGACCTGAAGAAGGGGACATTCCCCAAAAGCTTGTCCTCAAAATTGTATGTTAGTGCAAATAAAATCAAGAGTGCAAAACTAAATAAAAGTATTGGGATTAAGAGGAAAGTTTATGAGTAGGCATGGAAGTTGAAGAATTTTTACTACTTTATAAGAAAATTTTACATTTTGTTGGCGACTTCTTTATCAAGATTGACACAGATTTCTGACATTTAGTGGTACTAATTCCAATGGCCTGGAAATGTAGTGACAGACAAAATATTATGAGGGCTTTTAGGCTAGTGGTTCTGGATCTTTAGTCCACATTCCAACATATTAATTATTATCAAATTATATTATTATGTGAAAAAGTAAAAAAAAAATATAATCCACACTTCTGAATTAAATTATTGATATAAATAAAGCTTGATTAGACTCTGGTAGACATCAGAAAGAATAGGGGCAGGCAAGTAATGCCTTGTATGTTGTTAATATTTAGATATACTGTAGATACATGGGAAAAGGTGTGCACCCTGGAATATCAGTACAGTGGATATAAAAAGCCTACAAACCCCTGTTAAAATGTCAGGTTCCTGTGATGTAAAAAATAAGGCAAAGATAAATCATTTCAGAAATTTTTCCACCTTCTATGTATAAACTGTACAACTCAATTAAAAAAAAACTTAAATCATTTAGGGGGGGAAGTAAACATAACTTAAAATAATGTGGTTGCATAAGTGTGCACACCCTCTTATAACTGTGTATATCCCTATAGTTTTGGAGATTTGAATAGGGGACAGCAAAATCATGGTAGGATTTCTGGAGAAGAAAAGCAACTTTGGGTCATTAGCTCTTGAAGCCATTCGGGTTTTTTTTTCTAATATTTTTTAATAGTAAATGTGGAGAAAAAGATCACAGCTTGGGTATTAAGATCTCAGATTAAACCTAACTCTCAAAATAATGAACGGTGGGAGGAGCTACGTACCCATAATACTCTACGTAATATGCAGTACCTACTTGACTATGAAAAAAAAATTTTCAATGGTTAAAAGTACAGTGAAAAATGCTGAAGTTTTAACACAGATTATGTTAAATTGGAGTAGAATTTGAGGAAATATGTGGAAAAATATAATAATAAGATTAAAGCATGTTAGAGATTCTGTATATAGCCATACAGAACAGACAGTGCACAGTCCACGTGTTTATCTGCTGCTTCTCTGCTAACAGGAAACAGGAACTTTGTTATAGAGGGCAGACATATAGTTTAACCATAAATGCAGCTACAAACTTATAAACACTTCTATCTACTGGATGAAAAATATATCTGTACTGAATACTGATACTGATGTAGTTGTTGTACAAAAATACATGAACATTGTATTCCAACACAGCCATTCAACAACTTAGATAATAGTCCCATTTCAGATCTCAGCTCTCAGCTCTCTAAATCTGTTTCTTGTAAGTAGTTTTGTCAAATGCTCTGATCCACTTTTGTTTCTGATGGGTTGGAAGTCTTTTCATCTCATCTCATGAATCTGGTTCTGGTTTTAATGCTACACAAGCAACATAGGACAGACATTTGGCTGGGATGCCTTTACAGTGAAGGAAATAAGTATTTGATCCCCTGCTGATTTTGAATGTTTGCCCACTCACAAAGAAATGACCAGTCTAAAAATCGAATGTTAGGTGTATTGTAACACTGAGAGACAGAATAGCAACAAAAAAGTCAAAAGAAATGTATGTCTAACAAATTATGCACTGATTTGCATGTTCATGAGGGAAATAAGTATTTGATCCCCTATCATTCAGCAGGATTTCTGGCTACCAGGTGTCTTTCATACTGGTAACAAGCTGAGATTCGAAGCAGTCTCTTAAAGGGAGTGCTGCTAATCTCATTTTGTTACCTGTATAAAAGACACCTGTCCACAGGAGCAATCAAACAATCTGATTCCAAACTCTCCACCATGGCAAGGACCAGAGAGCTGTGCAAGGATGTCAGGGACAAGATTGTAGATATACACAAGGCTGGACTGGGCTACAAAACTATCGCCACGCAGCATGGTGAGAAGGTGACAACAGTTGGTGCAATCATTCACCCTACCAACTGCTGACTCATCAAATGCCAGTAGGATTCCCCACTGACAGCTGAATGTAAACAGCTGGTAAAGATTTTAAGGGGAACCCACCCTTAGGTCTTAGGAGGGGAACCTCACACAAAAATTAAAAAAAGAAAATGGGCCCGACGTTCCCGTTGTCTGACAGCCCCCAATCATAGTTGCTAAATAAACTAAGGGTCTGGGCCACTTTGTGACAGCATCAATTTTAAAAGAGGTAATGTATACAAATGGTCAGAGAATAGGAGATGGGAGAGAAAAATAGCGATTAGAGAGTAGAGACTGTACCGAGATGTACAGTATAGTTCAAGTGAAATTGAGACCTCTAGTGGCTATAAGAGTAATGACAGACTTATGAGCATTTTTCAGGAACCAAGATATTGAGTAAGATTGAAAGGTAGGGGAAGAGGTTGGTTTTACACACAAAGTGAGCAATTTCATGGAAATCAGAATATTCAACACTCAGAAGATAGGGATGAATGTTCTGTTTGGTCCTCACCTCAGACTTCAACCAATTCAAAAGGGTAAAAGATCTTAACTTACTTACTAGAAAGCTGGCCTTGAAAAAGGAATATGATAAAAAACCAGATAGAGGGAAATTTCAATACAACGTAGATTGATAACTGATGAAATCTCTATGGTAAGACTACTTGAATCCCCACAGAAGGAAAATGAAACGCCTAACATGGAAGCGAGAGGCCTCTTTACAAACCTGAAGGGTAAAAATAAAACCACTCCTTTCCAGTTACCCGAATATACAGTTATTTGTTAGAGTGGCTGAAATGCAACTGCATAGTTTGCATAGGAGTTCTAAAAAAAGGACAAATTCAAATCTTACAGTAAATATAATAAAAGCAATAAAAATTATCTAATAGTCCATTATTTAAGAGACAATAGGCACAAATATTATTCAATGGCTGGACAGTTTGTAAGCAACTTGGTGAGGATGGAATATAAAATGGAGAGATGAGGCTGGTTTGTTCTTCAAAAACTCATTGTTGAGTGTAATATTTAAGAGGTAGTTGCCACAAATATTGTACAGTGGCTAAACAGTATGTAAGCAGCTTGATCATGCCACAATATAAGAAGTAGAGATGAGGCAGGTTTTATCTTTAAATAAATATTAGAGTGTATTCATTGGGAGATAGTAGCTATACATATTGTACAGTGTCTGGAAAGTATGTAAGCTACTTGGCAAGACTGCAGTGTAAACAGTTGAAATTAGGCAGGTTTTATCCTGAAATAAACATTAGAGCATTATTATTTAGGAGACAATACCCATAATGTGCAACTGTAAATCATGTAAATCCCATATCCATGAAGACCATGATGCTCCAGAAGAGAAAGAGAGATCCTCCACCATCAACACACACAGCCCCTTACCAGAAAAATATGACCACAATTAAACGCTCAAGCTAGCGTGTAGAAAGAGGATCCCAGCAAATCATCTTCACTGGCGATTTTCCACTGCGACTAACTCACATGCGACTCAATCCACAATATAAATGCAAAGCGGAAGATCAAAAGGTGTGCGAACGTGTTGCTGCTATCTGGGGTGGGAGAAGAGGAGCGGGGACAACAATAACAAAGTGGGTTTTTCCCTCAGCGTTCTGCTCAGCTCTCTCTCACAATGGTGATGAAGAGGATGACGTCTGGGGATGGCTAAGGAGAGGGGGGGGGGGTTGGGGAGTCTAGTCCATTAACAACTAAAAGCAGTTCTTGAGGAGCTTCAGCCAACCGTTAGCAATAGCAAAGAGGGGGAGAGAAAGAGAAGGAATATAGATATTTTTTTCTTCCTCTTCCCTTTCTCTAGAACAACAGAGGTTGGGTTGTTATGGGGGATATGTTTTAATGAATTGTTTATTTAAAATTGTTCTATTAAATTATCACTTACTCTGAAGCTAAGATAAGCTAAAATAAGCAGGTTGGAAGCTGCAAGGTTTTAAAAGATATGTATTATGATATGAAACCCTAGCTTGGTTGGGTCTTTTTACAGTTGATATTCTCCAGTATTCACATGGGGAAAAAGGGAGAATGCAAAAAGCTTATATTTTTGTGTATGTGGCTTTTGATTAAATTGTGTTTTATTTTTTTGCCTTCTGCTTTAATGTATTTCATGTGACTACAAGGTTATGCTAGTATGAGATTGGGGGAGAGCAGTTTAGGGATAACCCCCAACTGTATTCTCATTATCTATGCTAGTTTATTCACACTAAATGGCACAATCATGTTGTTTGACCCTCCAGGAATATTATCTCATGGAATGTTAAAGCACTTCAATCCCCAAATAAGCGTTTCAAGATTCTCAAGAAACTATATAAGAATATTGCTTTATTACAAGAGACTTATCTAGGTCAAATGAGTTTCTTTTTCTTCAGAAATCATGTATGGACATGGTATGGGGGGCCCCTGTTTAGAGCTAGCACATTTGTCTTACTGCATAAACATACACTATATTGCCAAAAGTATTGGGACGCCTGCCTATACACCCATCCCAGTCTTAGTCCGTAGGGTTCAATATTGAGTTGGCCCACCCTTTGCAGCTATAACAGCTTCAACTCTTCTGGGAAGGATGCCCACAAGGTTTAGGAGTGTGTCTATGGCCATGTTTGACCATTCTTCCAAAAGTGCATTTGTGAGGTCAGGCACTGATGTAGGATGAGAAGGCCTGGCTCACAGTCTCCGCTCTAATTCATCCCAAAGGTGTTCAATTGGGTTGAGGTCAGGACTCAGTCAAGTTCTTGCAGGAAAATGCACGGATTGTACAGGTGGCAATCTATCACGGTACCACGCTTGAATTCACTGAGCTCCTGAGAGCGATCCATTCTTTCATGTTCGTAGAAGCAGTCTGCATGCCTAGGTACTTGATGTTATACACCAGTGGCCATGGAGGTGATTGGAACACCTGAATCCAATGATTTGGAGGGGTGTCCCAATACATTTGGCAATATAGTGTATCTGCTGTCAGGTGGTATTGAAAGAATGTGATAATATGGACGTTGGAAAATGTTACCATTCTAAACACCTATTAATTCAATTATTATTTATAGTGTCTATGGCCCAAAAATGGATGACACCAATGTTTTTGAACCTTTAATAAATAAAATTCATTTTTATCCTTTAAAGTATAAAATTGTAGTAGGAAGGGATTTCAATGTAAATAATCCTATATAGGATCACAAATTGCCTCTGAGAAATTGCCTTTACTTCAAGAGATTATCAGTTTCAGGGCCTCATGTCATAAACAGTTATTGACACCTAGAGGCATATGACCCCATGGAAAGGGATTACACTCATCATTCCATGATTCAAGGGCTGCTATGCAGACTTGATATGATTCTGGTCAAGGAAATTAATTTTGATTGATTGTTTATCTGCCATGAATAAACACTTGTGGAAATTTCCATCCTATCTCTATGATGATAGATTTTAAGTAAAACTATAGTCATGGTGGTCAGACTATGATTACAACACTTCTCAACATAGAAACGACACAATGGTTTACGGGGAGATGGCAAAGGCTGTAATGATGGGCAGTATTATGGCATATACTGTATCTCTGCTCATTGTAAAGAAGCTCTCATTCAATACAGTATGTGGAAGCCAGAAAGAAAGCTAAATTATATTCCATTTAAACAGTCTATGACCAACCAGAATTGTTCTAGGGGGCATGAGACCAGAGATGAAAGAGAGATGTGGTTGGAGGAACAACCAAATCATTTTAAATTTGGGAATAACGCTTGTTAGGGGGTGACATGCACCTCAATGTATTATATGTTGCCGAAGACCGGGGAAACTTTAAAAAATACTTCTTCTGATAGTTGAAACATTTGCGCATTAATATACGAGTTTGTATACGGATGATTTTTCATCATCGCTAAATGGGAAGAAATTGAATCTTCATCAACTGACCAGCTAAGAGTTGGATATGCTGTGATATAACTTAAACTGGTAATTTGTAAATAATCTAATTTAAAGTTGCTAGGCACAGACAGATTCACTAATGCATTTTTTAAAATGTCTCCAACAAGAAGTGGATCAGAATTTGATCTCTCTTTACTATTATATTTTTTCTAATGGTAGTTAACCTTCAACAGGAAATAAAGCTACAATACAAAACCTACTAAAGAAAGGTAAACATCCTTTTTCTCTTGCCTCATATACTGTAAGCTGGTTTCCTTAATGAATCAAGATGTCAAATACCTGTCGAAAATAATAGCCAGTCGGTTGTCCTCACTTCTCCCTAAGCTAATAGGGCTTGAACAGGCCAGCTTTGTCGTTGTGATGACTAATGTGGGGAAGGTCATTGCAGTTCTTGAGCAGTATAGATTGTCAAATCTTTCTCAAATGTAGGAGCCATTGTGTCTCTTGACACAGAGAAAACTTTTAAAAGGATTTGATGGAAATGGCTACTACAGGTTTTATCCTACTTTGTATTCAAGGGGCACGGTATTAACTTTATTCAATCTATGTACTCCTCATTTTCCAAGCTGTTTCTACAAGGCAAATTTAGCTGGGTATGCATCAAGGGTACTCTTTTTCTCCATTGCTATTTAATCTTTAGCTAACTCTTTGATAGTGTATCAGATTTTTGAAGGGGTCCAAATAGGGAGCAAGCATGTTTTCAGATTATATTTTTCTCTAACTGCAAGGACCACCTAGATCTTAGAGAGAAGTTTGGCTCCTTTTTGTTTTTCTTTTTTTAAATAAACTGTTCCAAGAGTGAAATTTTATTTGTGCCTTTTTTCACAAGCATGCTAAGAATGGGGAATAATTACAACTTCCATCTATGCTAGAAGCTTTTTTAACTCCCTTTGCAACAAAAAAAAACTACCTCCATTATATATACTGTAAGTTTTTGAGCCAATTTCGGTTGACTAAAAAGCAACCTCATAAGCATATTTTAAAATGGACTCATGAGCTTAAAATATAAGAAGAGGAGATGCAGCATCCAATGCAAAAAGCATGTGCTTCTATTTGGAAAGTTACAACCTAATGAAATCTGGAGGGAAATGCAGTTAAAATGTCTACATAAAACGTATTATGCATTTAATATACCGATGAAATTGCCTACTCGGATTAATTACCTTACTAAATGTCCAAAGTGCCATCATAATACACCTGATTTATTCCACTTATTATGGGCCTGTTCAATCAATGTGGTTCGGGACATTGTAGGAAAGAGGACTCGTCCATTAAATACTGTAGATTTGAACATCTCACTCTTTTGGTAATGAAAAAATTATTATTAACCAATTGAATTCCCAGGCTCTTCCCACACTTGCCGATCTATCACAAAAATGTATAAATTTATGTTTATTGATAAAATGGAAGCTGGTAAACATCAGAAGTCCCTTACAAAAAGGTTTTTCAATACCTGTGATCACATGCCTGACAAAGGGATCCTGCGTGACTCCAAAATATTTCACTTTCTTTGTGTCATGCATGATCCAGTCTCCAGCTGGTGGTTGCTGCAGCACCAGTATCCTAGAAACTATTCCAGGAACTTGTGCAATGAGAATATTGATGGTTATCGATGTCTCTGCAAAAAAAACCCTCCTTCCTTCCAACTTAGCGTGCCAGCACTATCCCACAAGTCTTCCTCCATTGCAGCCAGCTAAAATTTGGAGTAGCAAGTGACCTCTTTTCTTGTGAAATTACTCTCAACCAATCATTAGACTGAGAGTAGTGTCATTGGCCCCCAGGATTGCCAACACCACTGATTTCAGTGCTGGCAGTCATGGAGGAAGGTGCAGCAAGAGAATGCAGGCAAGACAAGTATAAAGAGGTCAGGAGGTCCTTTGCATAGATACTATCACTTTGCCTTCATTTACATTTTACAAGAAGATGTCTCTTTAAAGATTGATGAGGAATGAGGAACTGAGGATGTTTCCTTGATTATACAATGAGAGTTGAATGTTTTGGAGATCTTGCAAGAAGTGGGGTCATATTAGTGGAGTAGATGTTGCAAATTAGTGAGATTGAAACAGCAAAAATCCTGTTTTTTGCCTCTCATCTAGCTCTCACTATTTCTTTCCTCTCAGGGTGGTGCAGAATGACTCCCAAAGTAGTGTGTCAGGTTAACATTTCACTCTCAGGGTGGAATCATTATGGGGGAAAAAGGAAAGTTGGGAAATGTCTGGGAGAGAGTGTTAAAGATGCGATGCCCCAAAAGATAAATAGCTCAGGTTTTCTTGTAGTATTTGCTGAGGCTGGCTTTTTAGGTGCAGCCAAGTAAATTCCAAAGGCACTATAATACAAGTAATGGTTCTCTCCTTAAAGAAGAACTACAGCAAGAAAAAAAAAATGTTAATTTAAAATCTGGTGGGTAACAAATATTTGAGATGTATGTCTCCTTCCAGATCATCGGCTGTTCTTCACAATTTACAATTTTTTTCTTGGTGGGAAGTATAGCTTCCAGTAGGAGACTCACCACAGTTTATCGGGGTAATGCCCTACTGGTAATCAATGTATCAGGAACAGTCCTCAAGCTCCTCACAGTTCCTTTTCCAGCAGTTGAGAGCTGCACCTGCTGGCTTGTTTTCCAAAGCTAGTTAACTCTGCAGACCAGGCTTTATCCACCATGAAATTATTGGATTTAAATCCAAAGATATTTGCACTCAGAAATCATCATAATTACACATTTTCCACTGTTGGTCACTCACTAGGGTCCATTTTCATCTATAGAAAGTACAAAATTATTTGTCTCTGCTTTTGGAAAACAATCAATGCCAAACACCCTCAACTCCACATGTTTCAAAGGTGAAACTTTCTTCATCAGGGGTAGGGGGTTTGGATCATTAACTGATACTTTTCATCAATTTTTTCTAACTTGGGATTTGCCGCATGACTGATGGACAGCTGATACTATACCTTTGGGCATGCGAGCACCTGGACAGAACCTAATAGCACACAGCTTCTCCAAAAAACCCAGCTTCTAGCTTTGCATCTGTTTAGTAAACTACAGATTACAGTTACCTTCTGTCTGGTAATTCAGCCAATTATCTATATGATAAACTGTCACACTTCTATGTTTCTTCTTTCTTTCTACCTGTGCATAGGGTGGTGGTGGTACTTTCCCATTAGTCCTAATCTCAAATCATCTGTCTGTCCACATTCTGCAAACAATTCAGTGTCAATGCTAGTTCCTCCAGTTTATTTCTCTAATCTTGTCATCTGATTGACGCTGTACATGCATAAAAACACAAAGCTGGTCACACCTAGTAGCCTTCTGCTGCTGCCAATAAATATAGCTAGAGATAAATCAACAAAAATATATTCCTTTATCAGCTTGCCTAATCTGCTTCTGCTAGTCATTTTATACATTTAGGTCCATATATATTTGGACAGAGGCACAATTTTATTTGTTTTCAGGTATTTACCAAAACATATTTAACCTCTCTGGAGGTATTCCCGAATGTAGCTTGGGGGAAAGTTTCAGCACCACAAGTGGTAACCCCGAGCTACACTCGGGAATACCTTGCAGCGCTGTTCCGGGATCTCTTCTGCACTTACCTTGTCCTGCGCTCCTGCGATGTCCCTCCTGCAGTGTCCCCGGCAATGTCCTCCGGCCGATACCGGCATCCGTCTTCCGGGTTCTGTTCCCTGCGACGTCGGAAATTTGAAAATTGTAAAAGTGACATTCACTAAATACACTAAAATCACATAGTAATATATTACTGTATCAAACCATTTCACATACATTTTGTCCCTAGTGCTTTGTCCTGTGCCCTGCCTGCATTTTTACTGTTCTTTCTGCCTTGAAACTGAGAAATGTCCATGGCGTCCAAAAAGCGTCCCTTTGGGTCAAAAGCGGTTTTAGAGCAGCTAGAGAACAGCGATAGTAAATTAGAACCACTTGCAGAATTGAGTGATAATGATTCATGGGGAAATTTGTCATCAGACACTGAAAACGATTTTGCGACTTTGCACAGTGATGTGTGAACTTGGCGCTATATTTCAAATTTCAGTGTTTTTGGTTTGATTATATTATTGAATTAAATTTATTATTATATTATTATTTTTTATAATTATTTGTTAAATTATAATTTATGATTTCGTGTTTCAGATTTTAACATACCCGGGATGTTTACTAGACTCTTGTTCGGACAGATTTCAGTGAATTATTCCTAAAAATTACAGGCCTACAATAAAAAAAACTACATATTTCCATGCAAAAAAGTACCGCTTTGAGCACAGAAATATGGACATAATCAGATAATAGTTATATAATGGATATGGGCTGAAAGTTCACACTCTCAGGTTTAATTTGAGGGTATGTACATCCAAATTGGAGGAAGGGTTTAGGAATTACAGCTATTAAGAGTAGCCATCTCCCCTTTTTCAAGGGACCAAAAGTAATTGGATAATTGAATCAAAAGCTGTTTCATGGCCAGGTGTGGGCTACTCCTTCATTATTTCTTCATCAATTAAGCAGTTAAAAGGTAAGTGTGGTATTTGCATTTGGAATCTATTGCTGTGAACCTACATCATGCGTTCAAAGGAGCTGTCCATGTAAGTGAAACAGGCCATTTCAAGGCTTCAAAAATTAAACAAATCCATCAGAGAGATAGCAGCAACATTAGGAGTGGCCAAATCAAAAGTTTGGCACATTCTGAGGAGAGAAGAATGCACTGGTGAGCTCAACAATATAAAAAGGCATGGACATCCAGGGAATACAACAGTGGTGGATGATCACAGGATCCTCTCTATGGTAAAGAAAAACCCATTCACAACATCCAGACAAGTGAAGGACACTCTCCAGGAGGTGGGCATATCATTGTTAAAGTCTACAATCAAGAGAAGACTTCATGAGAGCAAATACAGAGGGTTCATCACAAGGTGCAATCCATTCATAAGTCTGAAGAACAGAAAAGCCAGATTAGACTTTGTAAAACATGGTGGAGGCAGTGTGAGTAAATTTTATACATAAAATAATTTCCTAATCTCACAAAAAAAAAGAAACAGCAGAAAGAATTTTTTGTGAACAACTTGATTGTCAATTCTATCATTTATAGTATTGCAGCCACTTGCTCTACTTGCTTTTATTTTTTAATCATAAAAGAAACATGTACAAAGAAAATGTAGCCCAGTGCTGGTCAACTTTTCTGTGCCACCACCAGACATTTATGATGGGGATTGTGTTGAATTAATGCCCCCTATAATGTTCAGTCATAATAGTGACATTGTGTTTTTTGGCACCGAGAGAGAGGAGGATCCAACAAAAAAGAAGGGGATTGTGAGACATGTAGTCTGGATGTGAGAGATTTGCTGCTAGCCAATGCTGCTGGGAACTACAGGTTTCAGCTGGCTGGAGGAGGAGAGGTGAATGCTGGAAGAGGATATAGGTCGGTCTCTGAAGAATGCCCTTCCTCTTGGGACTACAGACTGAAGCTGCAAGCAGGGATCTGGCTGCTGTGAGAGTTGAGCATTCAGTTGTCTGTGCAATTGTTTCCTGTGTGCACTATGCCTAAACCCAGGGTGTCAGAGGTGTCAGGTGGCTGTGAAGGTCAGGGCAACCTTTGGGGCCCATGTCTAACAGCAGCCTTTGTGTGGGTAGTGCTACATTTGAGGGCTCATCTGGGATACCCCTCATGGTTGGCCCTAGTAAGCAGACTGATGAGCCAAGAGATGGAAAATGGATGGACCCAGTAGCTCCAGTGAGCCAGGGATACCAGAAGCTTCAGCTCTTCTCAGGGAGGAGTCCAATCACTGCTGGAGCGGAAGAGCTAGAAAGCTGGAAGGATCAAGTCCTACAAATAGTGGAGGACTGGGGTGTCCCGGAGGCGGTGAAGAGACAGAGGCTGAGTGAGAGCCTTAGGGGCCCAGCAGCTGAAGTAATTCATAGTCTGCAGATGGGGAAGCCAGACTCTGTGGCGATGGATTACATTGAAGCTTTGTATGCTATGTTCGGTAGGGTAGAGAAGCTCCCAAATCTGAAGTACAAGCTTGATCACACCTATCAATGTAAGGGTGAGAAACTGTCTGATTATACAGGGGAAAAATGATAGTCAGTCTCAGGCATGTCACAGATCAACCAATCACATAGAAGACTCAAATTCTGATTGGACCCCGGTGGCTCCTACAGAGATGGTGGAGAAAGAAGTTGGTGAGAGGCTGGAAGGGAAGTTCCTGTCCTTGACTGGATCATTGCCTCCTGCGTGGTAGCGCAGAGCCCAAGATCAGTTGTCCAGATGGGAGAAGATGTTCTCCAGGGATGACTTTCATGTTGGTTGTCCTAGAAGTGCTCAGCATAGAATTCAGCTGCAGGAAGATAAGCCATTCAGGGAAAGAACCAGGTGGGTCCCGCTCAGTGGCCTGGAAAATCCCAGGGAGCAGCTGGCTGAGCTGAAGAGATCAGGGGTCATGCAGGAATCCAGGAGTCCCTAAGATTCCCCTATCATGGTGGTGAGGAAGAAGAATGGGACACTGTGAATGTGCATTGACTATAGAACCTTGAATAGAAGGACCATCCCTAACCTATACACTACCCCCCACATTGAGGATGCTCTTCAATGTCTGTCAGGTACTGTCTGTACTACCAGATCCCCATGCACCCAGAGGATAGGGAGAAGATGGCATTCACCTGCCCATTGGGGTCCTTCGAGTTCAACAGAATGCCATAAGGATTATTGGGGGCCCCAGCCACCTTCCAACACTTGACGGAGCTTACTGTTGGTGACATGAAACTGATTGAGGTACTGGTGTACCTAGATGACATCATTGTCTTCGGAAGGAGCTTGGAGGGAGCATGAGGCAAGGCTCGGCAAGGTCTTTGAGAGACTTCATGAAGAGGGGCTGAAGCTGTCATTGGAGAATTGTCCGTTTTACCAAATCTCTGTCACCTACTTGGGACCTGTTGTCTCTGCCAAGGGCATTGTTACAGATCCAAAGAAGCACGGACTGTGATGGAATTGAGGTCCTTTCTAGTGTTCTGTTCCAACTATAGGAGATTTTTGGTTAATTTTGCCAAGAATGCTTGGCCCCTAAATGAGCTTCTTAAGAATGAAGGGCAAGACGAAGACAGTCATTCACAACAAGTGAGGTCAGATTCCAGGAAGTCAAGAGAGTCTATCCAGGGGCAGTGGACCTATTAGTGCGAGGAGGCCTTCAATCACCTCAAGAGAAGCCTCACTGAAACACCAGTATTGGCCTACGTAGACCCGGCCAAGCCGTATGAGCTCAATGCGGATGCTAGTTGAGAGGGGCTTGGAGGAGTCCTATACCAGGAGCACGATGGTGTCCTCCGCCTCATAGCCTATGTGAGCAGGAGCCTGACTTTGTCCGAGAAGAATTACCCAGTGCACAAGCTGGAGTTTCTGGCTTTAAAGTGGGCAGTAGTTGACAAGTTGAAAGACTATTTGTATGGGGCTCCATTCATGGTGAAGACCGACAATAATTTTTTGACATATCTACTATGCTCAGCCAAACTGAATGCTACAGGCCATCGATGGCTGGCCACCTAGTCCAGATTCCAGTTCAGCCTGAAATGTTGACTTGGAGCAGGAAACAGATGCAGATGCATTGTCTCAAAGGCCTTACGAACCAGTCTGGGGCCAGATGACTGGACAAATGTGTATTCCATCCCGGATTCTAAAATAGTGCGTCAAGAATGGAATCAACTACAAATACAAAAGGGGCTCTTATACATAATCGGTCCCTAAGAGGACTTTGACGAAAAGTGGCAGCTATTCCTCCATGAGAAACACCAACAAACTGTGCTGACAGCCCTCCACGATGAGCATGGATATTTAGGCCCAGATAGGACCTTTAGGTTAGTTTAAGATAGGTTCTATTGGCCCAATCTGAGAACTGAAGTAGAGAATTAATCACTCTTGTTTACCCTGCATACAAAGAAAGAGCCTACCAGTCAAAGCGGATTCAATGGGGCATTTACAGAGTCAAGGGCCTATGGAGTTAGTTTGCATTGACTTCCTGTGCCTGAAGCCTGATGCCTGGATGGAGAAGTAATGTTCTGGTGGTGACTGATCATTTTATCCGATATGCTCAAGCCTATCCCACCAAGGATAAACAAGCTATCATAGTAGCAAAAGTCATAGTGGAAAAGTTTTTCATGCATTCTAGCCTGCCTACAAGCATACATTCAGATCAAGGTAGAGACTTTGAGAGCAAGTTAATACACAATCTATGCCAGCTGCTAGACATAAAAACATTCAGAACCTCCCATAGGGAGACCCTTAGCCCCAGAGATTCAACTGCACCTTATTGAATATGCTAGGAACGTTGCCCTCTGAAAAGAAGCAGCACTGGGGCAACCACATTGCCGCCATCATCCATGCATATAATAGCACAACAAATGATGCCACTGGATACTCTTCCTATAGACTAATGTTCGGAACGGAAACTCAACTTCCAGTTAATCTGGTGGGCGTTTGGCACCTCCTCAGATCACATCATTGACTTCCTATAGAGAACATGTTGATCTACGAAAAAACCTAAGGCAGGCCTATGAGAAGGCAGTGGAGAATGCCACCATCAGGGAACAGAGGAACAAAGAGAACTTTGATTTGAAAGTAAGGATGCAAGATTTTCAGCCATGAGATCATGTTCTGTTGGGGAACCTAGGGGTGCCTGGGAAGCATAAGTTGGCAGTCCGCTTGTAATCTCAGCCTTACATCATCTGCAGGCAACCCCCTGGGTTACCAGTATACCAAATATGTCCTGAGCGGAAGGCTGGCCAAACAAGGCCAAAGCCACCAATCAATAGAAATGGAAGATGACAGTGCTGACAGCGATGAAGATGAAACGGTGCCCTACTGGCTATGGTCAGATACCCAAAACATTGCAACCAGCACCTAGTCTTCTGGATAGGAGATAGGAGATAGAAGGGTCTTTGAGTTCAGAGATAGAAATCTACCCACACCTGAATGGGCCAGTGAAGTTGAGATTGAGACAGTTAGCCCACCAAATGAAGGGGAATGGAAGATTGAATTAATTTTAATGAATTTTAATGATGAAGATCTCATCCAACTCATATTCGATAACCATCCTGCAACTGAAGATACACCTGCAGATGTGGAGACGGAGGAAGGGACGGGATTCCTTTGAGCGTGAATCCCGCCCTTGAGAATACTGAACTTCTTCCTGCTAGGTTAAATACATCCCAGCCGCTGTTGGACTCTTATAGCCTCAGGGATGCTGTCAGTACAGATGCAGAATCTACACCTGTGCTAGAAGACCCTTCACCCATTCAACTGAGGCGAAACATAAACCCTGTGCCAGACCCCTCTACCTTTCATTGGGTAGGAGGTGACCTTGACTCACTAATAGGGACTGTGTTCAATTAATTCCCCCTCTAGTGTTCAGCTGTAATAGTGACATTGTGTTTAGTTGCACCGAGAGAGAGGAGGATCCAATAGAGAGCTGGGGATTGTGGGGCATGTAGTTCGGATATGAGAGATTTGCTAGGAGCTGATGCTGGTGGGAACTACAGGTTCCAGCTGGCTGGAGGAGGAGAGGTGAATGCTGGGGAAGGATATATAGGTTGGACTTTGGAGAATGTTCTTCCTCTTGAGACTATGGGCTGAAGCTGCAAGCAGGAATCTGGCTGCTGTAAGAGTTGAGCAGGCTGCGTGGTCCGGATGGTGTGGAGAGTCTTCAGCTTGAGAGATATTGACCTGCCAGTGGACTACCCATCCACAGCTTCCTGTTGGCAGAAGTGACTGACCCGAAATTTGAGCATCGTCACTGCCTCAGTTACAGCGGAATACCAATGTCACCAGACGCTAGGCAAAGCATCACAAGCTGGTTGCAGATTCTGCCTGAGCTTCCCAGTACATTCCGGATTCCATGAACCATGGTATCATCAGGATTGGTGAGTAGGCACTGTGTACACTCTTCAGTAGCCTCCCTAGCGGTCTGATTATGTCAGTATTTCTGTGCTCAAAGCGGTACATTTGCATGGAAATATGTAGTTTTTTTATTGTAGGCCTGTAAGCCTGTAATTTCTAGAAATAACTCACTGAAATCTGTCCGAACAAGAGTCTAGTAAATATCCCGGGTATGTTAAAATTTGAAACACGAAATCATAAATTATAATTTATTAAATAATCATAAAAAGTAATAATATAATAATAATAAATTTAATTCAATAACACTGAAATTTGAAATATAGCGCCAAGTTCGCACATCATTGAGCAAAGTCGCAGAATCGTTTTCAGTGTCTGATGACAAATTTCCCCACGAATCATTATCACTCAATTCTGCAAGTGGTTCTGATTTACTATCACTGTTCTCTAGCTGGTCTAAAACTGCTTTTGACCTAAAGGGACACTTTTTGGACGCCATGGACATTTCTCAGTTTCCAGGCAGAAAGAACAGTAAAAATGCAGGCAGGGCACAGGACAAAGTGCTCGGGACAAAATGTATGTGAAATGGTTTGATACAGTAATGTTTTACTATGTGATTTTAGTGAATTTAGGGAATGTCACTTTTAAAATTTTCAAATTTTCCGCCGTTCCGTCCCCGTACTTCCCGACGTCGCAGGGAACGGAACCTGGAAGACGGATGCCGGCATCGGCCGAAGGACACTGCCGGGGACACTGCAGGAGGGACATCGCGGGAGCGCAGGTCAAGGTAAATGCAGAAGAGATCCCGGAGCAGCGCTGCAAGGTATTCCCGAGTGTAGCTCGGGGTTACCGCTTGTGGTGCTGAAACTTTACCCCGAGCTACACTTGGGAATACCACCAGGGAGGTTAAGGGACATTTCATGCAGACACCTTTTATACAACACACCTGTTTACAAGGTTGTGAACTTTGCTTGGAGTCATCTACATAAAATATCTATTATTGCTAGTCGCCATTGTACAGCAATTCTTCGGGCCCTTATTAAGCTAGCTGAAGACCCAAGATATTCTTTCCACCAAGACTCTCCTTGATTATCCTCAATCGCAGGACTCTGTGCTTATCTCTGTACATATGTTAAAGGGAGACTCTGTTTAGAACTGTTCATAGTATAGCTCATACATTTAATATACAGAGTGTGCTGTTTTCAGTGCCTTTGGCATCAAGATTCTGAGGGAGCAGGCTGACACCATAAAGTCTTCCTTTTCCATATTTCTACCTGAAGTCAAACGCTCCCTACTGAGCATATTTGAAATCCTGCTTGATTTATTGTGTAAATCTCTGCCAAGTTCACCTGTGTTCACAGTTTGAGTTCCAACAAGGTGTTTATTGCCTAAAGAGGTATTTGCATAAACTTTACTTACTGTTTTATGACTGAATAATTCTCAGTAAATACGCAATTGCATTACTGCATTCAGTTGTCTGTGCAATTGTTTCCTGTGTGCATTATGTCTGAACCCAGGGTGTCAGAGGTGTCCGGTGGCTTTCAAGATCAGGGCAACCTTTGTGGACCATGTCTTAAGTGTCCCTGACGAGGGTAGTTCTACAAAAGTATAGAGACAGTGACTGCTAAATGCTCTTTCTAAAAATGCTGGTTTCCTAGTTTTTATGCAAATCTAATGGCTTCATTACTTCTGGGATCATTGACCTGAAACACATATGCAATCACCTTGTCTTTTATGATCATATTTGTGTCAGTTTTGCTTGTGATTTAGTAAACATTGCAGCCAGAGTCAGCCTGGCAACTGGCATTTTCAGAAGAAGGTCATTAATACCAGCCCCTTTATTTCTCTCAGTATAGGATTCCTAGGTTTTCCTGTTAACTAATCTGTCTGAAGCTTCTGTCATCAGTGAGCACTCAATAATCAAACAATTCTGGGTTAAAGCTTCTAAGGAAAAATAAGTAATTCACATTTTAAAATGATATAGGTCTTTTTTCAAGAATTACTGCTTGTGAATACTCCTTGACGTAAGTTATTTAAAGAATGAATGGGTAAGACAAGTTTATGCTGTAGGGATTGTTGTGAATGCTGGTTGCATGCAAGGTATGAAGATGATAACAAAACAAAACATCACATAATAATGAGTTCATCTGTACACTCCTTCCACATGTAAAGTATTCAGCCATGTTCTTTGTGGGATTTAATGAAACTGGCAGTTTTTGACAAAGGAGATATGCTTTGTGCTAGTGAAAAAAACGACAAGCAGTAATAACATGGACCTTGATATTGATTGTAGACTGCTTATACTGTATCTTCAAACTGATATTTGAGAAGCAGCTGAAATACAATACTGCACTATTCACTCAGTATACTGTATTTGGTATTGGAAAGTCAAAGTGCAAGTATAGCCAAAACGGTTTTTTTAGGTTTGGATAGAGCAGGGAAGGGATAAAACACCTGTCAGGTTATTGTCATTTTTTTTTGGCTGTCTGTGTTTATGTGGTGATATTTCTCTTCACTTTCTGTCTTGGAAACACAATAGAAAGCTAAAGATAATCTTACTCATGTCAATGAGAAATTACCTATCAGTTTGCACCATTGTATGATTTCCTCCATCTCTTCTGGTGAAACTGTATTTCTCATCACTTTATGTAACTAACAATGGTCAGCAGTACAAATGCAGAGGGTAATTTTCCCAGCAAAGACACAGACAGCAATAAAAACCTGTAACAAAAATGTAAATTGAAGTGCTAATTGAAAGGAAGCTTAAATTTCCATTTTAGTTATTATTTGAGGTACCTATAAAGTGCTGTCAATTTACGCAGTGCTTTACATACAGTGGGGCAAAAAAGTATTTGGTCAGCCACCAATTGTGCAAGTTCTCCCACTTAAAAAGATGAGAGAGGCCTGTAATTGGCATCATAGGTAGACCTCAACTATGAGAGACAAAATGAGAAAAAAAATCCAGACAATCACATTGGCTGATTCGGAAAGAATTTATTTGCAAATTATGGTGGAAAATAAGTATTTGGTCAATATCAAAAGTTCATCTCAATACTTTGTTATATATCCTTGTTGGCAATGACAGAGGTCAAACGTTTTCTGTAAGTCTTCACAAGGTTGGCACACACTGTTGCTGGTATGTTGGCCCATTCCTCCATGCAGATCTCCTCTAGAGCAGTGATGTTTTGGGGCTGTCGCTGGGCAACACGGACTTTCAACTCCCTCCTAAGGTTTTCTATGGGGTTGAGATCTGGAGACTGGCTAGGCCACTCCAGGACCTTGAAATGCTTCTTACGAAGCCACTCCTTCTTTGCCCGGGTGGTATGTTTGGGATCATTGTCATGTTGGAAAACCCAGCCACGTTTCATTTTCAATGCCCTTGCTGATGGAAGGAGGTTTGCACTCAAAATCTCATGATACATGGCTCCATTCATTCTGTCCTGTACATGGATCAGTCGTCCTGGTCCCTTTGCGGAGAAACAGCCCCAAAGCATGATGTTGCCACCCCCATGCTTCAAAGTAGGTATGGTTTTCTTTGGATGCAACTCAGCATTCTCTCTCCTCCAAACACAACGAGTTGTGTTTCTACCAAACAGTTCTATTTTGGTTTCATCTGACCATATGACATTCTCCCAATCCTCTTCTGGATCATCCAAATGCTCTCTAGCAAACTTCAGACGGGCCCGGACATGTACTGGCTTAAACAGAGGGACACGTCTGGCACTGCAGGATCTAAGTCCCTGGTGGCGTAGTGTGTTACTGATGGTAGCCTTTGTTACGTTGGTCCCAGCTCTCTGCAGGTCATTCACTAGGTCCCCCCGTGTGGTCCTGGGATTTTTGCTCACCGTTCTTGTAATCATTTTGACCCCACGGGGTGAGATCTTGCGTGGAGCCCCAGATCGAGGGAGATTATCAGTGGTCTTGTATGTCTTCCATTTTCTAATTATTGCTCCCACAGTTGATTTGTTCACACCAAGCTGCTTGCCTATTGCAGATTCAGTCTTTCCAGCCTGGTGCAGGTCTACAATTTTGTTTCTGGTGTCCTTCGACAGCTCTTTGGTCTTCACCATAGTGGAGTTTGGAGTGTGACTGTTTGAGGTTGTGGACAGGTGTCTTTTATACTGATAACAAGTTCAAACAGGTGCCATTGATACAGGTAATGAGTGCAGGACAGAGGAGCCTCTTAAAGAAGAAGGTACAGGTCTGTGAGAGCAAGAAATCTTGCTTGTTTGTAGGTGACCAAGTACTTATTTTCCACCATAATTTGCAAATAAAATCTTTCCAAATCAGCCAATGTGATTGTCTGGATTTTTTTTCTCATTTTGTCTCTCATAGTTGAGGTCTACCTATGATGCCAATTACAGGCCTCTCTCATCTTTTTAAGTGGGAGAACTTGCACAATTGGTGGCTGACTAAATACTTTTTTGCCCCCCTGCATATATAGTATACATTCACATCAATCCCTAACCTTCAAGGGGTGTACAATCTAAGGTCCCTAACTTACATTCATATATACACATGCTAGGGCCAATTTAGACAGCATGTCTTTGGAGTGTGGGAGGAAACCGGAGTACCCGGAGGTAACCCACGCAGGCACAGGGAGAACATGCAAACTTCAGGGAGGTGGTGCCATGGTTGGGATTCAAACCAACGATCCTAGTGCTGCCAGGCAGAAGTTCTAAACATTTAGCCACTGTGCTGCCCGTTACATGACACTAAAAGCCAAGGAGATCATGGAGATCCTCTGGGGTGTAGAAACTACCTGCCTGGAACCAGATCATTTACATCAACATCAGTACTTTAAGATGGCAATACCAGTGAGATAACTCTATGAGTTCAGTGCTATTTTTTCCTCTTTCCTCAGCAGCAATAAAAACCTGACAGAGTTTCTAACTGATCCAGACTCCACCCAACACAAAAACATGGCTACACTTTAGAAGGTTCAAAAAATCAATCCCTCACATTGTGTTAGACACCCTTCATTGTTTATACTTAGACACGTGCATGATGGAAAAATTTGTTTAATTATGGATTCATTTGTTAAGTTAATAATTTCATGTTGTCATATTTGCTATATTAGAATGATTCATTTTTTGAATTCTTTTCCTATATTTGGATTCGTTTCATATATTCAGTAATTTCAAATGGATTCAAAATCTGAATTTTGAAATTTTAATTTGGGAAGATTGCTATATTCATTCTATTCTAGTCTATTCTTTTCTTTTCTGTTCTATTGCATTCTATTCTGGCTTATTCTATTCTATTTTATTCTACTCTAGTCTGTTTTGTTTTGTTCTATTCTATTCTATAAAGCAGCCTAAGTAGGAATCATCTTATTTCACTTTTCCACCTTACTGTATTTGTTGCAACATGTTTCCATTTCGAATTCCAATTCATTTTCAAATTACAATTAATTTTTGAATTCTAATTCGTTTTCAAATTCGACTTTAAATTAATTTTTGAATTTGGATAATTAATTTCATTTAAATTTTTTAGGGATTTGTTGAAATTTATTACTATTGTGATCCGGAAATTTCGATACATCCAAATCTCTGAATAACAAAATTTTCATCCAAATTTTGATGTATAACAAAACAAATCATACAGTATGTCTATACTTACCTTTACCACAATGCAACTGATCTGTAAAAATTCTGTTACTTTCATGTGTGACATGCCACCAGCCTTTCTTTAGTACAGTGCTCATTGTTAGAGTCGTAATTTGCTAGGCCCCATTTCTGTGCTCCAGCTGTGTAATGTGAAGTGTGCAAGCGTTGACAGTTGTAGTTATTAATAACAATGGCTGCAGAGCGGTTGTAAATATGTGTATAGGCAACAGAGGGTTCCCCAGCAAGGGATAGGGGGTTAGTTTAGGATTTTGAAAAAGTTACATGTTTATTTAAAGTAAATGTCTGAACTCCCAAAGATATGTCATTCAGTTTAGAAGGTATGCATGGAGTTAGTTTCTTACTGTGTTTCCACATATATATGTGGTGTTTTTTCTGCAGGGCTTACGTTTCAACAAGGTAACTCACCGCTCAAAGAAGCTTATCAATCCACAAACAACTTGAAGGATGAAACATGTTTTTCAAGCTCAAGGATTTTTCCTAATAAAAGTTGGGAACAAAAATGCAAAAAAAAAGGTTTGTTTCAGGCAAGTGTTTATCCTTTTTCCAGGCACGCTGTAACATGAAAAAAAAAACCTGTAAAGTCCTTTAAGAATTATTTTATACATGGTAAAATTGACATCTGATAGCAGACGTATGTTATTCCAAAACAATTTTCTGTTGGGAGACATCAATGGGCTATGATTTTTGACATACTGTATGTAGAAACATGAACATGCATTTACTTGTGTAAATATTAAATATATTGAATATTCTGATTTTCAGCAAGGAGGTGGAGTTCCTTTTTGAGTTTTTTACTGGCTCAACTTATCTGGTGCTGTTTGCAGAGTTCTATAGCTCAAGATAAACAACATTTAACGCAAAACCATAATAGATTCTCTTTAAAGCGGTCATTTTGAGCCTGTCACAGTCTTGGTCCTTGGGCCATAGGTACCCCTTGCTGCAGCCCAATTAGCCATACTGGTCACACTACTAACTAGTTGGAGTTATCCTCTCGTTTTTTTCTGTGCATGTGTTACATTGAAATGTTGTGAAAGCATTAAGAGATAGAAAGAAGTTAGTCATTAAACCCTTGGAAAAAGGAGAGAATATTATTTTCATGGATACAGAGCAATATGTAAGGATAAGTTTAGGACTTCTAAAAAATAAAAATTGGTATAAATTAATATCCCCATCCCAATTGGAAATGTATACAGTAGATTCAAATTTTTAATAGATGAGGCACAGTTGCAAGGTTTAATTTTAACCAATATTGCTGAATTCCTCAAAATTTTTCATAAAACAGTTTCCACTTTTTATGCCTTTCCCAAAACTCATTAAAAATTTAAAGGACCCTCCAGGAACATCAATCATCTTGGGGAACAATAAAATAACCCCTATGCAAGCATAAGTAATAGATAACTATTTGCACCCATGTATGTAAAGGCTCCCTTCTTATATCAAAGACACTATGCACTTGCTCATTATTTTAGATGGTATAGATATTCTGTTCAAACCTTATTGGTGCCCCTAGACAGCAAAATGCATTACTCAAATATATCACATGAGAAAGGTTTAGATATTGTAGAATCTTTTTTAAGATACAATGGATGTATAACTTCATATAATTTGTTTGTGTTACACGTTATAAAATCTATCTTATTGCATAACTCTCTTATGTATGATGGAACACACTATCTGTAGGTGCAGGGTATGACGATGGGGACTACATGTGCCTCATTATATGTGAACCTGTACCTAGAGGGGTGTGAAAGATGGCTTTCTGCATTGGATGGGTTATCAATGTACCTGTGTCACATTGTGGCATGGCACAGATACATTGATGATGGATTTCTTTGTATGTTTAAGGGATAAGTAATTTAATCTTGAATTTACAATGACTTAAAAGTAATAATTGATCACATTGCTTGATGTTTTGATTTTTAAGGACAAAAACAAGGCCTGGAGAAAGCAATCATAGAACCATACACTAGAGAACAACATGGAAAGTCAGAATCCTGATCTGCATACTTATTCTGATGATTTAGTAGCATAGATAGTAGCAGGAAAGTGAAAATATTGGTGATGACTAAGAAGCTGAATGTTAGCCAACAAAAGCATCAACTATATTTTCAAGTTTTGAAAGCTATTAGACTTGCAGCAAGCGATAATAGTACAATGCAAGAGTATGTATTTTTCCTTATTAAATTATACTTATCTCAAAGCCATGTATTTTAAGAGGTACTAATGAAGCAACACACCTAAACAGAGGTGTGATGTCACAGTTGCCTGGTTTATTATTTGTCATTTTTTGTATGTGCTGTGTTCTACTCTACCCCCTCATGTTTTGTTTTAGTTGGTTTATCCCCCAGTTAGATCCTTACAGCCCCTTCATTCCTTACTTTCTGTTTTATCCTTACCTAGTAATAGTAGTAGTGAGATAGTAATGTGTTTCACCTTCAAGACAACATAATTTGTATAGAACCAGGCTGGAATAAACTACACTGGATTCTATGTATGAGTGTTCATGTTGAGTTGACACTGCCTGCGGATCTCGTTGAGTAGCAAATTGCATATCCATACAAACTGGGTCACAGGAGTTGTATATTTTGCATAAAATAACTTTGAAACAGAACAAAAAGCTACTTTCAATGAATGCCAGAATCACCAGTTTCAGAGACTTAGGCAGCAAAACTTTGCCCTGATTTCACCCTCTCAGTTTTGCCCTTTCTAGTGACGCATGGCCTCACCAGGCAATAGGGAGACTTGGGAGATGGGATGAACCAATCTCATCTTTTGCTGGGAAACTGTATAGAATTTCTGCTGCCTGTGTCCTTGAATCTACTGGTTACTTTGGATGTATAGCTTTCATAAAGGTAGTTTCTGCCTTGACATTTTTTCTTGTTCAATGACTTTTATTGAATTTTGTAACAAACAAAAAGCCAGTATACAGCAATACAGCGTGACAGGCAAAAAATAATTTGTCATCACTGCAAAAGGAGTACAACTTGTACACAAATGTGCAAGAAGTTTAAACAAAGAATATCAACAGAATGAGTTAGGTGCTTGCTAGCAGTATTCATTGCTTGCAGTGACAACATATGCAGGTGGCTTAACAGATCATAGCTGTATGTCACATGAGGAAGTTGAATTGTGTTAAGAGAATGAGAAGGAAAGGAAGACAAGAAAAGGAAAAAAGGCTAGGGAGAGAATGAGAAGGGGAAGGGTAGGGGGTGAGTCAGTTCAGGGAGGACTCTTGGTGATTGGTAACAGAATTTAAATTATTAGATGTTTCAAGTAATGCAGATGAAAGGCTCGGGAGGAAATTTGTGAACCTAGGGTCCCAAACTTTGTGAAACTTAGGCATAGTGTTTTGTAAGTGGCCTTTCATCTTTTCGTTTATCAAGCTCCAGTGCACTATTGACTTAACTGTCAAGAAGGGGATGTTGGGTGTTAACTAGGCCTTAGCTATAACTTGCTTAGTGATAGTCAGTATGTGGGTCATAAGAGCACATCAGGGGTTATATAGTTAATCTGGCTAAAAAAAGACAAAAGTCCATCTAGTTCAACCTTTAAAAAAAAAAAAAGGTTATAATCCTATACCCACAGTTGATCCAGAGGAAGGCAAAAAAAACCCAGCAAAGCATGATCCAATTTGCTCTTGCAGGGGAGAAAATTCCTTCCTGATCCCCCGAGTGGCAATCGGATATTCATTAGATCAACTTTACCTATAAATGTTAGTATCCAGTTATATTATGTGTATCAAGGAAAGATTCCAGGCCTTTTTTAAAACAATCCACTGAGCTGACCAGAACCAAATCTTGAGGGAGTCTATTCCACAGCTCTTACTGCAAAGAAACTTTTCTGTATTTGGAGATTAAATCTCTTTTCCTCCAGATGTAAAGAGTACCCTCTTGTCCTCTGTGATGACAAGGGTGAATAACTCTACACCAAGTTCACTATATGAACCACTGATGTATTTATACATGTTGATCATATCCCCTTAATCTCCTCTTCTCAAGAGAGAATAAATTCAGTTCCTCTAATCTTTCCTCATAGCTGAGCTCCTCCATGCCTCTTATCAGTTTGGTTGCTCTTCTTTGCACTTACTCTAGTTCCCCAATTTTCCTTTTGTGAATTGGTGCCCAAAAGTTAACTGCATATTCCAGATAAAGGGTTGGGGCTTCTTTTCAGTTTGTTATTTAGTAAGGCTTCAGGTGGTTTCAGGGTTAGGTTAATATGAAAAATAGCTTCTAAAAGTTGGTGTACTTGCTGCCATAATTGTGGAGCAACCGGGCAGGACCACCAAATATGGTAAAAAGTATCAAGGGCTGAGCAACCTCAAAAGCAGGCAGCGAAGGAGTTGGTGGTGATGCGTGCAAGTCTACTAGGAACCATATACTATCTAAATAAAACTTTATATTTAACCTCAACTGCTGCTGCATTCCTAGAGCAAGATCTGGTGGTGGCCCAGATTTGCTCCCATTGGGAATGATCTAGGGGTTGTTGAAGATCTCATTCCCATTTAGAGACATAAAACAGAAAATGAGGAGTGTGTATAGTGGTCAGAAGATTGTACAGTTGAGAGATCATATCTACTGAGTGTGGGCCATTTTTACATTTGGATTCAAACTGTGTAAGACTTAAGGGGCTATCATCAACAAGTACTATGAATACCACAAAGAGTTTGACTTGGAGATACCTAAACAGTTTGGATTGTGGTATATACCGTGATGACTGCAGATCCACAAAGGTTCTAATGCCCTTTTGGAGTCAACAGATAGTGTAACCAGATTACCTTCGATACAATCCAGTGGCAAAAAGTTCCAGGGGATTCATATCTTGGGAAGAAGGAGGGATCGCGTATTATGGATAAGAGCAGAAGGTGGGGTGGAAGGGGACCACTGGAATATTTTTGACTAGCCCAAAAGGTGCAATGAATGTTGTGTGATCAGATTTAATAGGTCTCTCTTGTCTCTGGGTGGCAGTTGTGAATTGACAGTGGAGCACGACATCACACACCTCTACATGCTGAGTAAGGTGTCCCCCCCCATATGTACTTCACTTATCCTTCCTGGGTGCACTGAACTTCCATGGCAGGTGTGAGGATGGAGGGCAGTGGAAGATCAGCACACATCCATTTGCTAATCTCCACTGGTTAGTATGAAGCTAGAAGCGCTTAGCTCTGAGCACTTCCAGGTTCAGAGCTATCAAACCCTGGCTGCTCTGGCTGGGAAGAACCTGATTAAGCATAGTCTGTATCAGGGGCGGACTGACCATTTGGAAACTCAGGCACTGCCCGAGGACCCGGGGTCAGCAGGGGGCCCCATGAGATGCCCCTGGTACCTTTCTCATAGGCTTTTTTGAGTTTGGGGCCCCATGATCCCCTATTGCCCGGGGGCCCCATGAGTTGTCAGTCCGCCCCTGGTCTGTACTTGATCAGCCTCAACAGAGTGCAGAAGTGACATTAGGGGTCTAATAGACTACTAATATCTTCTTACAGAAAACCTGTCACCTGCATTATGCTATCACATAGCATTACTTATCACCTCCTTTGAAAAAAAAATTAGGTTAAAAAAAATAATAAAATCATCCCCCAAATTTTTTTTAAAGCCCCACCCTCATGTACACATACATATAAATTCAAACACGTGCGTCAGGAGCGCATACATATGGAAACAATGATTTCACCACATATATAAGGTATTGCCATGCATGATGAAGTGAAAGCAATCATTTTATGGCCATCATTCACTCTTAACTGATTAGCTGTAAAGGTTTTTACCCTTTCACCAGAGTCGTTTTTGTGTTTTTTTATGCACATGTTTAAAAAAAAGTCGTTTTAGTCCTGAAAATACACAACTCTCCCCCCCCAACATTATATATTTTCTGAAAGCCGATACTCTAGAAAATAAAATAATGGTAGTTCCATTTTTTAATGTCACGTGATATTACTGCAAAGGTTTAGGAAACGTAAAATTTCAGTAAAAAGTACACTAAAGTTAATTTTAGAGGAAACAAGCACAATAAATTACCCCTTTTTTATAAAATATAAAGAATGAGGTTGCACCGAGTAAATAGGTATCCAACATGTCAAGCCTTAAATTTGTGCAGGTCCGTGAAATGGCGACAAACTTCAGTATCCTATATTTTCCATAGGTGACACTTTAAAAACCCTCTATAAATCATCAGTTTATATATACAGAGGAGGTCTGCTGCTAAAAATATTACTCTCACTCCAACATGCGCAGTGATTTGTAACATGCATCACAATCGTTTTGCATATGCACCCCTGACACGTGCATTTACAATCATATGTGTGTATATGTCACTGGTTAGCCTGCAGTTTCTTGTTTGTGTTCTTACCTCCTTGCTGCAGTACTGTTCCTGATCCCTTTCACATGTGTGTTTGTCTGTGCTCACCTCTGGGCATCGTCTGCTGTTCTCTGGGTTTTATTTCCTTCCCTTCCATCACTTCCTGGCCCACCTCCTTGTTTGCCTGCCTATATAAGACATGCTCAGTCTAGGCCACTTTGCCTGAGCAACTTCCTAGTTGTCTGAGCTCCTGTGTGTTGCTATTGCCTGTATCCTGCATTGACTACTTGTGTACCGACCCCGCCTTCGTTCTCTGACTGTGCTTGCTTTCCTCCCATCCTGACCTCGGCTAGTCTATTGGATTTCTGTTTGTCTCCTCCCATTGTACTCTGCTCCCACGAGCGGTCTCCTCATCCTCAGCTGAGCGTACCTGGGGGCCGCGACCTGGTCCCAGCTTGCTGCAAGTCCATCCCCACCATCAGGGGCTCTGGTGAAGAAGCAGGCTGGGCTTAGACTCCACGCCCTGGGAAACCCCAAGTTGACTATCTATAAGGGCTCACTACCACAGGTGCTGACAGTATAACATTTTTTAGGGGAGGGGGGATTTCATGTGCATGGCTGTAACTTTAATTTTTTGCAATTAACATTTTTTTTTAAACCTAACTTTTTTCAACACATAAGGGACAAATAGTCCCCTATGTGAGGATTTTTTGGGGACAGGTGCTCTTTTTATGAGACATCCAGGGTGTAAAAAACCTTGGATGTCTCTGCTGTGCTTCACTGATTCTAATGCAGTGCAGAAGTTTTACATGTTGCTTCTGGTCAGCAACAAGAAGGGATGGAGAGCTGAAGCATGTCCACTCAGCTCCGTCCCCTCTACCCAGCGGCTCCCTGCCATGCCAGTCCAGGGCCCACGGATGGGCAAGCAGAGTTTGGGATACAAGGCAGGGGTGTGTGTGTGATGGGAGGGTGTCTGTTACTGGGGGGTGTGTGGAAGTAATGAGGCAGCTGTGCAGATATACACACACTCCCGGAGGCTGCAGTGTGCGTAAAACCCCCTGCTATTAGGTCCATATGATGTAAATGGACCTGGCAGTGAAACGGTTAAAATATCAGCTATAGACAATTTTGCATACCATATTTTTTCATTAGTTCATTGGCACATTTATTTTGAGGCTTTACATATTTGGTATCTGTTGACTTGAGTTGACTCAACCTCATATTTTATATGTTAGCAAAAAAAAGGGTGTATATTGTGTTTGAGTGCACTAAAATGAATTGAGTGTAGCACAATTATCATGCGACGTTGCAGCCACCGCCATTTTATTCTACAGATCTCTGCTTTGAGAAAATATTTAATATTTTGGGAAATTGTAAGTAATTGAAAGGCCAAGAATCTGCATTTTGATATGTGTGCAAAAGATGTAAAAAAAAAAAGGCTCCAGAAGTGAAAGGGTTATTACTGACGATTCAGATTTTGCATATACTTGGTTGAGACGGCTTCTGTTTTAAGTTCTATAGCTATGAAAAAACTGTATCTGTTCCTTATTCTGCCTTTTGTTTACAGAATAAATTACATAACCATAGTGGAGCAATGATATTCCTGGAATCCGCCAACACTTAATTGGCGCAGTCCCATGTAACTAGAACAGTACAATTGACAAAAAATATGTGACCAGGATGGTCCACACAAAGAAGCAGTTTCCTACGAAGGGACTATAGCGATATACCAGATTTCTATAACAAAATGTATCAAAACACACTAAGTCTGTACACAACAAACAGTATAAAACACATTTGCTTCCCTAATCTAGACAACGTTGTTTGCTCCATTTACACAGTTATCAACTCTTGACAAATGATCAAGCATGTCATTTCTAGGCAGTAGGTCTTAATCCTGTCCTACTCTCATATAAACACCTGTGTTAATCTCATAGAAATGTACGGTGAAGGAAAATGCCAGCACTCATTTCTACAGACCATTTCCTGGTTTAGAACAATAGTTAAATCAGTGAAAATAATCACATTGATACCTGCCTGAACACATTGGGGCTTTTTGCTTGCCAACAATAATATTGCAATTGTAATAATAGCTTTGCTTCTGGAGTTTCCTTGTTGAGTAATTCCCTGCATTGTCCAGGCATAGTGAAGGGCCCTGAGGTCTCTCTGCTGTAGGCGTCTAGAATAAAAGGCACCCAAACTACTGGCTTTCCTCTCCTGATGACTTAGCAGAGAAAGCTTCATGTGTGACAGTTTATGCCTGACATACTATAGGCAGGCCCAGACTGGGACAAAAAATAGGCCCGGCATTTTGGACTGAGCAGCCCCAAGCCTGGAGATCCTTTTCCCGGAGCCTGGTGGCAGAGCAACTTTTGCAACCCTGTTAGTTAGTAGGTTTTTATTTTTATTTAATTTTTTGCAATTTTATACTTTAGAAGGAAGGAAGGAGGGGAAGAAAGAAAGAAGGAGGGAAAGAAAGAGGGAAAGGAGGAAGGAGGGAAAGAAGGAAGGTGGACGGAGGAAAAGAAAGAAGTAAGGAGGCAAAGAAGGAAGGAGGGAAAGGAAATAGGGAAAGAAGAAAGGAGGAAAAGAAAGAAGTAAGGAGGCAAAGAAAGAGGGAAGGGAGGAGGGAAAGAAAGAGGGAAAGAAGGAAGGAGGGAAAGGAAATAGGGAAAGAAGAAAGGAGGAAAAGAAAGAAGTAAGGAGGCAAAGAAAGAGGGAAGGGAGGAGGGAAAGAAAGAGGGAAAGAAGGAAGGAGGGAAAGAAAGAGGGAAAGAAGGAAGGTGAGAAAGAGGGAAAGAAGGAAGGAGGGAAAGAAGGAGGGAGGAGGGAAAGAAGGAAGGAAGGAAAGAAGGAAGGAGGGAAAGAAAGAAGGAGGGAAAGAAGGAAGGAGGGAAAGAAAGAAGGAGGGAAAGAAGGGGGGAAAGAAGGAAGGAGGGAAAAAAGGAAGGAGATAAAGAAAGAAGGAGGGAAAGAAAGAAAGAGGGAAAGAAGGAAGGAGGGAAAGAAGGAAGGAGGGAAAGAAGGAAGGAGGGAAAGAGGGAAAGAAGGAAGGAGGGAAAGAAAGAAGGAGGTAAATAAAGAGGGAAAGAAGGAAGGAATAAAATAAGAAAGAAACAAACAAACAAACAAACAAACAGGAGAGAGAGAGAGAAAGAGAGAGAGAGAGAAAGAGAAAGAAGGGGGGAGAGAAGACACAAGGCTTGTGGGGTGTGTGGGTGGGGCAGACACAGGAGGAGAGGGGCAGAACCAGCTTTCTCTCTCCTCCCCCATCTATGTTGGGAGGGGAACAGTCAGCACTGGGGACGAAATATGCTGACAGATGCTCTGCAGCAGCTGCAGAGAGGGTGGAACCTGGCGGCAGTGCTGCAGGAGATGGGGGGAGGACTGCAGGGGGAGCATACAGGAGCCCACGGCATGCAGAAGATGGATAGGAGGGGCTCCTAGGTGACACATAGAGGAACTAAGAAATGCACGGCTCGATTCCACTATTTGCTACCCGGCCGCCCCTCCTATCCAGGTGGCTCTGGCCCACCTGGAAAATGCCTGGTGTGCCGTATGGCCAGTCTTGACTTGACTATCGGTTATGCATGTAGGCTGGACAATGAATGGTGTGAAGACTAGTATATTGTATCCTCACAGATTTCATGGTACACATGGTGGGTGTATTAATATGTATTGTCTGTTCTGGAGTTTACTCTCCTCCAGCTGAATGTACAATGACACATTGCTACATTTTTGTGACATTCATTTTCAATGACACCCCTATGCACCTTCAGGAGGTATCTGCATTGGAAACACGGTAATGTACTACTGAGTGTTATAGTGCTTTTTGTTCTTGTTTTTGTTGTCTGGTGCATTGGCAGATCTTTCAAAAAAATCACATGCCATAACATGTTAATTCATCACACCAGAATAGGGGGGGGTCTGAATAGGCTGTAAATGTGAAAACAAATAAAAATGCCATAGGGCATGCTGGTGGTGTCACAATGTGCACATGTAGCTATGCCCATAGTGGGCATAGCTACATGTGTGTACAGCATTGCATTCATAAAATGCCTCAGAACAGGTTTCTGGGTTTTTTTTGTCAAGACACATTTGTGGTATGCACATCTTTGCCTATTAACATTGTTTCACTTTCAAATAGAATTTTTAATCCTAGGTTTAGTAAAAAAATCAGCACACGGAACATTACTGTACTTATTATCAATGTGATGAGTCTGTAATGGCTCCTGCTTTATTATAAAATGTTCTCCTTCGATTCCCTCTATCTCCACCTCTGTAATCTCCCAGTGCATAGGGGGTTAATGAAGCTGAATGATCTGTCATATGCACTAAGCAAGTTTGCCAACTATGGCTGCCCTTTATGTGCACCTCTTCTATTCATAGAAGCTGTACTAAAGCATCTATGAATGAAAAGCAATCTAAGAATGGAGGTTGGGTGGATGAATGAAAAGGTCCATCCACCTACTCCGTTTGAGCACTTAGAAAAACCTTTCAAAATGTATTATCAGGGAAATGTATTATCACGGAAAAATGAATTATAGAGTTCATGAAAATGCTCAGTATTTTTATTTTAAACAGACTCTGTATGACTCACTTTAACCCTTTCGCTGCCAGAGATGTTTTTGCATTTTTGCATGTTTAAAAATCATTTTTAGGTCTGAAGATTACACAAACCCCCCAAAATATTATATATTTTCTTAAGGCAGATTCTCCAAGGAATAAAATAGTGGTAGGGTAAATTTTTGTATAGACAAAGGTCTAGGAAACGCACAATTTCAGTACAAAACACACTAAAGTGAATTTTAGGGCAAACAAACTCAATAAATTAGCCACATTTTTGGTAAAATATAAAAGATGAGGTTGCGCCGAGTTAATAGATACCCATCATGCCAAACCTTAAATTTGTGTGCGCGTAGGAAATGGCAACAAACTTCAGTACCCTTTATTTTCTGTAGGTGACACCTCAAAACATGTCTTGAGCTAGAATGATTGCTCTCACTCCAGCGTGTGCGGCGATATGTAACATGTGTATCGTGGGGATCGGAGGCCTCAACATTTTTTGGGGGGGGGATTAAATGTGCTTGAGTGTAACCTTTATTTTTTTGCCAAAAAATAAAATGTTTTTACTTAACTTTATTTGTTTCATCACATAGAGGTCATACACATAACTTCCGGGTCACAAAAAAAGGGGAGGAGAGCGGATGTTCATCTGCTCTCAACTCTCCCCTCCACCCACCGGGATCATGCAGGGGTGAGGGGCACTGGCAGGGCTGCTGTTAGAGTCTACAGGGCCCCATACAGCAAACCTGACAGGGCCCCTCCACTAAAAAGAAAAAAAATGCTTCAGTTATGAATGTGTTCATTCAGGAAAGGAAGGGGGCTGGTAAATGTGACATATTTACCAGACCCTTCCCCCACTCATCCTAAAGGATCCTATTGTGTGCTTGCAGATACCGGTGGAAAGGAGAGGAGGGAAGCCAGCAACACTGTGGGAGTGAAGGCACACAGGAGGGCCTGGGCAGCAGGGGGAAACGTATGGTGCACAGAAAGGGTGATGGGTGTGGCAGGGGCAATTACTGGAACCGATCCCCTGTATGGCTCTCTGCAGCAGCTGAAAGCCAGCGGGAGAAAGAGAAGAAGGCACCCTCTCTCCCCACATCTGATTCACCCAGCTGCCTGGGCCCCCCCAATGACCTGGGACCTATAGAGGAGGACTGGTGGTACCCTCTTTTCCTTGGTCCTGAGCAATGGTAACGGGGGCTGTGGAAGCAATCGTGCCACAGCACAGCTGCCCGACTTCTACCTGACAGGCTGCAGCCACTGGAATGTGTATAAACCCCCCCGCTGTCAGGTTCTTATGGCGTATGGAAAAAGGGTTAAAGTGGTTGTAAACCACAGACATGAAATATGGACAAAGCATATTCCTTTATACTGTGTACGTGTCTTGTAAGAGCACTAAGTATCATTTCTGTCTGCTGTCTTGTACCTCTGCTATTAGCAGGAGTCACTTCCGACAAGTTTTCCTGACACTAAAAGAAAAATGGTGACAGGGGAGGGACCTCCGGCAGATTGACAGCCCCAGATCTGCTCTTGTAAGCTTTGTGTGTGTGGGGGTGTGTCTCTTACCTCCAATCAGCTCTCAGAGCTCTCCTCATTGAGCCCCTTTTTCCCTTCCCCCTCTGCCTCTTTTTTTGTAGAAAGCTCAGACAAGCTTTAAAGTCTGGATTTGAACGTATGTAGATAAGAGAAGACAGCAGATAAACAGGTACAACATATAGGAGAATTTGTTTAATGGTGTGTTACCTGAGGCCAGTCACTTCACTGGGTGTATGTAAGGGTTTACAACCACGTTAAAGTACAAAAAAAAAAAATCTACATTACAAAAAAAAAGAAGGCACGCTTTTAATAGTTATATATTAGTTAGCTCACGCACTCTTACTGTATGTTTCCACCGATGGAGGACTGATCGACAGTCAGGCTCATACAAAGACACTCTCTCCCCAATTCTTCAATTCAAAGGAAGAAGCATAAACTGCAAATAGTGAAAAAGGTTTCTGATAGTTTTATTAAAAAGAATAAAATGCACTAAGAATAGTGCACATATGTTCTCACTTATCGTAACACATATGGACCCAGCCATATCACTCCTTGCTGCTAGTCTAGCTCATCCACCCCATGGCATCAGTTCTGGGAGAGGGTCATCAGTCTCTGTCTTATTTTTTACGTAATTCAGACTTCCTCAAAAGGCCTTAGAGAGCATCTGAGGAAGTCTGGTTGTCAATTGGTCCTCCATCTGTGAAGACATAAGTGTACCTGACCTAACGGATATATAATAAGTAGAGATGAGCGAATCGAAGTATCCGAAGTGGAATTCGAGTCGAATATCGGAAAAATTTCGATTCGTGCCGAATCCGAAAAATAGCCTAATTCGGACGCGCGAATCGAAATTTTTCAGAAAATGGCGGCTGACATGTGCGGCGACGGAGCGAGGATGTCTGGGAAGGCGCGCAGACAAGGCGCGCTGACCCATAATGCATTCCTCAACTACATGTGATCGCATCAGCCAATCAGCAGCCAGCCAGCCAGCACTGTGTAATGGTCGAGCTATAAATAGCGGCCATTTTGGAATTCTTCATTTGCCTGCAGTTATTGAACAGAGGCAGACCGCTCTGTACTAGGGACAGGGACAGAGTTAGGGCCACAGAAACGATAATTGGGGACAGAGAAAAGTTACTTAGGGACAGAGAACCATTACTCAGGAACACAGACTTGTTAATGAGGGCCACAGAATCGTTATTTAGGGACAAAGAAACGCTAGTTAGGGCCACAGAATTCATACTCAGGGACAGACAGAATTGTTACTCAGTGCCAGAGAATTGTTACTTAGGGCCACAGAAACGTTATTAGGGCCACAGAATTTTTACTCAGGGACAGACAGAATTGTTACTGAGTGCCAGAGAATTGTTACTCAGGGACAGACAGAATTGTTACTGAGTGCCAGAGAATTGTTACTTAGGGCCACAGAAACTTTAATTAGGGCCACAGAATTTTTACTCAGGGACAGACAGAATTGTTACTGAGTGCCAGAGAATTGTTACTCAGGGACAGACAGAATTGTTACTGAGTGCCAGAGAATTGTTACTTAGGGCCACAGAAACTTTACTTAGGGCCACAGAATTTTTACTCAGGGACAGACAGAATTGTTACTGAGTGCCAGAGAATTGTTACTCAGGGACAGACAGAATTGTTACTGAGTGCCAGAGAATTGTTACTCAGGGCCCCAGAAACTTTACTTAGGGCCACAGAATTTTTACTCAGGGACAGACAGAATTGTTACTGAGTGCCAGAGAATTGTTACTCAGGGACAGACAGAATTGTTACTGAGTGCCAGAGAATTGTTACTTAGGGCCACAGAAACTTTACTTAGGGCCACAGAATTGTTACTCGCACAGACACAGAATTGTTACTCGCACAGACACAGAATTGTTACTGAAGGCCACAGAACTGTTACTTAGGGCCACAGAATTGTTACTCGCACAGACACAGAATTGTTACTCGCACAGACACAGAACTGTTACTGAGGGCCACAGAACTGTTACTTAGGGCCACAGAATTGTTACTCGCACAGACACAGAATTGTTACTCAGGGCCACAGAACTGTTACTTAGGGACAAAGAAACGCTAGTTAGGGCCACAGAATTCATACTCAGGGACAGACAGAATTGTTACGGAGTGCCAGAGAATTGTTACTCAGGGCCACAGAAACTTTACTTAGGGCCACAGAATTTTTACTCAGGGACAGACAGAATTGTTACTGAGTGCCAGAGAATTGTTACTCAGGGACAGACAGAATTGTTACGGAGTGCCAGAGAATTGTTACTCAGGGCCACAGAAACTTTACTTAGGGCCACAGAATTTTTACTCAGGGACAGACAGAATTGTTACTGAGTGCCAGAGAATTGTTACTCAGGGACAGACAGAATTGTTACTGAGTGCCAGAGAATTGTTACTTAGGGCCACAGAAACTTTACTTAGGGCCACAGAATTGTTACTCGCACAGACACAGAATTGTTACTCGCACAGACACAGAACTGTTACTGAGGGCCACAGAAACTTTACTTAGGGCCACAGAATTGTTACTTGCACAGACACAGAATTGTTACTCACACAGACACAGAACTGTTACTGAGGGCCACAGAACTGTTACTTAGGGCCACAGAATTGTTACTCGCACAGACACAGAATTGTTACTCAGGGCCACAGAACTGTTACTTAGGGACAAAGAAACGCTAGTTAGGGCCACAGAATTCATACTCAGGGACAGACAGAATTGTTACGGAGTGCCAGAGAATTGTTACTCAGGGCCACAGAAACTTTACTTAGGGCCACAGAATTTTTACTCAGGGACAGACAGAATTGTTACGGAGTGCCAGAGAATTGTTACTCAGGGACAGACAGAATTGTTACTGAGTGCCAGAGAATTGTTACTTAGGGCCACAGAAACTTTAATTAGGGCCACAGAATTTTTACTCAGGGACAGACAGAATTGTTACTGAGTGCCAGAGAATTGTTACTCAGGGACAGACAGAATTGTTACTGAGTGCCAGAGAATTGTTACTTAGGGCCACAGAAACTTTACTTAGGGCCACAGAATTGTTACTCGCACAGACACAGAATTGTTACTCGCACAGACACAGAATTGTTACTGAAGGCCACAGAACTGTTACTTAGGGCCACAGAATTGTTACTCGCACAGACACAGAATTGTTACTCGCACAGACACAGAACTGTTACTGAGGGCCACAGAACTGTTACTTAGGGCCACAGAATTGTTACTCGCACAGACACAGAATTGTTACTCAGGGCCACAGAACTGTTACTTAGGGACAAAGAAACGCTAGTTAGGGCCACAGAATTCATACTCAGGGACAGACAGAATTGTTACGGAGTGCCAGAGAATTGTTACTCAGGGCCACAGAAACTTTACTTAGGGCCACAGAATTTTTACTCAGGGACAGACAGAATTGTTACTGAGTGCCAGAGAATTGTTACTCAGGGACAGACAGAATTGTTACGGAGTGCCAGAGAATTGTTACTCAGGGCCACAGAAACTTTACTTAGGGCCACAGAATTTTTACTCAGGGACAGACAGAATTGTTACTGAGTGCCAGAGAATTGTTACTCAGGGACAGACAGAATTGTTACTGAGTGCCAGAGAATTGTTACTTAGGGCCACAGAAACTTTACTTAGGGCCACAGAATTGTTACTCGCACAGACACAGAATTGTTACTCGCACAGACACAGAACTGTTACTGAGGGCCACAGAAACTTTACTTAGGGCCACATAATTGTTACTTGCACAGACACAGAATTGTTACTCACACAGACACAGAACTGTTACTGAGGGCCACAGAACTGTTACTTAGGGCCACAGAATTGTTACTCGCACAGACACAGAATTGTTACTCAGGGCCACAGAACTGTTACTTAGGGACAAAGAAACGCTAGTTAGGGCCACAGAATTCATACTCAGGGACAGACAGAATTGTTACGGAGTGCCAGAGAATTGTTACTCAGGGCCACAGAAACTTTACTTAGGGCCACAGAATTTTTACTCAGGGACAGACAGAATTGTTACTGAGTGCCAGAGAATTGTTACTCAGGGACAGACAGAATTGTTACTGAGTGCCAGAGAATTGTTACTCAGGGCCACAGAAACTTTACTTAGGGCCACAGAATTTTTACTCAGGGACAGACAGAATTGTTACTGAGTGCCAGAGAATTGTTACTCAGGGACAGACAGAATTGTTACGGAGTGCCAGAGAATTGTTACTCAGGGACAGACAGAATTGTTACTGAGTGCCAGAGAATTGTTACTTAGGGCCACAGAAACTTTAATTAGGGCCACAGAATTTTTACTCAGGGACAGACAGAATTGTTACTGAGTGCCAGAGAATTGTTACTCAGGGACAGACAGAATTGTTACTGAGTGCCAGAGAATTGTTACTTAGGGCCACAGAAACTTTACTTAGGGCCACAGAATTGTTACTCGCACAGACACAGAATTGTTACTCGCACAGACACAGAATTGTTACTGAAGGCCACAGAACTGTTACTTAGGGCCACAGAATTGTTACTCGCACAGACACAGAATTGTTACTCGCACAGACACAGAACTGTTACTGAGGGCCACAGAACTGTTACTTAGGGCCACAGAATTGTTACTCGCACAGACACAGAATTTTTACTCAGGGCCACAGAACTGTTACTTAGGGACAAAGAAACGCTAGTTAGGGCCACAGAATTCATACTCAGGGACAGACAGAATTGTTACGGAGTGCCAGAGAATTGTTACTCAGGGCCACAGAAACTTTACTTAGGGCCACAGAATTTTTACTCAGGGACAGACAGAATTGTTACTGAGTGCCAGAGAATTGTTACTCAGGGACAGACAGAATTGTTACGGAGTGCCAGAGAATTGTTACTCAGGGCCACAGAAACTTTACTTAGGGCCACAGAATTTTTACTCAGGGACAGACAGAATTGTTACTGAGTGCCAGAGAATTGTTACTCAGGGACAGACAGAATTGTTACGGAGTGCCAGAGAATTGTTACTCAGGGACAGACAGAATTGTTACTGAGTGCCAGAGAATTGTTACTTAGGGCAACAGAAACTTTAATTAGGGCCACAGAATTTTTACTCAGGGACAGACAGAATTGTTACTGAGTGCCAGAGAATTGTTACTCAGGGACAGACAGAATTGTTACGGAGTGCCAGAGAATTGTTACTCAGGGACAGACAGAATTGTTACTGAGTGCCAGATAATTGTTACTTAGGGCCACAGAAACGTTATTAGGGCCACAGAATTGTTACTCAGGGACAGACAGAATTGTTACTGAGTGCCAGAGAATTGTTACTTAGGGCCACAGAAACTTTAGTTAGGGCCACAGAATTGTTACTCAGGGACAGACACAGAATTGTTACTGAGGGCCACAGAACTGTTACTTAGGGCCACAGAATTGTTACTCGCACAGACACAGAATTGTTACTCGCACAGACACAGAATTGTTACTGAGGACCACAGAACTGTTACTTAGGGCCACAGAATTGTTACTCGCACAGACACAGAATTGTTACTCGCACAGACACAGAATTGTTACTGAGGACCACAGAACTGTTACTTAGGGCCACAGAATTGTTACTCGCACAATCACAGAATTGTTACACAGGGACACAGAACTGTTACTGAGGGCCACAGAACCGTTACTTAGGGCCACAGAATTGTTACTCGCACAGACACAGAATTGTTACTCGCACAGACACAGAATTGTTACTCGCACAGACACAGAATTGTTACTGAGGGCCACAGAACTGTTACTTGGGGCCACAGAAACGTTAATCAGGGACACAGAATTGTTACTGAGGGCCACAGAACTGTTACTTAGGGCCACAGAATTGTTACTCGCACAGACACAGAATTGTTACACAGGGACACAGAACTGTTACTGAGGGCCACAGAACCCTTACTTAGGGCCACAGAATTGTTACTCGCACAGACAGAATTGTTACTCGCACAGACACAGAATTGTTACTCGCACAGACACAGAATTGTTACTCAGGGACACAGAACTGTTACTGAGGGCCACAGAACTGTTACTTAGGGCCACAGAATTGTTACTCGCACAGACACAGAATTCTTACTCGCACAGACACAGAATTGTTACTCAGGGAAACAGAACTGTTACTGAGGGCCACAGAACTGTTACTTAGGGCCACAGAATTGTTTCTCGCACAGACACAGAATTGTTACTCGCACAGACACAGAATTGTTACTGAGGGCCACAGAACTGTTACTTGGGGCCACAGAAACGTTAATCAGGGACACAGAATTGTTACTGAGGGCCACAGAACTGTTACTTAGGGCCACAGAATTGTTACTCGCACAGACACAGAATTGTTACTCAGGGACACAGAATTGTTACTCAGGGACACATAATCGTTTAATTAAAGAGTATGTCAGACAACATGCAGAGGAGTGGCAGAGGAGGCAATGTTTTAGGAGTGAGCAGACGTGGCAGCAGAGGAAGGGGTCGAGGCAGCACTATTCGCAGCCAGAGGCCAGTGCTCCCGGTGTCATCCAGCGGTCGTGTCTCCACCGACAACCCTGCCGTCATCGATTGGTTGGCTCGGTCGTCTTCCTCTTCCCAGGTCACCTCTGACACCTACAGCCAACGGTCGGTGGGTACGTCAGACACAACCGTTAGTTGGCATGGCCCGGGACCAAGCCCACTGAAATCACGTGTCCTCTACCTGCCCCTGTCCTTTGGTGTTCCCTCACCAAGCGAAGTATCGCATGCTGTGGGCTCAGCCCCACTGTACAGTGAGGAAGAGCTAACAGAGGGCGGTCAGGAACGGGGGGAGACATCCGCCTTTTCAGCAGCTAGGCGAAGAAGTACTGGCGAGGAGAGTGCCCGGTAGCCGGTCTAGAGACAGGTCTGTCTCCTGACCCAGACGCAGCCGAGGGGGCTAGTAGTGAGGCGGAGACCCTACTTGATGATGAGGAGGTTGATCGCACTTGGCAGCCTCGTCGTCATCAGGCAATTTCTTCCGCATCATCAGGAGAAGAGGGTGGCAGCTTGGCAGTGAGCGAAACAGTCGGTGGGTTGCCCAGGAGACAGCAGCAGGGTCGCAGCAGTGTCAGTGGAAGCAGTGTCAGTGGAGCCAAACGGCCACGGAGTAGAGCACCAGCTCCACTGCAGCCTACCACCACGGCCAGTAGTGGTGCCGGTGTGCACGGAGGAAGCAGCAGTCAGCCAGTGAGGAGTATCGGGGGCAAAGTTTCCTACTCGGCGGTGTGGCAATTTTTCGTCAAGCCGCCCGAGGAAGTAAACGTAGCCGTATGTCGACTATGTGGCCAGAAAGTCAAGCGTGGCCAGGGGGCCCATGTTGGGACTACAGCGTTGCGGCAGCATATGCAGCGTCGCCATTTGGTGGCCTGGGAAAACCGTGATAAAGATACGGCGGTTCTGCCCGCCCCAGCCCCCGCTCCATCACCCGCTCTGTTACTTGCTCCGTCACCCGACGTCAATCGCCCTCCATCAGCCAGTCAAGGCTCCAACACCTCTGCTGAGGGGAGTTGTCACTCGTTGGCATCTTCCGCTCGTTCAGATGCTCCTTCTCCTGCTACTCCTCTTCACGGATTCCGTCAGCAGTCTTTCTTGGAATCCGTTTCCAAGAGACAACAGATTGCGAGCACGCACCCGACGGTGCAAAAGCTGAACGTCCTCCTGTCCAAGTTGCTGGTGCTGCAGTCCCTCCCTTTCCAAGTGGTGGACTCAGCACCTTTCAGAGAAATGATGGCTTGTGCCGCACCGCGGTGGAGAGTGCCAAGCCGTCATTTCTTCGCCAAAAAGGCAGTGCCAGCCCTGCATTCACATGTAGAAGAGATGGTGGGCCAGTCTTTGAGCATGTCGGTCTCTGCCAAAGTGCACGGCAGCGCCGACGTGTGGAGCTGTAACTACGGTCAGGGACAGTACATGTCATTTACGGCCCACTGGGTGAACGTGGTGCCGTCACAGCCGCACCAGCAACTTGGACAGGTCACGCCGCTTTTGCCTCCACGTTTGCACGTCCTTGGTCCGGCAAAGATGTCCGCCTCTACCACCTCTTCTTCCGCCGTGTCCTCAGCCGCCACCCCCGTGCCAAGTCCCATTACCCGACCGGCATATCACATGTGCAGGGCGCAACGGTGTCACGCTGTTCTGCACCTGGTATGCCTTGGCGAACGTAGTCACACAGGGGAGGAACTTCTGAGTGTAATGAACAGAGAAATCGACAGATGGCTGTCTCCGCGCAAACTGAAAATCGGAACCATGTTGACCGACAACGGAAAGAACATGGTGTCTGCTCTGCGTCAAGGAAGGTTGTGCCATGCGCCATGCATGGCTCACGTGTTCAATCTGGTTGTCAAGCGGTTCCTAAAATCCACCATCCCACTGCAAGACATCCTTAAAATGTCACGTAAACTTTGCATGCATTTCAGCCATTCCTACACCGCAAAGCACACCCTCCTTGAGCTGCAGCGGCAGAACGGAATTCCACATCATCGCCTGATCTGCGACGTTGCAACAAGGTGGAATTCAACCCTACACATGTTAGACCGCCTTTACGAGCAGCGAAAGGCCATCACCGATTTCCTGATGTTACAAGCGGATAAAGGTACTCCCCTGTGTAACTTCGATGTCAGCCATTGGCAGCTCATGCGTGACACCTGCCGCTTGCTCAGGCCCTTTGAGGAGGCCACGCTATTCGTGAGTCGGCAGGACTATGGGATGAACGACGTCATTCCTCTGTTGCACGTCCTTGAACAAATGCTGTTAACAATGGCTGGTCAGGGTGCGGTAGACGTGGCGCACAGATCTCAACGCCACATGACCCCTGTGGGGGCAGGACAGGAAGAAGAGGAGGAGGTAGAGGAGGACATTTGTGCTCAGGAATTATTGAGTGAAATGGGTGGTTTTTCCACTCAGCGGACAGGAGTGGAGGAGCAGGAGCATCTGGTAGACGAGGAGGAGGAGGAGACAGAGGACCCAGACGCACCGTGGCAGTATGCTGTGGAGATGGAGGCAGGGAGTCCCTCGCATTCCTTGGCACAAATGGCCCATAGCATGCTCGGTTGCTTGCGTAGCGACAGCCGAATAATAACCATCAGACAGAGGGATGACTTTTGGCTGTCCACCTTGTTGGACCCTCGCTACCGTTCCAAAATGGTGGCCTTTTTCACACCTGCTGAGAGGGAGGCCAAAATAACGTACTATAAAAACCACCTATGTAGTCAGTTGGTCTCTGCCTTTGTGCGCCAACGTCCATCCTCAGACACTGTGGGCCCTGTGCGCTCGCGTTCTGCTGCCATGGCAGCAGGGGAGGGGTGGGGTGGTAGGAGCAGTGGCAGCTCCACCAGCAGCGGCTGCCTCAGTCTGCAGTCGATGATGAGTAGCTTTCTTCACCAGCGCAGTGAGGAAACTACTAACCAGCCGCAGCAGCAGCAGCAGCAGCATCAGGTGGACCTGGAGCAGGACCTCAAACAACAGGCTTGGTCCTACTTGGACAGCACCCTGCCAACCGAGGTAGACAATCCCCTTGACTACTGGTCAACGAAACTTGACCTTTGGCCCCAACTAGCTGAATTTGCCCTTGAAAGGCTGTCATGCCCGGCCAGTAGCGTGGCATCGGAGCGCGTGTTTAGTGCGGCAGGAGGTATTGTAACTCCGCGGAGGACACGACTGTCCACCCAAAGTGTGGAGAGACTCACGTTTGTGAAAATGAATCAGGCGTGGATTAGTCTGGATTTCAAACCACCAGTTCCTGACACAACTGACTAAATCCGCCATGAATCATGCCTCAAACATGTGCCACGTTCAGGTCTCCTCACACACTGCTGGTGTGTAGAATTTTTTGACATAGGGTGCTGGCAGATTACGGGCCTCCCATAGCTGCTGCCAGGCCCCTAATCTGCCATAGGCCCCTATATACCGCCTCCTCATGCTGCTGCCAGGTCCAGAGTCTCTCATGGGTCCCTGTACGGCCTCCCATTGCTGCTGTCTCCATCGCCACACTCTGCCATGTGCCACTTTCAGGTCTCCTCACACACTGCTGGTGTGTTGAATTTTTTGACATAGGGTGCTGGCAGATTACGGGCCTCCCATTGCTGCTGCCAGGCCCCTAATCTGCCATAGGCCCCTATATACCGCCTCCTCATGCTGCTGCCAGGTCCAGAGTCTGTCATGGGTCCCTGTACGGCCTCCCATTGCTGCTGTCTCCATCGCCACACTCTGCCATGTGCCACTTTCAGGTCTCCTCACACTGCTGGTGTGTAGAATTTTTTGACATAGGGTGCTGGCAGATTACGGGCCTCCTATAGCTGCTGTCAGGCCCCTAATCTGCCATAGGCCCCTATATACCGCCTCCTCATGCTGCTGCCAGGTCCAGAGTCTCTCATGGGTCCCTGTACGGCCTCCCATTGCTGCTGTCTCCATCGCCACACTCTGCCATGTGCCACTTTCAGGTCTCCTCACACACTGCTGGTGTGTTGAATTTTTTGACATAGGGTGCTGGCAGATTACGGGCCTCCCATTGCTGCTGCCAGGCCCCTAATCTGCCATAGGCCCCTATATACCGCCTCCTCATGCTGCTGCCAGGTCTAGAGTCTGTCATGGGTCCCTGTACGGCCTCCCATTGCTGCTGTCTCCATCGCCACACTCTGCCATGTGCCACTTTCAGGTCTCCTCACACTGCTGGTGTGTAGAATTTTTTGACATAGGGTGCTGGCAGATAACGGGCCTCCTATAGCTGCTGCCAGGCCCCTAATCTGCCATAGGCCCCTATATACCGCCTCCTCATGCTGCTGCCAGGTCCAGAGTCTGTCATGGGTCCCTGTACGGCCTCCCATTGCTGCTGTCTCCATCGCCACACTCTGCCATGTGCCACTTTCAGGTCTCCTCACACTGCTGGTGTGTAGAATTTTTTGACATAGGGTGCTGGCAGATTACGAGCCTCCCATAGCTTCTGCCAGGCCCCTAATCTGCCATGGGCCCCTATATACCGCCTCCTCATGCTGCTGCCAGGTCCAGAGTCTGTCATGGGTCCCTGTACGGCCTCCCATTGCTGCTGTCTCCATCGCCACACTCTGCCATGTGCCACTTTCAGGTCTCCTCACACTGCTGGTGTGTAGAATTTTTTGACATAGGGTGCTGGCAGATTACGGGCCTCCTATAGCTGCTGCCAGGCCCCTAATCTGCCATAGGCCCCTATATACCGCCTCCTCATGCTGCTGCCAGGTCCAGAGTCTCTCATGGGTCCCTGTACGGCCTCCCATTGCTGCTGTCTCCATCGCCACACTCTGCCATGTGCCACTTTCAGGTCTCCTCACACTGCTGGTGTGTTCAATTTTTTGACATAGGGTGCTGGCAGATTACGGGCCTCCCATAGCTGCTGCCAGGCCCCTAATCTGCCATGGGCCTCTATACCGCCTCTTCATGCTGCTGCCAGGTCCACAGTCTCTCATGCCATGTGCCACTTTCAGGTCTCCTCACACTGCTGGTGTGTTCAATTTTTTGACATAGGGTGCTGGCAGATTACGGGCCTCCCATAGCTGCTGCCAGGCCCCTAATCTGCCATAGGCCCCTATATACCGCCTCCTCATGCTGCTGCCAGGTCCAGAGTCTCTCATGGGTCCCTGTACGGCCTCCCATTGCTGCTGTCTCCATCGCCACACTCTGCCATGTGCCACTTTCAGGTCTCCTCACACACTGCTGGTGTGTTGAATTTTTTGACATAGGGTGCTGGCAGATTACGGGCCTCCCATAGCTGCTGCCAGGCCCCTAATCTGCCATAGGCCCCTATATACCGCCTCCTCATGCTGCTGCCAGGTCCAGAGTCTCTCATGGGTCCCTGTACGGCCTCCCATTGCTGCTGTCTCCATCGCCACACTCTGCCATGTGCCACTTTCAGGTCTCCTCACACACTGCTGGTGTGTTGAATTTTTTGACATAGGGTGCTGGCAGATTACGGGCCTCCCATAGCTGCTGCCAGGCCCCTAATCTGCCATAGGCCCCTATATACCGCCTCCTCATGCTGCTGCCAGGTCCAGAGTCTCTCATGGGTCCCTGTACGGCCTCCCATTGCTGCTGTCTCCATCGCCACACTCTGCCATGTGCCACTTTCAGGTCTCCTCACACACTGCTGGTGTGTTGAATTTGTTGACATAGGGTGCTGGCAGATTACGGGCCTCCCATAGCTGCTGCCAGGCCCCTAATCTGCCATGGGCCCCTATATACCGCCTCCTCATGCTGCTGCCAGGTCCACAGTGTCTCATGCCATGTGCCACTTTCAGGTCTCCTCACACTGCTGGTGTGTTGAATTTTTTGACATAGGGTGCTGGCAGATTACGGGCCTCCTATAGCTGCTGCCAGGCCCCTAATCTGCCATAGGCCCCTATATACCGCCTCCTCATGCTGCTGCCAGGTCCAGAGTCTCTCATGGGTCCCTGTACGGCCTCCCATTGCTGCTGTCTCCATCGCCACACTCTGCCATGTGCCACTTTCAGGTCTCCTCACACACTGCTGGTGTGTTGAATTTTTTGACATAGGGTGCTGGCAGATTACGGGCCTCCCATAGCTGCTGCCAGGCCCCTAATCTGCCATGGGCCCCTATACCGCCTCTTCATGCTGCTGCCAGGTCCACAGTCTCTCATGCCATGTGCCACTTTCAGGTCTCCTCACACTGCTGGTGTGTTGAATTTTTTGACATAGGGTGCTGGCAGATTACGGGCCTCCCATAGCTGCTGCCAGGCCCCTAATCTGCCATAGGCCCCTATATACCGCCTCCTCATGCTGCTGCCAGGTCCAGAGTCTCTCATGGGTCCCTGTACGGCCTCCCATTGCTGCTGTCTCCATCGCCACACTCTGCCATGTGCCACTTTCAGGTCTCCTCACACACTGCTGGTGTGTTGAATTTTTTGACATAGGGTGCTGGCAGATTACGGGCCTCCCATAGCTGCTGCCAGGCCCCTAATCTGCCATAGGCCCCTATATACCGCCTCCTCATGCTGCTGCCAGGTCCAGAGTCTCTCATGGGTCCCTGTACGGCCTCCCATTGCTGCTGTCTCCATCGCCACACTCTGCCATGTGCCACTTTCAGGTCTCCTCACACACTGCTGGTGTGTTGAATTTTTTGACATAGGGTGCTGGCAGTTTACGGGCCTCCCATAGCTGCTGCCAGGCCCCTAATCTGCCATGGGCCCCTATATACCGCCTCCTCATGCTGCTGCAAGGTCCACAGTGTCTCATGCCATGTGCCACTTTCAGGTCTCCTCACACTGCTGGTGTGTTGAATTTTTTGACATAGGGTGCTGGCAGATTACGGGCCTCCTATAGCTGCTGCCAGGCCCCTAATCTGCCATAGGCCCCTATATACCGCCTCCTCATGCTGCTGCCAGGTCCAGAGTCTCTCATGGGTCCCTGTACGGCCTCCCATTGCTGCTGTCTCCATCGCCACACTCTGCCATGTGCCACTTTCAGGTCTCCTCACACTGCTGGTGTGTAGAATTTTTTGACATAGGGTGCTGGCAGATTACGGGCCTCCCATAGCTGCTGCCAGGCCCCTAATCTGCCATAGGCCCCTATATACCGCCTCCTCATGCTGCTGCCAGGTCCAGAGTCTCTCATGGGTCCCTGTACGGCCTCCCATTGCTGCTGTCTCCATCGCCACACTCTGCCATGTGCCACTTTCAGGTCTCCTCACACACTGCTGGTGTGTTGAATTTTTTGACATAGGGTGCTGGCAGATTACGGGCCTCCCATAGCTGCTGCCAGGCCCCTAATCTGCCATAGGCCCCTATATACCGCCTCCTCATGCTGCTGCCAGGACCAGAGTCTCTCATGGGTCCCTGTACGGCCTCCCATTGCTGCTGTCTCCATCGCCACACTCTGCCATGTGCCACTTTCAGGTCTCCTCACACACTGCTGGTGTGTTGAATTTTTTGACATAGGGTGCTGGCAGATTACGGGCCTCCCATAGCTGCTGCCAGGCCCCTAATCTGCCATAGGCCCCTATATACCGCCTCCTCATGCTGCTGCCAGGTCCAGAGTCTCTCATGGGTCCCTGTACGGCCTCCCATTGCTGCTGTCTCCATCGCCACACTCTGCCATGTGCCACTTTCAGGTCTCCTCACACACTGCTGGTGTGTTGAATTTTTTGACATAGGGTGCTGGCAGATTACGGGCCTCCCATAGCTGCTGCCAGGCCCCTAATCTGCCATGGGCCCCTATATACCGCCTCCTCATGCTGCTGCCAGGTCCACAGTGTCTCATGCCATGTGCCACTTTCAGGTCTCCTCACACTGCTGGTGTGTTGAATTTTTTGACATAGGGTGCTGGCAGATTACGGGCCTCCTATAGCTGCTGCCAGGCCCCTAATCTGCCATAGGCCCCTATATACCTCCTCCTCATGCTGCTGCCAGGTCCAGAGTCTCTCATGGGTCCCTGTACGGCCTCCCATTGCTGCTGTCTCCATCGCCACACTCTGCCATGTGCCACTTTCAGGTCTCCTCACACTGCTGGTGTGTTCAATTTTTTGACATAGGGTGTTGGCAGATTACGGGCCTCCCATAGCTGCTGCCAGGCCCCTAATCTGCCATGGGCCCCTATACCGCCTCTTCATGCTGCTGCCAGGTCCACAGTCTCTCATGCCATGTGCCACTTTCAGGTCTCCTCACACTGCTGGTGTGTTGAATTTTTTGACATAGGGTGCTGGCAGATTACGGGCCTCCTATAGCTTCTGCCAGGCCCCTAATCTGCCATAGGCCCCTATATACCGCCTCCTCATGCTGCTGCCAGGTCCAGAGTCTCTCATGGGTCCCTGTACGGCCTCCCATTGCTGCTGTCTCCATCGCCACACTCTGCCATGTGCCACTTTCAGGTCTCCTCACACTGCTGGTGTGTTCAATTTTTTGACATAGGGTGTTGGCAGATTACGGGCCTCCCATAGCTGCTGCCAGGCCCCTAATCTGCCATGGGCCCCTATACCGCCTCTTCATGCTGCTGCCAGGTCCACAGTCTCTCATGCCATGTGCCACTTTCAGGTCTCCTCACACTGCTGGTGTGTTGAATTTTTTGACATAGGGTGCTGGCAGATTACGGGCCTCCCATAGCTACTGCCAGGCCCCTAATCTGCCATGTTCCCCTATACCGCCTCCTCATGCTGCTGCCAAGTCCAGAGTGTGTCATGGGTCCCTGTACGGCCTCCCATTGCTGCTGTCTCCATAGCCACACTCTGCCATGTGCCACTTTCAGGTTTCCTCACACTGCTGGTGTGTTGAATTTTTTGACATAGGGTGCTGGCAGATTACGGGCCTCCCATTGCTGCTGCCAGGCACGTAATCTGCCATGGGCCCCCGTACCGACTCCTCATGCTGTGACGTTGCAACAAGGTGGAATTCAACCCTACATATGTTAGACCGCCTTTACGAACAGCGAAAGGCCATCACCGATTTCCTGATGTTAAAAGCGGATAAAGGTACTCCCTGTGTAACTTCGATGTCAGCCATTGGCAGCTCATGCGTGACACCTGCGCTTGCTCAGGCCCTTTGAGGAGGCCACGCTATTCGTGAGTCGGCAGGACTATGGGATGAACGACGTCATTCCTCTGTTGGACGTCCTGGAACAAATGCTGTTAACAATGGCTGGTCAGGGTGCGGTAGACGTGGCGCACAGATCTCAACGCCACATGACCCCTGTGGGGGCAGGACAGGAAGAAGAGGAGGAGGTAGAGGAGGACATTGGTGCTCAGGAATTATTGAGTGAAATGGGTGGATTTTCCACTCAGCGGACAGGAGTGGAGGAGCAGGAGCATCTGGTAGAGGAGGAGGAGGAGGAGACAGAGGACCCAGACGCACCGTGGCAGTATGCTGTGGAGATGGAGGCAGGGAGTCCCTCGCATTCCTTGGCACAAATGGCCCATAGCATGCTCGGTTGCTTGCGTAGCGACAGCCGAATAATAACCATCAGACAGAGGGATGACTTTTGGCTGTCCACCTTGTTGGACCCTCGCTACCGTTCAAAAATGGTGGCCTTTTTCACACCTGCTGAGAGGGAGGCCAAAATAACGTACTATAAAAACCACCTATGTAGTCAGCTGGTCTCTTCCTGTCTGCGCCAACGTCCATCCTCAGACACTGTGGGCCCTGTGCACTCGCGTTCCGCTGCCATGGCAGCAGGGGAGGGGTGGGGTGGTAGGAGCAGTGGCAGCTCCACCAGCAGCGGCTGCCTCAGTCTGCAGTCGATGATGAGTAGCTTTCTTCACCAGCGCAGTGAGGAAACTACTAACCAGCCGCAGCAGCAGCAGCAGCAGCAGCAGCAGCATCAGGTGGACCTGGAGCAGGACCTCAAACAACAGGCTTAGGCCTACTTGGACAGCACCCTGCCAACCGAGGTAGACAATCCCCTTGACTACTGGGCAACGAAACTTGACCTTTGGCCCCAACTAGCTGAATTTGCCCTTGAAAGGCTGTCATGCCCGGCCAGTAGCGTGGCATCGGAGCGCGTGTTTAGTGCGGCAGGAGGTATTGCAACTCCGCGGAGGACACGACTGTCCACCCAAAGTGTGGAGAGACTGACGTTTGTGAAAATGAATCAGGCGTGGATTAGTCTGGATTTCAAACCACCAGTTCCTGACACAACTGACTAAATCCGCCATGAATCATGCCCCAAACATGTGCCACGTTCAGGTCTCCTCACACTGCTGGTGTGTTCCATTTTTTGTCATAGGGTGCTGGCAGATTACGGGCCTCCCATAGCTGCTGCCAGGCCCCTAATCTGCCATGGGCCCCTATACCGCCTCCTCATGCTGCTGCCAAGTCCAGAGTCTCTCATGGGTCCCTGTACGGCCTCCCATTGCTGCTGTCTCCATCGCCACACTCTGCCATGTGCCACTTTCAGGTCTCCTCACACTGCTGGTGTATTCCATTTTTTGTCATAGGGTGCTGGCAGATTACGGGCCTCCCATAGCTGCTGCCAGGCCCCTAATCTGCCATGGGCCCCTATACCGCCTCCTCATGCTGCTGCCAGGTCCAGAGTCTCTCATGGGTCCCTGTACGGCCTCCCATTGCTGCTGTCTCCATCGCCACACTCTGCCATGTGCCACTTTCAGGTCTCCTCACACTGCTGGTGGGTTCCATTTTTTGTCATAGGGTGCTGGCAGATTACGGGCCTCCCATAGCTGCTGCCAGGCCCCTAATCTGCCATGGGCCCCCGTACCGACTCCTCATGCTGCTGCCAGGCCCGTAATCTGTCATGGGCCCCTGTTGTCGCTTGTTGGCATATTCCGCTCGTTCAGATGCTCCTTCTCCTGCTACTCCTCTTCACGGATTCCGTCAGCAGTCTTTCTTGGAATCCGTTTCCAAGAGACAACAGTTTGCGAGCACGCACCAGACGGTGCAGAAACTGAACGTCCTCCTGTCCAAGTTGCTGCTGCCAGGCTCGTAATCTGTCATGCGCCCCTGTACCGCCTCCTCATGCTGCTGCCAGGTCCAGAGTGTGTCATGGGCCCCCGTACCGACTCCAAATGCTGCTGCCAGGCCCGTAATCTGTCATGGGCCCCTGTACCGCCTCCCCATGCTGCTGCCAGGTCCAGATTGTGTCATGGGTCCCTGTACGGCCTCCCATTGCTGCTGCCAGGCCCGTAATCTGCCATGGGCCCCCGTACCGACTCCTCATGCTGCTGCCAGGCCCGTAATCTGCCATGGGCCCCTGTACCGCCTCCTCATGCTGCTGCCAGGTCCAGAGTGTGTCATGGGTCCCTGTACGGCCTCCCATTGCTGCTGTCTCTATCGCCACACTCTGCCATGTGCCACTTTCAGGTCTCCTCACACTGCTGGTGGTTTCCATTTTTGTCATAGGGTGCTCTATGGCCTCCCATTGCTGCTGCCTCCACCGCCACACTGTGGCTCCACACTCTGGTTTTGGCCCCGTGACTGCCCAAATGAGTGAAGTGTGCGGTGATTCTAAGATCGACGGCACTCATCTGCATGTCATACTGCCTGACAGTATTATTTCTCTTCCCCAGCAGACTCCAAGGGCATTTAAATTAAAGGTACAGTGTTCAGCACTAATATTAAGTCTCTCTGAAGCCTAGAAACACCCTTTTTTAAGTTAAATTCACAGCGAATATATTCGACTCGAATCGAAATTTTTCCACGAATTCGCCGAATCAGTCGAATCGAATTTTTGAATACTTCGCTCATCTCTAATAATAAGTCTAGACGAAAAGGTGAGTGTGCTTACACTAGAGAAGAGATTGTCACCAATTTCACAAATATCATTTTGATTGATGGAGCACATTGTATACTGCATCGCTTTCATTATTTAAAAAGTGGAAATGTAAGTGGACTGTACTGCATACGACTGCATTACATATTTGTCAATTTTGTCTTATGCCTATGAATATTGGGGGATTTTAGTTTGTGTATGGGAGACACAGTATTCAAGAGATTCTGTGAGTTTACACACAACATGAACATTTGGTGTGCTACAGATAGAACACTGAGGGAGGTCTGGGAGTTCCCTATATATTATTATTATTTTAAAGTGGCTCAAATTGCCCCCTTGGTTCAATTGCAGGCTAGCAGAGTGGAGCCCCAATGGACTTTCATAGATGTATTGGAAAATGACCTGATCCCTCTATCTTTAATACCATGAATCCCTTATGACCGAAACCTCTTAACCCAACATTAGCACATACCTTGGTTATATGGGACTCTGTAAAATATTCAGCCTGTTTGCTCTCCTCTACTTACCATTATTGCAGATAGTCCTATGAGAGTCCCTTGAGTGTCCTATGACCTGCTGGATTCTGAATGGTTTCATTATAGAGATCCATTGTTTTGTTTAATCTTTTTAAAAATTACGACCTTTGACAATCTTTAAATCTAGATGTCTGTCAAACCCGATGACTCAAGGCTTAATTTCCTTACTATAAACAGTGACTAAAAAAAGTACACATAAACAGCAATATGTCAAAACACAATGTCCAATTGATATAAAAGGATAAAGGAAAGAAAAAAAACTTCCACCAAAAAAAATTATAAAATAAAATGATAATGTGAAATGTTCAATTCATTCCAGTGAGAAATGTCAATGGCCGCTGACCACAGCAGCTAGTACCAAAACACTTATTCAGTGCAGCAGCTGTTTCAAAAGAAAAACATTCCCTTCAAAATAAGAATGCAAACAGCATTAGCCCAACAATTATCACCTGTGAATAAAAGTCTCTATGTATGGAATATAAAAATATAAAACTATAATAGAATTATAATTAAAAAGTGTCTGTGTCCATTATTTTTATAAAAATAACAAGCAGAAAACAAACAAACGAACAAACAAAATATAAAAACCCATAAATGTCCAATATTTTCAAGAATTTATTCATATACAAATTGTAAAAATCTGTGCTACAGTTGCAAGAAAAAGTATGTGAACCCCTTGGGATTACGTGGAGTTTTGCATGAATTGGGCATAAAATGTGCTCAGAACATAATCTAAGTCACAACAATAGAAGAACACAGTCTGCTGAACATAATACTACACAAACATTAGATGTTGCCATGGTTTAATTGCACATAACATGTAAACATTCACAGTGCAGGGAGGAAAAAGTATGTGAACCTTTGGACTTAATAACTGGTTGACCCTCCTTTGGCAGCAATAACCTCAACCAAACGTTTCCTGTAGTTGCAGATCTGTCAAGGTCCTACCTTTTCCCTGAGGTTATGTTACTCCATGTGCTGGCGTCCATCTTGGATTCTGCTGTGCATGGTGGGAATCCTTTTATGCCTTCAGGTCTCTGAGGTCCACCCCCCAGAGGGGCGTGGCTGATGACATATAAGCCTGTGGCCCGCACATGCTCTTTCCACTTGTGTCTTGTGTCTTTGTGTTACTATTACTCTGTTCTGACTCTCGTGACTCTCCTGGTATTCTGATTCGGCTTGTGACTTGACTATTCTTTGTATTCTCCTTTGATCTGACCCTCTGTTGCTGAACCCGGCTCGTGACCTGTGATTCTCGTCTGCTGTCCTGTACTGTTTTGTCCTGTTGTTGTTGACCCCGGCCTGTCTGACTACTCTTTTGTCTCTTCCACCAGCTACACGGCATTGGCGGTGGCCATTACCGCAGCTGAGGTGTCTCGGGGGCCGCGACCTGGTTCCTGGCTGCGTCAAGTCCATCCCCACCATCAGGGGCCCTGGTGAAGGGCAGCCTGGGACTTAGACTCCGTGCCCTGAGGGACTTCGGTCTGTGGGTTGTGGTTGTCGTCAGCCAGTGCGTTACATTGTTAGGCCTGCCTGTCCGTTCCTCGGCTCCTGCCCTGACATTACACAAGTGCCATGAACCCTGACGGTGCAGGCACGCCATCGCTCCCAACGCTAGTCGCCAGACTCGATCTACAGGATCACCTGTTGGATCAGTTCGCTCAGGCGTTGCAAACTCTGCTTGCACGCACTGCACACCTTGCTCCTAGTGCTATTAGGCCGGTAGTCACTCCGGTGGTCTCTCCCGCTGCTTCTCCGCCTATTGCGTCCACCACCTCGGCGGCTGCATCAGCGGCACCCAGAGGTATGACTGGTTCTGCCCCTCTTCCACAGCGCTTTGGGGGTGAGCCGAGTCAGTGTCGTGGGTTCCTCAACCAGGTGGGTATTTATTTTGAATTAATACCCCACGCCTTCCCGTCTGAGAGGTCAAAGGTTGGGTTCCTAATTTCACTACTCTCAGACAAGGCCTTGGCCTGGGCAAATCCCTTATGGGAGAGGAACAACCCGGTGATTCAAGATTTTTCCGGTTTTGTCGATGCCTTCCATAGGGTATTCGACGTACCGGCTCGTTCCGCCTTGGCGGCCAAGCTGCTCATGACCATGCATCAGGGTTCACGGACCGTGGCCGAGTACGCCATAGAGTTTCGTACCCTGGCGGCAGAGGTCGGTTGGAACAATGAGGCTCTGGTGGCTGCGTTTTCCCATGGTCTTTCTGACACACTGAAGGACGAGATTGCAGCTAAGGAACTGCCTGTGGTGTTGGAGGAGCTAATCTCTTTCCTGATCCTGATTGACACCAGGCTCAGGGAGAGGCCTTCACTCAAGGAACGCCTGCGGGGGCCTTCCAATCGACTGGCACTTGCGTTTTCTGTCCCACCCGTTCCTCCCTCTCCTCCCACGCCTCCTGGGGATAGATTGTCTGGTGGTGAGCCCATGCAGCTGGGGTTTGCTCGCCTTTCCGAGGGAGAGCGGGCCGCTTGGCGTCGGGAGGGTTGCTGCCTGTACTGTGGTCTTGGTGGGCACTTTCGGCAGTCCTGTCCGGTCCATCCGGGAAACGCTCGCACCTGAGATCCTGTTGGGGACAGATCTTGGGTGGAGTCTCCTCATCCCCGGCGTTCCGCAGAGATAAGCCACTGATCACCGTTGTCCTCTCTTGGGCGGAGGGCTCGGTGACGGCCCAGGCGTTGGTAGATTCTGGGGCTGGCGGGTTGTTTATGGACAGCTCGTTTGCTGCCCAGCACTCCATTCCCCTGCAGGCTCGAGTTACCCCATTGGTTCTCGAGGCGATAGATGGCAGGCCCCTGCAACCACCGCAGGTTACCCACGAGACTGTGCCAGTGGAAGTAGCTATTGGGGCTGTTCACAGGGAGTTGGCCTGTTTCCAGGTGATTTCTTCTCCGCACTATTCGGTGGTTTTGGGGTATCCCTGGCTCCAGATGCACAATCCAACCTTCAATTGGCAAACAGCCGAGATTCTCTCGTGGTCTCCACAGTGTGGGGCCGGCTGCATCCATGGGCCGGTTAAGGTGTTGTGTGCCTCCTCGGACTCTGCGTTGCCCACTGATTATGGGGAGTACCAGGACGTGTTTGATAAGGTACGCGCTGGTGCCTTACCTGCTCATCGTCCTTACGACTGCGCCATATCCTTGCAACCCGGTGCCACTCCTCCGCGTGGCAGGGTGTACCCTCTCTCGGTTGCGGAGAATAAGGCCATGAAGGAGTACGTTGCGGATGCGCTTTCCCGGGGGCACATTCGTAAGTCTACTTCCCCAGCAGGAGCGGGCTTTTTCTTTGTAAAGAAGAAGGGTGGTGAATTGAGGCCTTGCATCGATTATAGGGGTCTCAATCGAATCACCACTAAGAATGCTTACCCAATTCCCTTGATTACTGAGTTGTTCGACCGCCTTAAGGGGGCAACAGTCTTTAATAGAGATGAGCGAATTATTCAAAAATTCGATTCGACTGATTCGGCGAATTCGTGAAAAATTTTTGATTCGAGTCGAATATATTCGCTGCGAATTTAACTTATAAAAGGGTGTTTCTAGGCTTCAGAGAGCCTTTATATTAGTGCAGAACACTGTACCTTTAATTTAAATGCCCTTGGAGTCTGCTGGGGAAGAGAAATAATACTGTCAGTCAGTATGACATGCAGATGAGTGCCGTCGATCTTAGAATCACCGCACACTTCACTCATTTGGGCAGTCACGGGGCCAAAACCAGAGTGTGGAGCCACAGTGTGGCGGTGGAGGCAGCAGCAATGGGAGGCCATACAGCACCCTATGACAAAATGGAACCCACCAGCAGTGTGAGGAGACCTGAAAGTGGCACATGGCAGAGTGTGGCGATGGAGACAGCAGCAATGGGAGGCCGTACAGGGACCCATGACACACTGTGGACCTGGCAGCAGCATGAGGAGGCGGTACAGGGGCCCATGGCAGATTAGGGGCCTGGCAGCAGCAATGGGAGGCCCGTAATCTGCCAGCACCCTATGACAAAATGGAACCCAGCAGCAGTGTGAGGAGACCTGAAAGTGGCACATGGCAGAGTGTGGCGATGGAGACAGCAGCAATGGGAGGCCGTACAGGGACCCATGACACACTGTGGACCTGGCAGCAGCATGAGGAGGCGGTACAGGGGCCCATGGCAGATTACAGGCCTGGCAGCAGCAATGGGAGGCCCGTAATCTGCCAGCACCCTATGACAAAATGGAACCCAGCAGCAGTGTGAGGAGACCTGAAAGTGGCACATGGCAGAGTGTGGCGATGGAGACAGCAGCAATGGGAGGCCGTACAGGGACCCATGACACACTGTGGACCTGGCAGCAGCGTGAGGAGGCGGTACGGGGGCCCATGGCAGATTAGGGGCCTGGAAGCAGCAATGGGAGGCCCGTAATCTGCCAGCACCCTATGACAAAATGGAACCCAGCAGCAGTGTGAGGAGACCTGAAAGTGGCACATGGCAGAGTGTGGCGATGGAGACAGCAGCAATGGGAGGTCGTACAGGGACCCATGACACACTGTGGACCTGGCAGCAGCATGAGGAGGCGGTACAGGGGCCCATGGCAGATTAGGGGCCTGGCAGCAGCAATGGGAGGCCCGTAATCTGCCAGCACCCTATGACAAAATGGAACCCACCAGCAGTGTGAGGAGACCTGAAAGTGGCACATGTTTGGGGCATGATTCATGGCGGATTTAGTCAGTTGTGTCAGGAACTGGTGGTTTGAAATCCAGACTAATCCACGCCTGATTCATTTTCACAAACGTGAGTCTCTCCACACTTTGGGTGGACAGTCGTGTCCTCCGCGGAGTTACAATACCTCCTGCCGCACTAAACACGCGCTCCGATGCCACGCTACTGGCCGGGCATGACAGCCTTTCGAGGGCAAATTCAGCTAGTTGGGGCCAAAGGTCAAGTTTCGTTGCCCAGTAGTCAAGGGGATTGTCTACCTCAGTTGGCAGGGTGCTGTCCAAGTAGGCCCAAGCCTGTTGTTTGAGGTCCTGCTCCAGGTCCACCTGATGCTGCTGCTGCTGCGGCTGGTTAGTAGTTTCCTCACTGCGCTGGTGAAGAAAGCTACTCATCATCGACTGCAGACTGAGGCAGCCGCTGCTGGTGGAGCTGCCACTGCTCCTACCACCCCACCCCTCCCCTGCTGCCATGGCAGCGGAACGCGAGCGCACAGGGCCCACAGTGTCTGAGGATGGACGTTGGCGCAGAAAGGCAGAGACCAACTGACTACATAGGTGGTTTTTATAGTACATTATTTTGGCCTCCCTCTCAGCAGGTGTGAAAAAGGCCACCATTTTTGAACGGTAGCGAGGGTCCAACAAGGTGGACAGCCAAAAGTCATCCCTCTGTCTGATGGTTATTATTCGGCTGTCGCTACGCAAGCAACCGAGCATGCTATGGGCCATTTGTGCCAAGGAATGCGAGGGACTCCCTGCCTCCATCTCCACAGCATACTGCCACGGTGCGTCTGGGTCCTCTGTCTCCTCCTCCTCCTCCTCTACCAGATGCTCCTGCTCCTCCACTCCTGTCCGCTGAGTGGAAAAACCACCCATTTCACTCAATAATTCCTGAGCACCAATGTCCTCCTCTACCTCCTCCTCTTCTTCCTGTCCTGCCCCCACAGGGGTCATGTGGCGTTGAGATCTGTGCGCCACGTCTACCGCACCCTGACCAGCCATTGTTAACAGCATTTGTTCCAGGACGTGCAACAGAGGAATGACGTCGTTCATCCCATAGTCCTGCCGACTCACGAATAGCGTGGCCTCCTCAAAGGGCCTGAGCAAGCGGCAGGTGTCACGCATGAGCTGCCAATGGCTGACATCGAAGTTACACAGGGGAGTACCTTTATCCGCTTGTAACATCAGGAAAATCGGTGATGGCCTTTCGCTGTTCGTAAAGGCGGTCTAACATATGTATGGTTGAATTCCACCTTGTTGCAATGTCACAGCATGAGGAGTCGGTACGGGGGCACATGGCAGATTACGGGCCTGGCAGCAGCAATGGGAGGCCCGTAATCAGCCAGCACCCTATGACAAAATGGAACCCACCAGCAGTGTGAGGAGACCTGAAAGTGGCACATGGCAGAGTGTGGCGATGGAGACAGCAGCAATGGGAGGCCGTACAGGGACCCATGACACACTCTGGACCTGGCAGCAGCATGAGGAGGCGGTACAGGGGCCCATGACAGATTACGGGCCTGGCAGCAGCATGAGGAGTCGGTACGGGGGCCCATGGCAGATTACGGGCCTGGCAGCAGCAATGGGAGGCCATACAGGGACCCATGAGACACTGTGGACCTGGCAGCAGCATGAGGAGGCGGTACAGGGGCCCATGGCAGATTAGGGGCCTGGCAGCAGCTATGGGAGACGCCCGTAATCTGCCAGCACTCTATGACAAAATGGAACCCAGCAGCAGTGTGAGGAGACCTGAAAGTGGCACATGGCAGAGTGTGGCGATGGAGACAGCAGCAATGGGAGGCGGTACAGGGACCCATGAGACACTGTGGACCTGGCAGCAGCATGAGGAGGCGGTAAAAGGGCCCATGGCAGATTAGGGGCCTGGCAGCAGCTATGGGAGGCCCGTAATCAGCCAGCACCCTATGACAAAATGGAACCCAGCAGCAGTGTGAGGAGACCTGAAAGTGGCACATGGCAGAGTGTGGCGATGGAGACAGCAGTAATGGGAGGCGGTACAGGGACCCATGAGACACTGTGGACCTGGCAGCAGCATGAGGAGGCGGTACAGGGGCCCATGGCAGATTACAGGCCTGGCAGCAGCAATGGGAGACGCCCGTAATCTGCCAGCAACCTATGACAAAATGGAACCCAGAAGCAGTGTGAGGAGACCTGAAAGTGGCACATGGCAGAGTGTGGCGATGGAGACAGCAGCAATGGGAGGCGGTACAGGGACCCATGAGACACTGTAGACCTGGCAGCAGCATGAGGAGGCGGTACAGGGGCTGATGGCAGATTACAGGCCTGGCAGCAGCAATGGGAGACGCCCGTAATCTGCCAGCAACCTATGACAAAATGGAACCCAGAAGCAGTGTGAGGAGACCTGAAAGTGGCACATGGCAGAGTGTGGCGATGGAGACAGCAGCAATGGGAGGCGGTACAGGGACCCATGAGACACTGTAGACCTGGCAGCAGCATGAGGAGGCGATACAGGGGCTGATGGCAGATTACAGGCCTGGCAGCAGCAATGGGAGACGCCCGTAATCTGCCAGCACTCTATGAAAAAATGGAACCCAGCAGCAGTGTGAGGAGACCTGAAAGTGGCACATGGCAGAGTGTGGCGATGGAGACAGCAGCAATGGGAGGCCGTACAGGGACCCATGAGACACTGTGGACCTGGCAGCAGCATGAGAAGGCGGTACAGGGGCCCATGGCAGATTAGGGGCCTGGCAGCAGCAATGGGAGACGCCCGTAATCTGCCAGCAACCTATGACAAAATGGAACCCAGCAGCAGTGTGAGGAGACCTGAAAGTGGCACATGGCAGAGTGTGGCGATGGAGACAGCAGCAATGGGAGGCGGTACAGGGACCCATGAGACACTGTGGACCTGGCAGCAGCATGAGGAGGCGGTACAGGGGCCCATGGCAGATTACAGGCCTGGCAGCAGCAATGGGAGACGCCCCTAATCTGCCAGCACTCTATGACAAAATGGAGCCCAGCAGCAATGTGAGGAGACCTGAAAGTGGCACATGGCAGAGTGTGGCGATGGAGACAGCAGCAATGGGAGGCCGTACAGGGACCCATGAGACACTGTGGACCTGGCAGCAGCATGAGGAGGCGGTACAGGGGCCCATGGCAGATTAGGGGCCTGGCAGCAGCAATGGGAGGCCCGTAATCTGCCAGCACTCTATGACAAAATGGAACACACCAGCAGTGTGAGGAGACCTGAAAGTGGCACATGGCATGACACACTGTGGACCTGGCAGCAGCATGAGGAGGCGGTACAGGGGCCCATGACAGATTAGGGGCCTGGCAGCAGCTATGGGAGGCCCGTAATCTGCCAGCATCCTATGACAAAATGCAACCCAGCAGCAGTGTGAGGAGACCTGAAAGTGGCACATAGCAGAGTGTGGCGATGGAGACAGCAGCAATGGGAGGCGGTACAGGGACCCATGAGACACTGTGGACCTGGCAGCAGCATGAGGAGGCGGTACAGGGGCCCATGGCAGATTAGGGGCCTGGCAGCAGCTATGGGAGGCCCGTAATCTGCCAGCACCCTATGACAAAATGGAACCCAGCAGCAGTGTGAGGAGACCTGAAAGTGGCACATGGCAGAGTGTGGCGATGGAGACAGCAGCAATGGGAGGCGGTACAGGGACCCATGAGACACTGTGGACCTGGCAGCAGCATGAGGAGGCGGTACAGGGGCCCATGGCAGATTAGGGGCCTGGCAGCAGCTATGGGAGGCCCGTAATCTGCCAGCATCCTATGACAAAATGGAACCCAGCAGGAGTGTGAGGAGACCTGAAAGTGGCACATGGCAGAGTGTGGCGATGGAGACAGCAGCAATGGGAGGCGGTACAGGGACCCATGAGACACTGTGGACCTGGCAGCAGCATGAGGAGGCGGTACAGGGGCCCATGGCAGATTACAGGCCTGGCAGCAGCAATGGGAGACGCCCGTAATCTGCCAGCAACCTATGACAAAATGGAACCCAGAAGCAGTGTGAGGAGACCTGAAAGTGGCACATGGCAGAGTGTGGCGATGGAGACAGCAGCAATGGGAGGCCGTACAGGGACCCATGAGACACTGTGGACCTGGCAGCAGCATGAGGAGGTGGTACGGGGGCCCATGGCAGATTACAGGCCTGGCAGCAGCAATGGGAGGCCCGTAATCTGCCAGCACCCTATGACAAAATGGACAGCACCAGCAGTGTGAGGAGACCTGAAAGTGGCACATGGCAGAGTGTGGCGATGGAGACAGCAGCAATGGGAGGCCGTACAGGGACCCATGAGACACTCTGGACCTGGCAGCAGCATGAGGAGGCGGTACAGGGGCCAATGGCAGATTAGGGGCCTGGCAGGAGCAATGGGAGGCCCGTAATCTGCCAGCACCCTATGACAAAATGGAACCCAGCAGCAGTGTGAGGAGACCTGAAAGCGGCACATGGCAGGGGCATGATTCATGGCGGATTTAGTCAGTTGTGTCAGGAACTGGTGGTTTGAAATCCAGACTAATCCACGCCTGATTCATTTTCACAAACGTGAGTCTCTCCACACTTTGGGTGGACAGTCGTGTCCTCCGCGGAGTTACAATACCTCCTGCCGCACTAAACACGTGCTCCGATGCCATGCTACTGGCCGGGCATGACAGCCTTTCAAGGGCAAATTCAGCTAGTTGGGGCCAAAGGTCAAGTTTCGTTGCCCAGTAGTCAAGGGGATTGTCTACCTCGGTTGGCAGGGTGCTGTCCAAGTAGGCCCAAGCCTGTTGTTTGAGCTCCTGCTCCAGGTCCACCTGATGCTGCTGCTGCGGCTGGTTAGTAGTTTCCTCACTGCGCTGGTGAAGAAAGCTACTCATCATCGACTGCAGACTGAGGCAGCCGATGCTGGTGGAGCTGTCACCTCTCCTACCACCCCACCCCTCCCCTGCTGCCATGGCAGTGGAACGCGAGCGCACAGGGCCCACAGTGTCTGAGGATGGACGTTGGCGCAGAAAGGCAGAGACCAACTGACTACATAGGTGGTTTTTATAGTACGTTATTTTGGCCTCCCTCTCAGCAGGTGTGAAATAGGCCACCATTTTGGAACGGTAGCGAGGGTCCAACAAGGTGGACAGCCAAAAGTCATCCCTCTGTCTGATGGCTATTATTCTGCTGTCGCTACGCAAGCAACCGAGCATGCTATGGGCCATTTGTGCCAAGGAATGCGAGGGACTCCCTGCCTCCATCTCCACAGCATACTGCCACGGTGCGTCTGGGTCCTCTGTCTCCTCCTCCTCCTCTTCTACCAGATGCTCCTGCTCCTCCACTCCTGTCCGCTGAGTGGAAAAACCACCCATTTCACTCAATAATTCCTGAGCACCAATGTCCTCCTCTACCTCCTCCTCTTCTTCCTGTCCTGCCCCCACAGGGGTCATGTGGCGTTGCGATCTGTGCGCCACGTCTACCGCACCCTGACCAGCCATTGTTAACAGCATTTGTTCCAGGACGTGCAACAGAGGAATGACATCATTCATCCCATAGTCCTGCCGACTCACGAATAGCGTGGCCTCCTCAAAGGGCCTGAGCAAGCGGCAGGTGTCACGCATGAGCTGCCAATGGCTGATATCTAAGTTACACAGGGGAGTACCTTTATCCGCTTGTAACATCAGGAAATCGGTGATGGCCTTTCGCTGTTCGTAAAGGCGGTCTAACATGTGTAGGGTTGAATTCCACCTTGTTGCAACGTCGCAGATCAGGCGATGCTGTGGAATTCCGTTCTGCCGCTGCAGCTCAAGGAGTCTGTGCTTTGCGGTGTAGGAATGGCTGAAATGCATGCAAAGTTTACGTGACATTTTAAGGATGTCTTGCAGTGGGATGGTGGATTTTAGGAACCGCTTGACAACCAGATTGAACACGTGAGCCATGCATGGCGCATGGCACAACCTTCCTTGACGCAGAGCAGACACCATGTTCTTTCCGTTGTCGGTCAACATGGTTCCGATTTTCAGTTTGCGCGGAGACAGCCATCTGTCGATTTCTCTGTTCATTACACTCAGAAGTTCCTCCCCTGTGTGACTAAGTTCACCAAGGCATACCAGGTGCAGCACAGCGTGACACCGTTGCGCCCTGCACATGTGATATGCCGGTCGGGTAATGGGACTTGGCACGGGGGTGGCGGCTGAGGACACGGCGGAAGAAGAGGTGGTAGAGGCGGACATGTTTGCTGGACCAAGGACGTGCAAACATGGAGGCAAAAGCGTCGTGACCTGTCCAAGTTGCTGGTGCGGCTGTGCCGGCACCACGTTCACCCAGTGGGCTGTAAATGACATGTACTGTCCCTGACCGTAGTTACAGCTCCACACGTCGGCGCTGCCGTGCACTTTGGCAGAGACCGACATGCTCAAAGACTGGCCCACCATCTCTTCTACATGTGAATGCAGGGCTGGCACTGCCTTTTTGGCGAAGAAATTCCGGCTTGGCACTCTCCACCGCGGCGCGGCACAAGCCATCATTTCTCGGAAAGGTGCTGAGTCCACCACTTGGAAAGGGAGGGACTGCAGCACCAGCAACTTGGACAGGAGGACGTTCAGCTTTTGCACCGTCGGGTGCGTGCTCGCAAACTGTTGTCTATTGGAAACGGATTCCAAGAAAGACTGCTGACGGAATCCGTGAAGAGGAGTAGCAGGAGAAGGAGCATCTGAACGAGCGGAAGATGCCAACGAGTGACAACTCCCCTCAGCAGAGGTGTTGGAGCCTTGACTGGCTGATAGAGGGCGATTGACGTCGGGTGACGGAGCAAGTAACGGAGCGGGTGATGGAGCGGGGGCTGGGGCAGGCAGAACCGCTGTATCTTTATCACGGTTTTCCCAGGCCACCAAATGGCGACGCTGCATATGCTGACGCAACGCTGTAGTCCCAACATGGGCCCCCTGGCCACGCTTGACTTTCTGGCCACATAGTCGACATACGGCTACGTTTACTTCCTCGGGCGGCTTGAGGAAAAATTGCCATACCGCCGAGTAGGAAACTTTGCCCCCGCTACTCCTCACTGGCTGACTGCTACTTCCTCCGTGCACACCGGCACCACTACTGGCCGTGGTGGTAGACTGCAGTGGAGCTGGTGCTCTACTCCGTGGCCGTTTGCCTCCACTGACACTGCTGCGACCCTGCTGCCTCCTGGCCAACCCACCGACTGTTTTGCTCGCTGCCAAGCTGGCACCCTCTTCTCCTGATGATGCGGAAGAAATTGCCTGATGACGACGAGGCTGCCAAGTGCGATCAGCCTCCTCATCATCAATTAGGGTCTCCGCCTCACTACTAGCCCCCTCGGCTGCGTGTGGGTCAGGAGACAGAGCTGTCTCTAGACCGGCTACCGAGCCACTCTCCTCGCCAGTACTTCTTCGCCTGGCTGCTGAAGAGGCGGATGTCTCCCCCCGTTCCTGACCTCCCTCTGTTAGCTCTTCCTCACTGTACAGTGGGGCTGAGCCCACAGCATGCGATACTTCGCTTAGTGAGGGAACACCAAAGGACAGGGGCAGGTAGAGGACACGTGATTTCAGTGGGCTTGCTCCCGGGCCATGCCAACTAACGGTTGTGTCTGACGTACACACCGACAGTTGGCTGTAGGTGTCAGAGGTGACCTGGGAAGAGGAAGACGACCGAGCCAACCAATCGATGACGGCAGGGTTGTCGGTGGAGACACGACCGCTGGATGACACCGGGAGCACTGGCCTCTGGCTGCGACTAGTGCTGCCTCGACCCCTTCCTCTGCTGCCACGTCTGCTCGCTCCTAAAACATTGCCTCCTCTGCCACTCCTCTGCGTGTTGTCTGACATACTCTTTAATTCAACGATTCTGTGTCCCTGAGTAACAATTCTGTGTCCCTCAGTAACAATTCTGTGTCCCTCAGTAACAATTCTGTGTCCCTCAGTAACAATTCTGTGTCTGTCCCTGAGTAACAATTCTGTGTCCCTGAGTAACAATTCTGTGTCCCTCAGTAACAATTGTGTCCCTGAGTAACAATTCTGTGTCCCTCAGTAACAATTCTGTGTCTGTCCCTGAGTAACAATTCTGTGTCCCTCAGTAACAATTCTGTGTCTGTCCCTGAGTAACAATTCTGTGTCCCTCAGTAACAATTCTGTGTCCCTCAGTAACAATTCTGTGTCTGTCCCTGAGTAACAATTCTGTGTCTGTTCCTGAGTAACAATTCTGTGTCTGTCCCTGAGTAACAATTCTGTGTCTGTCCCTGAGTAACAATTCTGTGTCTGTCCCTGAGTAACAATTCTGTGTCCCTCAGTAACAATTCTGTGTCTGTCCCTGAGTAACAATTCTGTGTCCCTCAGTAACAATTCTGTGTCCCTCAGTAACAATTCTGTGTCTGTCCCTGAGTAACAATTCTGTGTCTGTTCCTGAGTAACAATTCTGTGTCTGTCCCTGAGTAACAATTCTGTGCCTGTCCCTGAGTAACAATTCTGTGTCCCTCAGTAACAATTCTGTGTCCCTCAGTAACAATTCTGTGTCTGTCCCTGAGTAACAATTCTGTGTCTGTCCCTGAGTAACAATTCTGTGTCTGTCCCTGAGTAACATTTCTGTGTCTGTCCCTGAGTAACAAATCTGTGTCCCTAAGTAACGGTTCTGTGTCCCTAAGTAACGGTTCTGTGGCCCTAAGTAACGGTTCTGTTACACAGACAGGTCTGCCTCTCTTGAATGACTGGAGGCTAATGGAGAATTCTAAAATGGCCGCAATTTATAGCTCGACCATTACACAGTGCTGGCTGGCTGGCTGCTGATTGGCTAATGCGATCACATGTCATGAATGAATGCATTATGGGTCAGCGCGCCTTGTCTGCGCGCCTTCCCAGAGATCCCCGCTCCGTCGCCGCCATTTTAGGAAAAATTTCGATCCGAAGTCTGCTAATTTTCGGAATCAAAATTTTTATAATATTTGAAACAAATTCCACTTCGCCTAGTTCGATTCGCTCATCTCTAGTCTTTACCAAACTTGACCTTAGGGCGGCGTACAACCTCGTACGGATCAAACAGGGGGATGAGTGGAAGACCGCGTTTAACACCAGAACCGGTCACTACGAATACCTGGTCATGCCCTTCGGGTTGTGTAACGCGCCCGCAGTTTTTCAGGAATTCATAAATGATGTCCTTCGTGACTTATTGCAGCAGTGCGTGGTAGTTTACTTGGATGACATCCTGGTTTACTCTGCCTCCATGGAGTCCCATATCCAGGATGTCAAGCAGGTGCTGCAACGATTACGTGAGAACGAACTTTTTTGTAAACTTGAGAAGTGCGAATTCCATCGATCCCAAGTTGCCTTTTTAGGCTACATCATTTCTGCGGAGGGATTCTTCATGGACCCTCAGAAGGTTTCGGCGGTTCTGCAGTGGCCTCGTCCCAATGGTCTTCGGCCCATTCAGTGCTTTTTGGGTTTTGACAACTACTATCGGAAGTTCATCCGGAACTTCTCCACGCTGGCAAAGCCTCTCTCAGACCTAACCAAGAAGGGCAGTAATCCTCACGAGTGGCCACCCGAGGCCATCGTAGCTTTCGAGGCTCTGAAATCCGCCTTCGCGTCGGCTCCGATACTGTCTCATCCCAATCCTGGATTGCCCTTCGTCCTTGAGGTTGATGCATCCAAGACGGGAGTAGGCGCTCTCCTGTCTCAACGTTGGTCGCCCGACGGACCCCTACTTCCCTGTGGGTTCTACTCCAGGAAGCTTTCCTCTGCAGAGTGCAACTACCAGATTGGAGATAGGGAGTTGTTGGCAATCATTCTGGCTCTCAAGGAATGGAGGCACCTGCTCGAGGGCTCCGCGGTTCCGGTCCTCATTCTTACCGATCATAAGAACCTGACTTATCTTTCGGAGGCCAAAAGATTGACACCCCGCCAGGCCAGATGGGCTCTGTTCTTGTCACGCTTCAACTATGTGGTTTCATATTTGCCTGGTTCCAAGAATGTCAGGGCTGATGCGTTATCACGGCAATACTCTGAGTTGTCCAGGGAAGACTCTGAGCCAATCTCAGTTATTCCTCCAGATCAGATCCTGGCTGCCATTCGCACCAGTCTGACCTCTCCTCTTGGGGAGCAGATTTTGGCGGCTCAATCTGATGCTCCCCCCGGGAAGCCGGAGGGTAGATGTTTTGTACCCGAGGGATTGCGCACCCGCCTGCTGCGTACCTACCATAACGCCAAAACTGCCGGGCATCCGGGGAAGAACCAGCTGTGTTGGGTCATCTCTCGCTTATTCTGGTGGCCAACCCTCCGTGCCGACATTGCCTCTTATGTAGCGGCATGTTCGATCTGTGCCCAGAATAAGTCTCCACGGCATCTCCCTTTGGGTCTTCTGCAACCCATTCCCAATGGGGAGCGTCCTTGGTCACACCTAGGTATGGACTTTATTGTAGACCTCCCGGTGTCTCGGGGTCATACGGTCATCCTCATGATCGTCGATCAGTTTTCCAACATATGCCATTGCATTCCACTCAGGAAATTACCAACAGCGCAAGAACTGGCCACGGTCTTTTCCAGGGAGATTTTTCGCCTGCATGGGTTGCCTAAGGTGATTGTCTCGGACCGCGGGAGTCAGTTCGTGTCCAGATTCTGGCGCGCCTTCTGCTCCCAGTTGGGTATTAGTCTCTCCTTTTCCTCAGCCTACCACCCGCAGTCCAATGGGGCTGCGGAGCGTTCCAATCAGGCCTTAGAACAATTCCTTCGGTGTTATATTTCAGACCATCTGGACGATTGGGCCGATCTCCTGCCTTGGGCAGAGTTTGCCAGGAACTCGGCGGTCAACTCCTCCTCCAGGATGTCGCCCTTCATGGCCAACTATGGGTTCCAACCCGCGGTATTACCTGAGAGGTTCTCACCACAGGACATTCCGGCTGTGGAGAACCATCTTGCTGCCCTGCATTCTTCATGGGGGCAGATCCAGAGGGCCTTGAGGGACTCAGCGCCAGAAGTTCCAGGCTGATCGCAGACGGTTGGCCGCTCCTTCATACCAGGTCGGCGATCGGGTGTGGCTGTCTACTCGCAACCTCAATCTTCGGGTGCCCACACCTAAACTAGCTCCCCGTTTTGTCGGTCCTTTCCGCATTCTCCGCAAAGTGAATCCGGTGGCCTATGCCCTTGCCCTTCCGTCTGGGATGCGGATCTCCAATATCTTTCATGTTTCCCTGTTGAAACCTCTGATCTGCAATCGCTTCACTACCTCTCTGCCTCGGCCCTGTCCTGTCCGGGTTGACGGTCATGAGGAGTATGAGGTGAGCCGGATCCTGGACTCTCGATTGGTGCGCGGTCGATTACAGTTCCTGGTTCATTGGCGCGGTTATGGTCCTGAGGAGCGTTCCTGGGTTCCTTCTGCGGACGTCCATGCTCCTGCCCTCCTCCGCGCTTTTCATACCCGCTTTCCTCAAAAACCTTTTGTTGAGCCGTGGAGGGGGAGGGGCCCTTGAGGAGGAGGTACTGTCAAGGTCCTACCTTTTCCCTGAGGTTATGTTACTCCATGTGCTGGCGTCCATCTTGGATTCTGCTGTGCATGGTGGGAATCCTTTTATGCTTTCAGGTCTCTGAGGTCCACCCCCCAGAGGGGCGTGGCTGATGACATATAAGCCTGTGGCCCGCACATGCTCTTTGCACTTGTATCTTGTGTCTTTGTGTTACTATTACTCTGTTCTGACTCTCGTGACTCTCCTGGTATTCTGATTCGGCTTGTGACTTGACTATTCTTTGTATTCTCCTTTGATCTGACCCTCTGTTGCTGAACCCGGCTCGTGACCTGTGATTCTCGTCTGCTGTCCTGTACTGTTTTGTCCTGTTGTTGTTGACCCCGGCCTGTCTGACTACTCTTTTGTCTCTTCCACCAGCTACACGCCATTGGCGGCGGCCATTACCGCAGCTGAGGTGTTTCGGGGGCCGCGACCTGGTTCCTGGCTGCGTCAAGTCCATCCCCACCATCAGGGGCCCTGGTGAAGGGCAGCCTGGGACTTAGACTCCGCGCCCTGAGGGACTTCGGTCTGTGGGTGGTGGTTGTCGTCAGCCAGTGCGTTACATTGTTAGGCCTGCCTGTCCGTTCCTCGGCTCCTGCCCTGACAAGATCAGACCTGCACAATGATCTAGAGTAATTTTGGATCACTCCTCTTCACAAAACTGTTTCAGTGTAGCAATATTCTTGGGATGTCTGGTGTGAATCGCTCTCTTAAGGTCATGCAACAGCATTTCAATCGGGTTGAGGTCAGGACTCTGACTGGGCCATTCCAGAAGGCGTATTCTGTGCTGTTGCAGCCATTGTTTTGTTGAATTACTTGTATGCTTTGGGTCATTGTCCTGTTGAATCACCCATCCTCTGCGGAGCTTCAGTTGGCGGACAGATGGTCGTACGTTGTCCTGCAAAATGTCTTGATTAAACTCTGGAATTTTTTTTCCCATCAATGACAACAATCCGTCCAGGCCCTGAGGCAGCAAAGCCGCCCCAAACCATGATGCTCCCTCCGCCATGTCTTACAGTGGGGTTGAGGTTTTGATGTTGGTGTGCTGTGCCTTTTTTTCTCCACACATAGTGTTGTGTGTTCTTCCCAAACAACTCAATCTTGGTTTCATCTGTCCACAGTATATTTTGCCAGTAGTGCTGTGGAACATCCAGGTGCTCTTTTGCAAACTTCAAACGTGCTGCAATATTCTTTTTGGACAGCAATGGCTTCCTCCGTGGTGTCCTCCCATGTACTCCATTCTTGTTTAATGTTTTCCTTATTGTAGATGTGTCAACAAAAATGTTAGCATGTGCCAGAGATTTCTGTAGGTCTTTAGCTGACACTCTGGGATTCTTCTTTACCTCATGCAGCATTCTGCGCTGTGCTCTTGCAGTCATTTTTACAGGATGACCACGCCTAGGGAGAGTAGCAACAGTGCTAAACTTTCTCCATTTTTAGACAGTCTGTCTTACTGTGGACACATGAACATCAAGGCTTTTGGAGATACTTTTGTAACCCTTTCCAGCTTCATGCAAGTCAACAATTCTTGATTGTAGGTCCTCTGAGAGCTCTTTTCTGCGAGGCATGGTTCACATCAGACAGTGCTTCTTGAAACCAGTAAACCCAAAACAGGTGTGTGTTTTTTAAAGGCAGGACAGCTGTCAGCAACACAACCAATATCATCACACTGATTGGAGTCAAGGTTGGCTCACTCCTGGCTCCAATTAGCTGTGGGAGAAGTCATTAAGCTAGGGTCTCACATACTTTTTCCTCCCTGCACTGTGAATGTTTACATGTTATGTGCAATTAAACCATGGCAATATCTAATGTTTGTGTAGTATTATGTTCAGCAGACTGTGTTCTTCTATTGTTGTGACTTAGATGACGTTCAGAGCACATTTTATGCCCAATTCATGCAAAACTCCAAGTAATCCCAAGGGGTTCACATACTTTTTCTTGCAACTGTACACACGAGAAAATCCTGTATCTTCAAAACCGCCACTGATACATGTTCACCTCCGCCAATGTGTGTAATCTAAACACTCACCAAATTAAATTGATGGTATCTGTTCAGAGCCCAGCAAAAACTGTGTAATAGTAGAAAGCGCTCTGTGGCTCCACAGGAGACTTTCACAGCACCACGTGATCATCAGATTCCATTCAAATGCCGATAACGCAACACATGGAAGAAAGAGAGAGGACTCCATAGTGTGAACCATATGCACTATATTGCCAAAAGTATTGGAACACCCCTCTGAATCGCTGATTCAGGTGTTCCAATCATCTCCATGGCCACAGGTGTATAAAATCAAGCACCTAGGCATGCAGGCTGCTTCTACAAACATTTGTGAAAGAATGGGTCGCTCTCAGGAGCTCAGTGAATTCAAGCGTGGTACCTTGCTAGGTTGCCACCTGTGCAATAAGTTCATCTGTGAAATTTCCTTACTACTAAATATTCCATTGTCAACTGTTAGTGGTATTGACAGAGCGGGGTCATCGCATGCTGCAAAAATCTCCAACTGTCTGCAGAGTCAATAACTAAAACATCATGTGGCCTTCAGATTAGCACAACAACAGGGCATAGAGACCTTCATGGAATGGGTTTCCATGGGCGAGGATCTGCATCCAAGCCTTACATCACCAAGTGCAATGCAAAGCGTTGGATGCAGTGGTGTAAAGCATGCTGCCACTGGACTCTAGAGCACTGGAGACGTGTTTTCTGGAGTGACTTATCACGTTTCCCTGTCTGGCAATCCAATGAACGTGTCTGGGTTTGGGGGTTGCCAGGAGAACAATACTTGCCTGACTGCATTGTGCCAAGTGTAAAGTTTGGTGGAGGGGGGATTATGGTGTGGGGTTGTTTTTCAGGGGTTGCGCTTGGCTCCTTAGTTCCAGTGAAGGGAACTCTTAGGGAATCAGCAAGACATTTTGAACAATTTCATGCTCCCAACTTTATGGGAGCAGTTTGGGGATGGCCCCTTCCTGTTCCAACATGACTACACACCAGTGCACAAAGCAAGGTCCATAAAGACATGGATGAGCGAGTTTGGGGTGGAGGAACTTGACTGGCCTGCACAGAGTCCTGACCTCAATCCAATAGAACACCTTTGGGATGAATTAGAGCAGAAACTGCGAGCCAGGCCTTCTCATCTGACATCAGTGCCTGACCTCACAAATGTGCTTCTGGAAGAATGGTCAAACATTCCCATAGACACACTTCTAATCCCTGTGGACAGCCTTCCCAGAAGAGTTGAAGCTGTTATAGCTGCAAAGGGTGAGCCAATTCAATAATGAACCCTACGGACTAAGACTGGGATGCCATTAAAGTCCATGTGTGTGTAAAGGCAGGTGTCCAATACTTCTGGCAATATAGTGTAATGATGCTGTAAAAGTTTCTTAAGATTTTTAAAAACATTGTCTCTATGTATATATTGTAATTATATACATACATGAGGGCAGCAAAATTTGCTTTTTACATATTAAGGCTTCGGATTCTGCTTTGTAGTGCTACAAAATGGTTGTATTCTTATGCTTTTTCATAATGGCAGTATATGTTTTGGCCAGCTGACCGAAAACAGTGCACTCCCTGTGTGATTGAAATCTCAACAGCTGGTATGAAAAGTGGTAAGGTGGTTGCAAATTGAGTGTGTGCTTCTTCTAGTGACTTCGTTACAAATCATTTATTGAAAAATGAAACTAAGTATGGAGGCTACTGTTGCTACTTCTCACTCTGAAATAATGTTTGTTTGTCACTTGAAACAAGTATTCATATAATAGTTAACAAATAACAGTTCACCTGCTGTAGTAAATATCTGATTAACCACTTCCAGTCCGGACACTTTTACCCCCTTCCTGACCACGGCAATTTTCATCTTTCAGCGCTATCACACTTTGAATGACAATTGCTCAGTCATGCAACACTGTACCCATATGAATTTTTTACCATTTTTTTGAGACAAATAAAACTTTATTTTGGTGGTATTTATTCACCGCTGGGATTTTTATTTTTTTTTGCTATGTAAATGAAAGTCCAAAAATTTTGAAAAAAAGTGTTTTTCTTATAAAATTTTGTAAATAAATAATATTTCATCATACATCTTGGCCAAAATGTATTCCGTTATCTTTTTAGTAAAAAAAAAAATAAGCCAAATAAGTTTATAACCAAAAATGATCATTTTTAAATATTTTTTTTTACATTTTTATTTTTTTATATTATTATTTATTTTATTATTTTATTTTTTTTACATACTGACACCCTAGCAGTACAGTGTCACCATGGTGACACTGTACTACTTTTGGGGGGTGATGAAGATTTTTTTTTTTTTACACTGCTTTTACACCCATATAGGATGTAAAAGCAATCATTTCTCTTTGCCTGCATTCTTGCAGCCATTGAGAACTACTGAGTGAGCTGTGATTGGTCACAGCTTGTCAGATGGTACAAGGCTGTTGTGAATAACCTTGTACCATGTGACCTCTGTGATCATTCACAGATTTCACACGTAGAAAGCAATGATGTCACAAGTGACATCTTGCTTACTACTTTGCATGTGATCACTGATTGGCCAATCAGTGATCACATGATCGGGACCTCGTACAGAGGTCCCGTCCGACGATCGGTGTTTCACTGTGTCAGGAGGACACAGCGGGCACCGGATCGCGGTGCAGCGCGCTCCCGGGGAGTGCACACAAACAGGGTGCGGGGAGGCCGTTTATAAACGGCCACCCGACCCTGCAGTGCCACCGTCCGGCCATTTATATACAACGGCTGGTCAGGAAGTGGTTAAGAACATGAAAAAAGCACAAAAGGCACCTGGATGAGTTCTACAGGAGCATTCAAATGTAGGGCGACCAAGTATTCTAGTTACATTTTCTGGAGTACCGCCATCAAATAACATTCCGAACAGGGAAGACACATAGGGGTTTATTTACTAAACCTGGAGAGTGCAAAATAAGGCTCACTTCTGCATAGAAACCAGCTAGCTTCTAACCTTGTTCACTTAAGCCTTGGCAATAAAACCTGGAAGCTGATTGGTTTCTATGCAGAAGTGAGCCTGATTTTGTCTCTCCAGCTTTAGTAAATAAACCCCATAGTATATGACAATTAGTAAATTGTAATGCAAGCTATGTAATTTATGTGCTGGCCTGGATGAAATTTAAGGTTCAATATGTGGGTGCACCACTAGCAAATTAAAAGATAGATGGGGAGATCATTGTGCAAATGTTTTAGGTAGGTGTGAAGAAATGCTGTAAAGGAAGAATGCTTTCAAAAATATATATTTTAATTGTTTTTAGCAATTTACAAAGTGCAAACTCAGTGAACAGGTGTGACTACCTTTTGGCTTCATATATACAGTTGCAAGAAAAAGTATGTGAACCCCTTGGGATTATGTGGAGTTTTGCATGAATTGGGCATAAAATGTGCTCTGAACGTCATCTAAGTCACAACAATAGAAGAACACAGTCTGCTGAACATAATACTACACAAACATTAGATGTTGCCATGGTTTAATTGCACATAACATGTAAACATTCACAGTGCAGGGAGGAAAAGGTATGTGAACCTTTGGACTTAATAACTGGTTGACCCTCCTTTGGCAGCAATAACCTCAACCAAACATTTCCTGTAGTTGCAGATCAGACATGCACAACGATCTGGAGTAATTTTGGACCACTCCTCTTCACAAAACTGTTTCAGTGTAGCAATATTCTTGGGATGTCTGGTGTGAATCGCTCTCTTAAGGACATGCCACAGCATTTCAACTGGGTTGAGGTCAGGACTCTGACTGGGCCATTCCAGAAGGCGTATTCTGTGCTGTTGCAGCCATTGTTTTGTTGAATTACTTGTATGCTTTGGGTCATTGTCCTGTTGCATCACCCATCCTCTGCAGAGCTTCAGTTGGCGGACAGATGGTCATACGTTTTCCTGCAAAATGTCTTGATAAACTCTGGAATTCATTTTCCCATCAATGACAACAATCCGTCCAGGCCCTGAGGCAGCAAAGCAGCCCCAAACCATGATGCTCCCTCCGCCATGTCTTACAGTGGGGATGAGGTTTTGATGTTGGTGTGCTGTGCCTTTTTTTCTCCACACATAGTGTTGCATGTTCTTCCCAAACAACTCAATCTTGGTTTCATCTGTCCACAGTATATTTTGCCAGTAGTGCTGTGGAACATCCAGGTGCTCTTTTGCAAACTTCAAACGTGCTGCAATATTCTTTTTGGACAGCAATGGCTTCCTCCGTGGTGTCCTCCCATGTACTCCATTCTTGTTTAATGTTTTCCTTATTGTAGATGTGTCAACAAAAATGTTAGCATGTGCCAGAGATTTCTGTAGGTCTTTAGCTGACACTATGGGATTCTTCTTTACCTCATGCAGCATTCTGTGCTGTGCTCTTGCAGTCATTTTTACAGGATGACCATGTCTAGGGAGAGTAGCAACAGTGCTAAACGTTCTCCATTTGTAGACAGTCTGTCTTACCGTGGACACATGAACATCAAGGCTTTTGGAGATACTTTTGTAACTCTTTCCAGCTTCATGCAAGTAAACAATTCTTGATCGCAGGTCTTTTGAGAGCTCTTTTCTGCGAGGCATGGTTCACATCAGACAGTGCTTCTTGAAACCAGTAAACCCAAAACAGGTGTGTGTTTTTTAAAGGCAGGACAGCTGTCAGCAACACATCCAATATCATCACACTGATTGGAGTCAAGGTTGGCTCACTCCTGGCTCCAATTAGCTCTGGGAGACGTCATTAAGCTAGCGCCTCACATACTTTTTCCTCCCTGCACTGTGAATGTTTACATGTTATGTGCAATTAAACCATGGCAACATCTAATGTTTGTGTAGTATTATGTTCTGCAGACTGTGTTCTTCTATTGTTGTGACTTAGATGACGTTCAGAGCACATTTTATGCCCAATTCATGCAAAACTCCACATAATCCCAAGGGGTTCACATACTTTTTCTTGCAACTGTATATATACTATATATGGAAGGGATGAGAAAACCTACCGGTAGGTCACCAACCCAAAAATGTTACAGGATAGATACAATTGGAGATGGGTAGTTTAGGGTGGCCTCTTGGTAAATAATCAAAAATATAAAATATCAACAGTTTATTTACAAAATTATTATACAAAAAGGGTTTACAATCAATATGAATCATATGACCATATACATAGCAAAGACTTTATATATTTATAAAAAAAAGGAGGAAAACCAAACAAAAAAAAACACACACCACTTAATAGAACACAGATACTTACAGCAACAAGGAGTGGGCATGGGAAAGAACACACAAAGAAGGACCGTCACATCTGTCTGTGGGGAGGCCAATGGAAACCAACAAGGAGAAGTGAATATGCTCCATATAACTTAGAATCAGTCAAGAATTCCCAAACTACACCAGGAAAAAGGTTAAATCTAAGTACATAAAAATAAGCCATAATCATCACAATTATGACAAATCACGGCTTGAACTATCTTGCTTTGCATGTAATGAGTCTATCTCATATATTAGTTTCACCTTTTAAGTTGCATTACTGAAATAAATGAATTTTGCACGATATTCTAATTTTTCAAGTTTCACCTGTAATCACATCCATCTCAAACAAAGAGAAGGAACCATATCTGGAATGTGCATATCAACTACCCATGTCCACATTAGTCTAGGAAATACATAAACCTCAAGTATATATGCCACCTCTCTACAAACAATCATCCATTTTCAGTATGATATACTGGACATATACTGAGGACTTAATAAGAATACAACAAAAACAAAAAAACCAAATTAGCCATACTGACCATCAAATGACAACAAATGATCATATAGCAATGGATCAAATGAGATACTGGAGTCTTCGAAATGAGTCTTCCATATCCTACCCTGGGACATGTCATATTGATTTTTAAAATCCCAGTCTTTCATTTCAAAGACTCCAGTATCGCATTTCATCCATTGCTATACGATCAATTGTTGGCATTTGATGGTCAGTATAGCTATAGTTTTGGAATTCCTGATTGGTTCTAAGCTATATGGAGCATGTTCACTTCTCCTTGTTGGTTTACATTGGCCTCTCCATAGCCTGGACAGATGTGATGGCCCTTCTTTATGTATTCTTTCCCATGCCCATTCCTTGTTTCTGTAAGTATCTGTATGCTCTTATGTGTATTTTCTTACTTGGATTTCCTCCTTTTATTTTTCTTCCCTCCCCAATTTATTTCCCTGCTCCTGCATGCATTATTCTAATTTTGTCTTTGTTTGTTCTTTCTAATTTTTTAGAATCAACCGAAAAATTACATGTTGAATATGTAATATAGGAATATCGTGAAGAAGCGGTTTCTGACCGCGGAATGCATTGACAGTGTAACCTATACTTCCCTTGTTTAACCCAGCTACTATAGAGGAGGTTGGTAAACTTTTTTCTAAAGCCCACCTAACTACCTGTTCCCTGGACCCTGTTCACTCGCAAATACTACGGTCACCCTTTGGCTCTGTCCTTCACTCTTTAACTCATATCTTCAATCTCTCCCTTTCTACTGGCATCTGCCCCAACTCTCTAAAACATGCGCTAGTCACCCACATACTTAAAAAGGCCTCACTGGACTCCACCAATCTTAGCAAACTAAGACCCATCTCCTTACTCCCTTTTGCCTCCAAACTCCTTGAACATCTAGTCTACAACCGGCTGAGCTGCCACCTCATTAATAATAACTTTCTCTATCCCCTTCAATCCCACAACACTCCACAGAAACTGCTCTCCTAAAACTCACAAACGACTTATTAACTGTTAAAACCAATGGTCACTATTCTGTACTCTTACTTTTGGACCTCTCCACTGCCTTTAACGCAGTTGACCACCCCTTCGTCCTCAAAAAAAATTATTTACTTTGGTCTCCATGCCTGTACTCTTCGTTGGTTCAAATCTTACCTATCACACCACACCTTCAGTGTCACTTACAACTCTACTTCCTCCTCTCCTCCTCTTACCGTTGGGGTCTCCCAAGGTTCTGTCCTTGGACCTCTCCTATTCTCCAGCTACACTTCTTCCTTGGGTCAGCTGATACCTTCCCATGTTTCCAATACCATTTCTATGCTGATGACAAATCTATCTCTCTACTCCTCAGCTCACTCCATTAGTTTCCTCACGTATCATCGATTTACTAACAGACATATCAGACTGTATGTCACACCACTTCCTAAAACTCAATCTATCCAAAACTGAGTTCATAATATTTCCTCCCCCACATGCCTCTTCCCCTGATTTCTCGGTCAGGATCAATACCACCACTATCAACCTATCCCCACATGCCAGGGTGCTAGGTATAACCCTGGATTCTGAACTATCCTTTCAGGCCCACATCCAGTCTCTATCCAAATCATGCCACCTCAACCTCTGCAACATCTTCAGAATATGCCCCTTTTTAACCAATGATACCACAAAGCTCCCAATTCACTCCCTGGTTATCTCTCGTCTCAACTACTGCAACTCCCTCCTCATTGGCTTACCTTTACATAGGCTATCCCCCCTCTAGACCATCATGAATTCTGCTGCCAGGCTCAATCACCTTACCAACAGTTCAGTGTCTGTTACCCCCTCTGCCAATCCCTCCACTGGCTTCCACCTTCCCAATGAATAAAATTCAAAATACTAACAACAGCTTACAAAGCCATACACAACTCTGCCCCCAGCTACATCACCAACTTGATTCAAAATATCAACCAAACTGCTCTCTTCGATCCTCCTAAGACCTTCTGATCTCTAGTTCCCATGTCACCTCCTCCCATGCTCGCCTCCAGGACTTCTTCAGAGCTTCTCCCATGCTATGGAACTCCCTACCCCAATCTGTCTGGCTATCTCCTTGTCTATTCACATTTAGATGATCCCTGAAAACCTCTCTTTAAAGAAGCCTATCCTGCTTCTAACTAGTAAACTGCCTTTTATTTCCTCCATCAGCTCATTCCCCACAGTTAGTACCTTTTGTACTACTCAATCCTTCCTTCTAGATTGTAAGCTCTAATGAGCAGGGCCCTGTGTTTCCTCTTGTACCAAACTGTATTGTAACTGTAATGTCTACCTTAATTTTCTAAAGTGCTGCACAAACTGTTGGCACTATATAAATTCTGTATAATAATAATAATAACCTATGAAGTTACTGCTTTTATAAATATATAAAGTCTTTGCTATGTGTATGGTCATATGATTCATAATAATTGAAAACCCTTTTTTGTATGGATATATATTTTTATAAGAATTTTGTAAATAAACTTTTTGATATTTTATACATTTTGTATGTTTGATTATTTACAGAGAGACCACGATAGACCACCCACCTCCAACTATTTCTATCCTGTAACATTTCTTACGCTAGCACACTTTGTATACTTGCACAAAGTCAGGGATTTTGTAGGATTAGAGTCAGGTGTATGATTAACCAATTAATAATCTAAAAGAATTGCAGCAAAAAATACATACTTGTGATGTGAAAACAAGGCTAAGCAACTGAACTATACACAAAACATAAGAACTGGGGTGCAGAAAAATGGCAGTGGGTGCTCTGGACTGATGAGTCAAAATCTTACTCAAAATTTGCCTGTAGTAGGAGGCTGTTTGCTCGTAGAAGGGCTGGGGAGTGGTACAATAATGAGTGTCGGCGGGCAAGTTTGGGGTTGCATTTCTAGTCAGAGATTTGCTCAGAATTAATGGTGTCCACAATATTGAGAAACACAGGCAGATACTTATCCATCATGCCATAACATCGTGTGATTGGCCCCAAATGTATTTTGCAGCTGGACAACAATCCCAGACATACAGATGTAAAGAAGAACAAGGAGCTCCCGCAGAACCCTGATCTCAACATCGTCAAGTCTGTCTGGGATTACACGATGAGACATGAAGAGACAAAAGGATTTGAGGCAACCTAAATTCACAGATGATCTGGGGTTAGTTCTCCCAGGTGTTTGGAACAACCTAACTGCCAAGTTCCTTCAAAAACTGTGTGCAAGTGTACCTAGAAGAATTGATGACGTTTTGAAAGCAAAGGGTGGTCACATCAAATATTGATTTGATTTGGATTTCTTGTCTGTTCATTTGCTTTCTATTTTGTTAAGTAAACTGTTAACACTTCTATTTCTGAAAGCTTTCTTAATTTATAGCATTTTTCCACACCTGCCTAAAACTTTTGCACAGTAGTGTAGATATATGTAGAAAAAAAGATTATTAACACCAGTGAACAAAACAAAATTTTACATAATCATGATTCTAGGATCTATACAAGTTCAAATTTAAGAACATGCTGATACACCAATAGGAGTAAGAGATTAATTTTCTGTACTTGTGAAGAGAGAGGCATTCTGGGGTTTCACTATTGGTACCAAAATAGCATATGGTTTGAATTTTTAACTAATTGCTTCACAAATTTATAGTTAAGTTTTTTTCCTCCCCTGCCCCTTCCCCTTTTTCTAATTCCTGTTTTATTTATTTCTTCTTTGGGAAATCCCTGTGAAATAATTTTACCATTTGAGTCCCATTGTCACTTCATTTACTTTGAACACAACAGAAAATACGACAGACTCTCCAAGATTAGGAAAATGCCCCTTTAGTTGTTCTTTTTGAATAATTTCCACTCTTTGTATTTTGGTGACAGCTGACATTTTCTTTCCTTTTAAAGGAATCCTGTACTTAGTGTAAAAGGAGCATACAACTGATGAAGTCAGAACCACTGACCTGCAAACCTACCGATGTTTGAGAGATGTTGCAGCTTTAAATCAGCATGATACACAGATACCTAACATTTTCAGAAGAACAGATAAGCAATGAAAGCCTGCATATTTCTTTCACTTAAGATTTCGTATAATAAGAAAACATTTTCTGTTCATTAAAAATAAAGCTTTTAAGAATACCACAGTTTACATGTTATCTATTTTGTAAAATGTAAACCAGGTAATTGTGCAGTATAAATAACACACATTGTGGAAAGAACTTGAAAATCTAAGAAATTACTATCTTCAGCCTTTGTCACATTTATTTATAGTATTTCCCATATTAACCACTCGCCTACTGGGCACGTTTACTACCTTCCTGCCCAGGCCAATTTTCAGCTTTCAGCGATATCATACTTTGAATGACAATTGCGCAGTCATGCAACATTATAACCATATGACATTTTTATTTTTTTCACACAAATAGAGCTTTCTTTTGGTGGTATTTTTTGCTAAACGAATAAAAAAATACTGAAAATTTTGAAAAAAATTTTTTTTTCTTAATTTCTGTTATAAAATGTTGCAAACAGGTAATTTTTCTCCTTCACTGGTGTGTGCTGATGAGGCAGCACTAATGGGCACTGATAGGAAGCACTGATGGGCACCGATAGACTGCACTGATGGACACCGATGAGGCGGCACTGATAGGCAGCACTGATGGGTACTGATAGGCTGCACTGATGAGGCGGAACTAATGAGGCAGCACTGGTGGGCATTGATGAGGAGGCACGATGAGGCTGCACTGATATGTGGCACTGATGGGCACTGATAGGCGACAATGATTCCCACTAATAGGCAGCACTGATGGACACTAATAGGCAGCACTCAAGGGCACAAATAAGCAGCAGTGAAGGGCACTGATAGGTGGCACTGACTGTTGGCACTGATTGGCAGCACTGATGGGCACAGATTGGCAGCACTGACTTGCAGCACTTCTGGGCACTGATTGGTAATGATAGGCAGCACAGTTGGGGTTGCACTGATAATCAGTGCCCTAATAATCAGTGTAGATGTCTCCTTTCAGAACTGACGGATATCGGCAGTACTTTCCTCACGTTCTGACAGCACAAGGAAAGTGCTGCCGATAACCGACAAGTGTGTTTACATTGTGATCAGCTGTGATTGGACACAACTGATCCCGTGGTAAAAGGCCACAGTTATTGGAATTTACCATCACATGTGATCTGTTGTGTCCAGAGAGCAGCTGGTGTGCTGTAATTACTTTACTTTTCAAGGATTATTTTCTTTTTTATTAGCCTGATGATCCTGCAAATAACACTCTTCCTGTCCTAGGGTGACAATGCTCACGCACTGTACTGCATCTCAGGAGAAGAGCTGCCATACTAGGCTACCTTCCTCATTTGGACTAAAAAACACACCCCCTTCTCTCATCTCCAAAACGTAGGTGGATGTGTTCTGTAGTTTACATACGAAACCAAGACTTCTTGGGGGTTCAGTGTAGCAGAGGCACTGTGTTGTTAGCTCACTACAAGGAGGATCAACAGATTTGTTTGCAAATTTGAGAAATTGAAATTACATTGGCATTTCCAGTTAAGATAGTATCTGTTTATGGCTGAGGCTGTTAGAAGATAAATAGTTGGTTATCTTTTAAACTGTTTATTGTATGTTATGACTCAAGTAGCTTATGTTTTATATAGGTAAATTATTCTATACCTCTAAGTGGAAATATGACCTTTTTGTTCTTTTGAACATCAACATTATTATAGTGGTTGTAAAGGTAAAAGATTTTTTACCTTAATGCATTCTATGCATTAAGATTAAACACCTTTTAAGTGCAGCTCCCCACAACAGCCCCCCTAACTACTCACCTGAGACTGATCTCAATCCAGCGCTGTGCACGTCTGCAGCAGCTCCTCTCCCCTCTCCTGGCTTTCACAGGCTTGGTTGAGAGCAGTGGGAGCCATTGGCTTCTGCTGTTGTCAATCAAAACCTTTGAGCAGAGAGAAGGATCGAACCAGGCTGCAATAGGAAGCTGCTTTCTATGGTGGGCACTTAGCAGAAGGAGGGCCCAGGAATGTTAGTGTCGGACCCGAGAAGAGGAGGATTGGGGCTACTCTGTGCAAAACCATTACACAGAGCAGGTAAGTATAACATGTTTGAAAAACCTTGAAGTTTTACAATCACCTTAACATAACTTGTTACTTTTTAAGGCTTTTAAGAGCTAATTTAAATGTGAATTTGAATAGGTAACTTGGTACAGGGACTTGTTTGTAAGTGTCAGTGCCTAAAGCAATATTAATTGAGGCCTTCTGATTCAATCTGCTTAGTTCATCTATGGCGAACATAAAAAATAACTATATTTACCCTATCATTGCTTCCCCTGAAGCCTGTGCCCCTCGACTTTAACACTCCAGGGTGTGGGAGGGTCTGCTTGTTCTGAATTGTATGTGATGATGTCAGAGTGGCATCGACTGATGGAGCAGCAAAGAGAATCTGCTTTGGGAGACCAGCTGTGCTCCTGGGAGGAAGCCAGCAGAAGTGAGGCAAAATAAGCATTTAACCCTAACATTGCAGGAGAGTCCCACACTTTTTTTTTACCAGTTATCAGCTTTAAATGGGACCTTTGTCACTTTCATGGTTATCATATGCAGCTGCTTGATCATTTATTTTGTTAGAAAATATTTGCTAAACAGTCCATCTGCTGGATAAATCATCATTCAGCCACAGGGTATTGGACACCCATACTGCTGGGCCCCATTATAATTGACTAGTCTCCTTTAATGCTACATAAATCATTGTTTTATTTAAAGTGGAACTTTAAACCATCACAACTTAATAAAGAATAACATTCTTTAAAAGGAACATATATTTGACATGAATTATTATGCTACCAAAAATAGTGTACTGTAAATTGCCTCCAGCATTGTTCCTATTTCTTCTTGCCAAAGGATGCCATTTTGCTAAAGCCCAAAGCCCCTGAGCAGCAGTAAATATTTATGCTGTCAGCAGATTGCTCTCTACATTTTCAGCACAGTGCCAAAAAGTACAGAGCAACTGAGCATGTGCAGAGCTGGGTGAGACAGTATATTACTGGATTTTAACAGTATAGGCACTTATTTTTTTAATGTTTTATGTTCCTGCAAAAAGAGCCAGCACAACTTAATTTTCTGACACAATTTTCACTTTACGTTGTTGTCAATATTCTTTGTTGTTCTGTTGTTTTGTCTCAGATTTTAGACTGTTTTGATGCTTTGGTATGCACTGATATATGAAAACTATGGATATCATGCTTTGCTGTGCTGGTACATAAATCCACGTAGGTTTTCTTCCCTGTTATAAAAGTGTAAAGCCCCGTATACATGATCAGAATACCGTATCTTACGAAAAATGCCACTTTTAAAGTGATCATATGATAATCTGATCATTAGTACACAGCAATCGTTTGAAAACAATAAAAGGGACAATCGCAAAATTTTTGATTGTATGATACCGGATCGTACGATTTTCATTTAACCAGTACAGTAGTTGTCTGAAAGTACAATACAAATACATTACAATCTTCAGATTGTTTTATTCTGTCGTTAAAGAATTATCGTAACTTTAGTAACCTCTTCACTTTTGATATGAGACTAGCATGCAGAAAAAAAAGAGGCGATCATTTGTCTGATATTCGAAATGTGTATGCGGGGCATATGGCTACACTCACACAGGCAATTAGCCCCGATGCGAATGAAAGCGGCAGTAGTATGTTTATTCTTGCAGCTGTTTCTGCCACCTGTGAGCTACTAGCTGGAGCCACTGAGCCCTGTATTGTACACTTCAATGATAGGTCAATTGCCACAGCTATCCATGGCTGTCTCAGATTACCTACAGTGATCCATGCTGGAAGCACACAAAGTTCACCCTGTAGCATTCACCTCGGCAGACAGCCACAAATAGTTGTGCTGCTCACACCAGCAGAAAAGCCGAAATAATCTGCAGATGCTAGTCACCCGTTCAAATGTCACCTAAGAGATTGTGTTGATGAGCACATGCAGGTTGATTTCAGGTGCATTTATCTTTTATTGATTTCAGTTTGAGTTGTCTGTGAGATCATGTAAAGTTTATTGACAAGGCATTTGGCTTCCTTCTAAGCGGTATCATGCTGCTTCGTTCTGCTTTTGCATTCCTATTAAATTATATGGGAAGAAGAGCAGTTCTGATATGACCAAAAGCAGACAGACATGGGGCTGAAGAGGGCTGTAAATGGGCAGATGCCTTCCTAAGACTGGTGATGAAATATCTGCTCATTACATCGCCCATTGCATGTTCAAAGACAAATCAAGTCTCCATCAGAAAGGAAATGATTGGTGTCTTGTCCACAGATTTTTCACAATGTTTGAAAATTCCTGACACAACATTGCTTGTTATTGCCCTTCAAATGGATCAGTTCATAGCCTTCTGGTTACCTGACTCCTTTTAACCTCCCTAGCGGTCTGATTATGTCCATATTTCTGTGCTCAAAGTGGTACATTTTTTGCATGGAAATATGTATTTTTTTTATTGTAGGCCTATAATTTTTAGGAATAACTCACTGAAATCCGTCCAAACAAGAGTCTAATAAACATCCTGGGTATGATAAAAATTGAAATACGAAATCATAAATTATAATTTAATAAATAATCATAAAAAATAATAATATAATAATAATAAATTTATTTCAGTACTATAATCAAACCAAAAACACTGAAATTTGAAATATAGCACCAAGTTCACACATCACTGAGCAAAGTCGCAAAATCATTTTCAGTGTCTGATGACGAATTTCCCCACGAATCATTATCGCTCAATTCTGCAAGTGGTTCTGATTTACTATCGCTGTTCTCTAGCTGGTCTAAAACCGCTTTTGACCTAAAGGGACGCTTTTTGGACGCAATGGACTTTTTTTAGTTTCCAGGCAGAAAGAACGGTAAAAATGCAGGCAGGGCACAGGACAAAGCAGTAGGGACAAAATGTATGTGAAATGCTTTGATACAGTAATGTTTTACTATGTGATTTTAGTGAATTTCACTTTTTGTCATTTTCAAATTTCCCGCCGTTCCGTCCCCCGACCGTCCCGGCGCTCGCAGGGGACGGAACCCAGATGACAGATGCTGGCATCCGCCGGATTACATTGCCAGGACACTGCAGGAGGGACATCGCAGGAGCGCAGGACAAGGTAAGTGATCGAGGGATCGCGGAGCAGCGCCGCATGGTAGGCCCGAGTGTAGCTCGGGGTTACTGCTTGTGATACTGAAACTTTACCCCGAGCTACACTCGGGAATACCGCCAAGTAGGTTAAGTGATCTTTGTATTAGTACTATGGTTTTCAACTGTTGGGACTTTCATGGTCACTCTAAACTCCACCACTATAGATTAGAGCGGAAGTGGATTATTATTAAATCATTTTGTATAAATAGATTATTTACAAGTGGTAAATAATTCAAAGCTAAGAGCCTAAAAATATTTTGTAATATGTTCTGAAAACTCAATTTCCTAATTTTCCTGCTAATTGCTGCTACTAATTTGAGACAGTAATCAAAATTTAAAGCAGTCACTAATGGAATTTCCATTCAGTTTACCTGCATCCCACAAAAGACTAGAAGTAGTAATGAGGAGATCTAACTATTTCCCCAAGAGACAAAGCAAGCTTTTGCACTATGGACTGTGTTCACATAAATTCTTGAACACATTATGGAAGCTTAGCATAATGTTACACATTAAGTTAATATGCTAAACACTGTACAATTGAAATAAATGTCCTTTACAAGTGTCTGGTCATATGCAATGAATACAGAGCAGCTTGACCCAAGGGGGAATTAGATGCTTGCTATAATTTAATCATTCACACAAATGCTGTTCACCTAATAATAATCACTCTAAAAAACCTAAATCTCCCTAGATGCAAAAGTTCCACTTTCACCCCCGAAAGTTCAAAAGTCAATATAATAATCTTCCAGCGTCTGTGATATCCTCAAAAACTTTTTATACACGTGCTCTCAGATATAATCCACCTTCATGAAGATATTCCTTTAATCCATGAAATCCTCAAAAAAAGAAAACTCAATATAGTGCATTATCTCACACAAATATATAAAAAAATATAATCACCCTGTGGTTACTGACGTGCCACCCCACTTAGTGTCCACATCTAAATGGCTGTACTAAACACCCTTACCCTATCAAAACTTGTTTAAAGCTCTCAATATCATATACTCCAAAACCGTGTTCCAATCCATCTTTTCTTTCTTCAATATTTCCTCAAAAATAACCAATATTCTACCAATATTCTATAATATGCAATATACTTTGGATAGAAAAAAATGTGCTTCCCTAATATTCTCGGTACACGTGTAAAATGTGAAATACACTCCCCGTCACCTTACACACCATGCACCTTACCAGATAAAACACTTTAAAAAGCATGAAAAAAACTCTCCTCATCCGACCATCCCTGCTCAGCTCACTCAATTCTTAGATGTGCTGGCTCTATTAGATTTCTTTTTTAGGCTTTCTTTCCTTTATTTTCATCTGGTGATCCAGCCCGTAAGTCTGTTGTTTTTCAAAAGAACAAGCTCTCCTCCTTGCTGCAGTGCTGTTCCTGATCCCTGTCACATGTGTGCTTTGTCTGTGCTCACCTATATGAAGGTGGATTATATCTGAGAGCACGTATATAAAAAGTTTTTGAGGATATCACAGATGCTGGAAGATTATTATATATAATTTAATCATACCTGTAGAAACCCAGTTGGTTGTTCAAATCTACAATATCATATTTACCTCATAGAGAGAAACATCAAATTGCCAAGCTTCTAGCTGTTGGGAACGTGGTCAACCCAAGAAATGGATGTTCTTGTTAACATGGAAGCTTATGCATTTTTATTTAAAATTTGTCCCAAGAAGTGTATCTTTAAATTTAGAATTCACTTGGCTGAAAGTGATGCCTTGAACTTAAAAAGCTCCAATATTGGGTATTCCATTGCCTATACAATGTATTCTCCATGGTTCAGTATTTACTAGAATAACTTCTTGTCTGTAATTTGCAGTTAAAGCGAACGTATATTCAAAAAAGTGAAGATTGTCTCTCTCATGGAGGAACATCTAGAGACTAGGGATGAGATCAGCAGAGGTTGCGAATGATGTGAAGTTGGATATATCCACAGAGGCAAGAATAGTAGGACAACAATTCAGGTTTTTTGAGAGTAGTCATCAGAGAAACAAAGCTATTCCCAGTAGAACTACCTGGTCTGATGTTCCTCCGATTTTCCCCGAATATCAGAGGTCAGATGCTCCATGCTCTCAATATCACTCTGGCGAGCCATTGGGCTAAGGTTGAGGGCGACTGCTGCTTCCATATAGCCAGAACACAGGCTTTCCCCTCATGTTGTTTAGTATCCCATGGACCAAATGGCAGTAATGTAGGACAAGCAGACAGCAACAGTCATTTTACTGTACAAGCAGAAATTTAAACACCACCATTGTCATCTGGGATGGAAGGGAGCAGCTTCACCTTGGGTGTTTTTTTCTGACACCGATAACTATCATCTGTTCCTTTCCAAAATGCAGGCATTGATATACAGTCATTGGTATGCTTAACCTCCATTGTATATGGGTAGTTTAAAATTGAGTAATGTGTAAGGCTGTGGTGGGTACCATTCATCATATGTATAATCCATTATCTTTTGTAAACGGTTTAGGCACACTCTCTCCTGACAGGTCTTGAGCTCAGTGATAGTCCATTCAGACAATGAGTGCTAAATTGAAGGATGGTGGAAGAATCATGTCTTGACTTTAAATATATAAGTTTGGGTAGCAATGCCAATATAAATCTGCTGTGTCTCTGACTCCACCAGATGGGAAGTTTTACATACTGGAGCAGCAGAGCTAATAAAATAAATGTTTCATTCGCCTTGAGACATTTACTTTATCTCAATGTAGTACAAAGCAGGTGATAAACTTTATGGACACTGTGCATTGATACATTTGACTATAAACAATTCATGTACTCCACATGTCAATTTTCTTAGGTGCCTTTAGGTGGGTCCAAGGTCTAAAGTCAGAGGGAATTTTGATGTTACTTCACTGTGTTTAAACTGTACACTCCAGAACATGTAGATATTGTAGATTTTTTTTAATGCCCGTCAGTTTATGCCTTTGTTTTTGTCAAATCCCTAAGATACGCAGTATTTACTTCATGTTTAACTTCCTCAATAAAACTGGAAGGGCAAAGTTACTAGTGCCTATGGTAAAAACTAGATTGATGTAAAAAGCATTTGTAACAAAGGTATTTAAAGAAATAATAGAGGATTCTTGTAAAAGGTCAAACAATAGCAGAACATAGAATCGCAAATATTGCAAACAAAAGAAAGCTGGAATTACTGAGAAAAATACTTCCTTATAAACAGGTAGTTCACCTGCTTTCCTCATTTCTGTACAAAGACAAAATGTGTGTTTCTGTTTTAGAAACGATAGCTGACACAAAATAAAACTGCTATCAGCCTGTAGTGCCCTGCAACACCCAAACATTGGGATGTCCTGAGGAGGTAAAGCTCAGACACATAAGGTAGAGTTAAAATTTCCCAAGTTTCCACTGTGTCCCATACATTGCTATTTGTGATCATTATACCTCACTGCCCAATAGAAATGTGTAATAAGTAGAATAGGAAGGGTAAGCTTTGCTTCCAACAAGAAAGGCTGAAGCTTTCCCCAGACCCGAACAAAATGGTATTTGGGTATAAAGTTGGGGGAGGTGAGGTTCTGCATGCTGCTCTAGGCATATGTAAGTACCCTTAGCTGCCTGTACATCTTAACTGATAGCTTCTTTTTTCCCAATTTCACAGATCAAATTTTGGAGGCAAATCAGTTTAGTAATATATGTAAGTTATTTATTTATTTACTTAGGTGTGTTGTATTTTTTGTGGATGCAGTGTTAGAAACTAACAAAATAAAGCAATATTAGACAAAGATCAGACCTGTATCAGAAACTAAAGCCTCTTTCACACCCAGTCCTCATTGGGCACATTGTGGAGCATAACGTCCCTTTTACCACTAACAGGTTTTTTAATGACATCAAAATAACTTGTGATTCACACACAGAAACTGCTAGAAATGAACTCAACTTAGTTTTGCATTGTTCAAAATAGAACAGAACCATACAATACTGTCTGTACTTGGTGCCATCTTGGTTGAATTGCTTCTTTGCTTAATTGGCTTAAAGGAAAACTCAGGTTTTTTCAAGGTGCCCAGTGGAATGCCAATCATGTGGTGCTTCTAAAATTCTTACTGGAACCTCTCCAATACATTTAATCAGACTGGGTCACTACACTACCACTTTTCCCTATTCGCACCTAAAAATTCCTGATTGGCTACAATAAATTTGTAGCATACAGGCACCAAAAACATCCACCAGTCAGTGTCAAGTCACAATGAATCTCAACAATCCTCCAGAAACTCCCTGATTTTACAAGATTGTATCTCCATCTTCTTCTAATATCCCATTGCATGCGTATAACAAGATATGGAGCATCTACTTTTTTACATTTTCTGTTTGTTGAAATCAACAAAAAATCATACTTCCTTAATAGAGCAGTAGTAGTACGGGGAGTAAAGATTCCCTCTTATTCCCAGCTTCCATTGTCAGCAAATAAAACCAGGACCCCCTTGAGTCTTGCTCTCTTATGAGAGTTATAGGGCAGTGATCCTCTATACAGTAAGTGCATTACACACTAGCTTCACTGCAGTATACCTTTCCATAGTAGCTGGTTCACAGGTTCCTTCTACCACCCTTTTCATTAAAAAAGTGGCACGTCACTACTTCTGTAAATTTGCCCTACTTGGTTCATTTACTACAAAATGTCTTGTAAAATAAATTATGTTCTATGAGTTGTCAGGACTATGATAACCTGCAACTACTGATTTAGAATATTAGATTTGTGCTCAGCTGTATACAGTGAAAACAATATGGCAGGGGGGACTGAAATGGAAGGCATCCATACATCATGGTTTCTGTGGAATGTCGCTTGCAAAGTGACACAAAGTGGCAAAGTTGCACTTTGCAAGGGAGGTGAAGCTCTGTTGACTTCCATCATTCAATTGTATTCAAGTAAATTTTATTTATATTCTTTTCTTGATTGCACATGCTTGGGTTTACTTTACAAAGAAAAGTTTTACCACATTCATTAAGAGCTGGGGGAAATTCCACTGCAATCTGCAACTTCCTTTGCAAAGTGAATGGCAAATTTGCCTTTAGTAAATCAACCCCAAAAAGACCGGAAGAAATTATGTGGGTGAATTTACACAAATAAATATGAAAAAAGCTGAAATGGGGCTCTAACGCTTCCGCCTTAAAAACATTTCTGCTTTAGATACACTTTAACACTTTTGAAAAGCTGTACTAATGATTATGAGTGCTCTATATAATGAATGTTTATATTGCCATATCTCACTGGTCTATATGTCCTGCTAACACTTTATATTTGCATCTTGTAGCTGATTAGTATTGTATTTAATTTGTGCTTTAGTCATCTTGTATAGAATATTGGATATCCATTTGCACCTTATTTTAACTGTGTTAGTTTTTGTCTTGCTTTAGAACATATTTAGCTGACAGTAGTATGCATGTCTCATAGATTTAAACTGTAATTGAGCTGCATCTATGCTATAAACCAGCAGTGGTTGCACAGCAAATCACAGTTATAAGGACCCATTGACACAAATCTTTTGCAGTACAGCACAGTAAAATATGCATGTAACCCCACCATGTGCCTTATACACCATGCATGCATTGGTGCATTGCAGTTCCATTTATTGTGAATGGCACTCAATACACCACACAGATGCAACTATGCTGCAACACACTGCTGCACACCACAACACACAATGGCAGTGAATGATTCAAAACTGTAGCAGACAAAATTTAGAGCAGCTGTGCATAGTAACCAATCAGCTTCTATCTTCAGCTTGCTGTCACACTTTGAATGACAATTGCACGGTCATGCAACACTGTACCCATATTAAATTTTTATAATTTTTTTGAGACAGATAGAGCTTTCTTTTGGTGGTATTTAATCACCTCTTGGTTTTTTATTTTTTGCTAAACAAACCAAAAACAACTGAAAATTTTGAGAAAAAAAAGTTTTTTCTTAGTCTGTTATAAAATTTTGTAAATAAGTGATTTTTCTCCTTCACTGATGTGCACTAATGAGGCTGCAGTGATGGACACTGATAGGTGACACTGAAGGGCACTGATAAGGAGGTACTAGTAGGTGGCACTGATGGGCATTGACAGGCATCACTGATGGGCACTGAAAGGCAGCAATCATATATAGCACTGATAGACTGCACTGATAGGTGGCACTGATAGGCGGCATTGACTGGCACTGATAGGTGGCACTGACTGGCACTGTTTGGTGGCACTGGCTTGCACTGTTTGGTGGCACTGATAGGCAGCACTGACGGGCACTGATAGGCAGCACTGACGTGCACTGATAGGCGGCACTGACTGGCAGCACTGATAGGTGGCACTGACTGGCATTGATAGGTGGCACTGACTGGCACTGATAGGCTCTTTCTGTTGATCGGTGATCCGCTGCGTCCGAGGGACACAGTGCAGCACCGATCGCTGCGCTGTGCGATCCCAGAGCCGAGCACGAGCGGTTAGAGTGGGAGGACGTCATATAATGTCCTCCCAGAATGAGAGAACCGCCTTGTGCCCGTCGTTACCTTATATGGCGGGCGGGAGGCAGTTAAAATTTCAAAATGAAAGACAGAAACTAAATGGTTGACATGCACAGCAATTTCAGTTTTTATAAATCCCCCTAATGTGCATCTCAGTGTACTGTACTGCCAAAAAGTACCAGTAGTCTTATCTTTTCATGCATTAGAATGCATTGTAGAACATTTACTTCAACTGGGCACCCAGCGCAACACACTGCAACATGCCTCAATGCATAAAAATGCATGCACTGCTGTGAAGGGCCTTATGGTGTGAGTGTCTGTGGCACCTATCCAAAAATGAGAAATTAACTCTTTACTGGTCGTATGATACAAATGTAGCCCTCTTTTGGGGGGTTATGAGAAATGCTCCTCACCAAACAAGATACTGCACTAAACCTGTATGTATATAAGAGAATCAGAGCCTTTGCAAAGTGGAAGAGTAGGTTTGCTTATAAAGTTGACAGTGCCTCCACCCAGGTCAAGGCTCCTCTTCCTGGAAAATGAACCATTAATCTAAACAAAGCAATTGAGTTGAGAAAAACTACTGCGACCGGCAAATAACATTACCATAAGCATATAGATGCACATGGGTGTAGAAATAGTACTAGCGTTATATAAGAAGAGATTATTAACATGAAATACATGTAGTGTACAAACAGGTATTATCAGTAAAGGGCTCAAGTGTCCTGGTGGAATTTTGCATTTATATCTGGGTGTATAGAGTTATTAATAAAGATACATCCAGATAAATGTTGCAGCAAAGTCCAGTTGCAGATGTTTGTCTTTGTGTCGGAGACCTGAACACAAGCTCAAAGGTCACTAAAGGATCCTCTAACTGTTCTCTGACCAGCCTGGAATGGAACTTCTCACAGGCAAGAACCGTGGCATGGCACTGGAACTCAGCTTATCTACACTGTCAGCTTATCTACTCTGCGCTTTAGTAGCACAGGTTATCTGGCACTGTGCATGTGAAATTTGGCCACTAGTTTGTAGTCTGTAATACAGTTGATTAATACAGAACTGAGTAAATTGAAATTATGGATTGATAGAAATAAATTATCATTAAACCTGAACAAAACAAGAGTTATGCAATTTGAGAACAAATATATATTCACATGGAAGGGGTTAATAGCAAAAGAGTTACTGAAATTAAACTTCATGGAGTGAAAACAAATGATCAAAACTGTTGGAAATCACATATTAAGCATGTGCAGTCCAAAAGAATAGCGGCATTAAATAAAGTAACGCAGGTTTTGAATTATAAATCACTCCAGATTTTATATTGTTAAATAGTTCCATATCTCAATTATTGTGCAGAGGTTTGGGACAATAAATATATAAATAGAATATATCCATTAGTCACACTGCAAAAGAAAGCAATACGGATCATTTATGGGGCAGGATATAGGGAACACAAATTCATTATTCTTACAGTTAAAACTTCTAAAATTTAAAGTAGAGTTCCACCCAAAAGTGGAAGATCTGCTTTTCTGTGACCCCCCCCCCTCCCTGCGCTGCCACATTTGGCACCTTTTGGGGGGGAGGGGGAGCAGGTACCTGGTTTTGACAGTTCACCACGGCGAAATGAGCTAGAAGTTTGGCACCTCCCTCAGCCCTCTGGGACACTTCCAAGGTCCCAGAGGACTGCAGCTCATTCACAAAACACAGAGCGCTTTGTGCATGCTCAGTAGGAATTCCTTAGTCAAGATGGCGGCACCAGCACCTGAGAGCCGATTGAACAATCAGCTCGGGGTGAGGACACACCTGGATGCATGGACAGGTAAGTGCCCTACTATTAAAAGTCAACAGCCACAGTGTTTGTAGCAGCTGACTTTTAACTTTTTTTTGGGAGGTGGCGGGGGCTGAAACTTAGCTTTAAGGATATGGTGCAATTACAGACTGCACAAATAGTATTTAAAGCAAAAAGCAATTTATTACCAGGTAATATTAAAAATTATTTATTGTAAGAGGGGGGTTATAATCTAACGGGAACATTACATTTTAAGACTATGACTGCATGGACAGCTAGTTAAAGCTTCTGTATTTCTATTTGTGGAGTGAAGCTTTGGTACAGTTTCAATGTGGAGCTGAAGAAATGTCCAAGCATAAACCAGTTTAAAAAGAAATACAAAGAGATGATTTTAACAAGATACAAGAATGAAGGTGTTTGAATTATTATTGTGTGTTTACTGTTTGTTTATTATTATTGTTATTTATTTTTTTTTTGTATTACCTTCAGTTTTGTCTGGGTGTTTATGTGCATGTATGCATATATGTGTGTACGTGTGTCTGTGTGTATGATTGTAAAGCAAGATTATTGGTAATTAGTATCTTAATTATTGCTTAACTTTATACTGAAGGGACTCTGAATAATTTATTTAGAGAAGGGGTGAGATTAAGTAAGTTTGTACTTCTTCCCACTCCTTTTCGGATATGTAAACTAACATTTTTTTTAGCTGTTTATCTTCTCCTGTAACCAGTTATTTTGTGACTGTGTACTACTGTATGATTACTTCTTACATTTTTTATTTTATTTTACAAATATAGTGATCAAAAATATTACAATTCTAAACTATACCTCTAACTTTGTTAAGGAAAGAAAAACATTTATCTTCAGTGGTGATGAGGTGATCTATCTGGATTTGATCTGCATGGGCTTTGGCAGATCCTTTTTGACATTTAGGGGTTTATTTACTAAAGCTGGAGGGTCCAAAATCAGACTCCCTTCTGCATAGAAACCAATCAGCTTCCAGGTTTCATTGCCAAAGCTTCATTGAACAAGCTGAGGTTAGAAGCTGATTGGTTTCTATGCAGAAGGGAGTCTGATTTTGGACTCTCTCTAGCTTTAGTAAATAAACCCCTTAGAGACTCCAAACTTAGAAGCAAACCCAATTGAAGTTTAAAGCGGTAGTAAACTGCAGGTAAAAAATAAAAAAATCCCCTGAAAGGTAATGTCATAATGTGCTAGTATGCATCGCATAGTAGCACATTATGAAGGACTTTTCTCTAAAACAAAGCCCTTCAGTGGTGCGCTGTCAATGCTGCAGAGGCTTCCATCTTCACCCAGTCTTCCTTCTGGGTTCACAAGCTCAGGCTGTCTGACTGCCTGCATGTGCGTATGAGTCCCAGGCCATGGCACAGTACTCTGAAGGAACAGCACGGGTATGCTGTTCCTGCAGATCACATGCGCTGGCTCTAAAAAAGAGCGAATATCTCCTAAACAGTGCACATTTCGGAGATATTTATTACATGTTTAGGAGATATTCAATACCAGTTAACAGACTGAAGGACATTTTTTTTTTTAAATCCAAACAACTTTTATTGCCAAGACAATGAAAAAAATGGAACAGTGCTTACAGAATCTACAATGATATTACTGCATTAACAGGATCATACATAAATAGATCAATGTGGATACGCAGAGGACACAAGGATGCAAGGCTTTCTTGACAATACCTTACTTTTTCCTTTTACCTTTTATTCCTCCCCGTCCAGATGTAAACATAAATGGGGGAAAGGAACAAAGCCAAAAACATACCATCAATAAAAATAAGACAACATCAACTTTTGGTTCACCCGAGACATCTGATCAGAGAAAATGGGGGAAGCACATGATCTCCCCTAAGGGAAGGAGTGGAGCTACACACCTGATATAAAATGTCACACCTGCAAAAGACAGTCCGCTATTAATTGAGGAGGGGCGAGCCCAGGTGTATCCAGCGAAACTGCCACACCTGCTGGAACTTACGATAAGCATTGCGATGTTGGTATGTGTGTTTTTCCTGCGGGAGTAACGAATTAACATAGTCCATCCATTGCTTACTAGTCGGCAGAGCCGACGATAACCAGTACCTTGCTATCAACTTACTAGCCAAATATAAAAGTCTAGATACCAGAATATACACTCCTGGTTGGAACAGTTCTTGGTCCATTCCCCTCAGCAGACATTGCAAGGGGTCCTGGGGAACAGTATATTGCGATACTAGAGAAATAAACTGGAGAACCTCACTCCAATTTCTATGTAACTTTGGGCAGCACCAGAGCATGTAAATGAAATCTCCCTGTTGGACCCTACACCTTGGACAATCAGGTGAATCATGCCTGCCCCACTGGTACAGTTGCACAGGGGTCCTATATGCTCGATGGAGGATAAACAATTGAGACACTTTATGAGAGGGAGAAAGAGAAATCACCGGAACAGATTCCTGGGCAGCATCCACAGGACATTTTTAATGAAGGACAATAAGCAGTAATGTAAAGACACAAGGCAAAATAAGGTTTTGTCATTAAGAATTAAGAGACACAGATGATAAACTGATCTGAAAACTGACTAGTAGCAGGGCTGTAGTAAAGAATTGTCCAAAATTTGAGGACATTAGACAAAGTGGGTATTTTCCTTCAAGACTGAAAGGGTATGTAAACCTTAACAGTTAACTTATCTTATTTGTTCCTTTTTAACTGTTAAATATACAGTCAGAACCATTTTTCTATATCTTTTTGATAAGTGCAAAATAATCAGATGATTTTGTTTGGAATTCAAAAGCTGTCCCATGTGTTCTTATCGTGGATTACAGAATGAGTAGACCCTATAGCAGGGGTCTCCAAACTGTGGCCCTCCAGGTGTTGAGGAACTTCATGTCCCATGAGACCTTGCAAGACTCTGACAGCCACAGGCAAGACTCCCAGAGGCAGAGGTATGATGGGACTTGTAGTACTTCAACAGCTGGAGGACCATCGTTTGGAGACCCCTGCCCTATAGTGTTGAGATTTTAGAGTTGGAGTGGTTGAGTAGTTTAGTAAAAAACAATTGGAAGGGCTGACAATACTTTGTCCACAAAAATGTTGTGTGTTTTCGGCCTGCAAGAGGGCTTAAGGGCTAACTGCATTTCTGGCAGATCAACAGATACTTTTCAGTATTTGCAGGTTTTTTAAAAGAATAAAATACGGCAAGACAGTTTTAATGAGGAAGACTAAGTCAAAATGTACAAGAGACACAGAGCACAAGCAGGTGCTTTCAAGCAACTGCCCAGCAGCAAGACACATTTAATCAGGGAGAATAGGTATATCTGGTCTATGCCTAACTTTTATTTTAGCTATGGGGATTTGGGGGAGGGGTGCACTGAATGGTATAATGTGAGAGGGTTTAGGTGCACACTTTTTATGCATGTAGGTTTTATTTCAAATAAAGCAGCAGCGTGCTGCGAACAAAATGCAGCTCCCAGAACAGATGGTGAATGCTGCACTTTGAGCATCCCAAATATATGAAAATTGTACTTTTTGGTTAAGTAAATATCAGTTAATGCATTGGAGCGCTGCAGGCAGAGGAACAAAACCCAACTACTGCAACTTACAGAAGTAAAGCATAATAGCTCACTATACAGTTTATCAGCTTTCCATATCCTCTCCCTACAGCAGCTTCAATACATTTATAGTGTAGCTTCTCTGATCCCCCTGTTTCATAGCGAGGGTCTGGCCTCCATATTGGCCCTTCAGTGTCTGCTGGATGTGGTTAATAGGCTATGTAAAGCAATGTGCTCTTTAAAAAAATATTTCAGGTCATATACACTAGTAAAATTAATTGCAAAGCCCTACATTTTGTTGTTTTGTAAATGCTGACACATGCATTCAGGTCATAGTAGTGAACCAAAGCTCTACATTTTGTTGTTTTGTAAATGCTGACACATGCATTCAGGTCATAATAGTGAACCAATCACACAATAAGCAGGAAATTACATTTCTTTGGGGATTCTGTAAGTAAAGACTGCACAGAACACCTCTATTATAATAGAAACTAGGAAGCAACATTTGAACTTGTTTGTTTAGCGGGAAATAAGATACCTATAACGCTGCCACCTCCCCCTCTCTCCCCCTCTCTGCAGGGGTCCCCCAAGGCTCTGTCCTTGGGCCCCTCCTCTTCTCCATCTACCCCTCCTCCCTTGGCCAACTGATACACTCCCATGGCTTCAATTACCACCTCTATGCCGATGACACGCAAATCTACCTCTCTACCCCTCGTCTCACCCCTTCAGTCTCCGCCCGAATCACCTGCCTACTGAACGACATATCAGACTGGATGTCACTACACTTCCTCAACCTTTCCAAAACCGAGCTCCTAATTTTCCCCCCAGCCCGCACCCCCCCCCCACCTTCTCCATCACGACCAACAACGCCACCATCAGTCCCACCCCGCAAGCCATAGTCCTAGCTGTCACTCTAGACTCAAATCTGTCCTTCCAACCCCATGTCCAAGCGCTGGCAAACTCATGCAGGCTCCACCTCCGCAACATCTCCAAAATATGTACGTTCCTAACCCCAGACACTACTAAACAACTCATTCACTCCCTTATTATCTCACGACTCGACTACTGCAACTCCCTCCTCACCTCATCACAGACTCTCCCCGCTTCAGTCTATCCTGAACTCAGCGGCCAGCCTCATCCACCTTACCAACTGCTCCGCTTCTGCCACCCCCCTCTGTCATTCCCTCAACTGGCTCCCGATTGCCCAATGCATTAAATTCAAACTACTAACATTGACGTACAAAGCCATTCATAACACTGCCCCAAACTACCTTACCGACCTGATACCCAAATATCACCCAACCCGTACTCTTCGCTCCTCACAAGACCTCCTACTTTCTAGCTCCCTGGTCTCCTCCTCCCACGCCCGACTGCAGGACTTCTCCAGGACTTCCCCCATCCTCTGGAACTCATTACCCCAATCCATCAGACTGTCACCTACCCTAATCACCTTTAGGCGCACCCTGAAAACCCATCTCTTCAGGGAAGCCTACCCCACCCTCACCTAACAGCCGATTTCCTCCACTCCTCCTACCACTCCATCCCCCACAGCCATTTCCTCCTGTACCACTATCCCCTCCCTCCTAGATTGTAAGCTCGAAAGAGCAGGGCCCTCGAACCTCTCGTGTATTGTTTTGTTACTGTATTGTCTCATGTACTGTCCCCCACTATATTGTACAGCGCTGAGCAAACTTTTTGGCGCTATATAAATACTGTATAATAATAATAATACCTGCAGATTAAAACAAAAATACAGATTTAAATGAAATGAAATTAATTTACAAAAAAAAATGGTGCTGAGATTATTGTAAAAGCCTCTGTATTGTTTCTTCAAAGTATGCTGGCAATGATTAACAGCTAATATTGAAGCAACAGGATTCACTAAGAAAGAAAAGTCTCAGTGAATTCAAATCTATTTCCTAGTCGGTTTCTACACTGCAATGATTTTAGTAAAACTCCTTGTACATTCATAGACTCTGCTGTTTCATGAATACTGACACATGCATTCAAGTAACTTTTTCTAGGGTGCTGCCTGTTGTAATCACGTGATCAATATTGTGATAGAAGAAAAACTGCTGGGAATAGTAGTGAACCAGTCACAACATGGGTTTTCTGGGGGAATTCTGCAAACAAAGCCTGCTCAGAACACCATCTGAATTGTTCTTGCAGTAAAAAAGATGGCTACAGATTAAAGTGAAAATGTAGTTTAAAGTAAATTAACCTACAAAATAGATTGTGTTGCAATTCAATATGTTACACCAAGTATACAAAACATAAATAGGCATATTTGGTATGGTAATGTGATTGTACTAAAGTAAAGGCAGGCTATATATTTTGTGACTTGCTCAGTAGCAGATCCTGATGGCTTTCTTTGCCCAAACTTCCTTTGGTGCTTGATCTGGGATTAGTTAACTGTCAGGGCTCTGTCCTCGGCAGAGGTGTTAGGAGACCTGGCACCCCTGCCAGTACCTTACATGGCCGCAGAAGTTCACATTGGCTCAAATTTGGCTCCAAATAGCCTTTATAAGGAAGCTCTGCACTACTCTCAGGTGCTGGTTGATCTCTGGCTTCCCAGTACCTTGTTCCTGTGGTATTGTGATCTGTGATTTCCTGATACCGACTCGGCTTGCTCTTGGACCTGTCTTCTCTGCTTAACCTTTGATCTGACCTCGGCTTGGCTAATGGATATTCTCTCTTGTTCCTCTGTGTATGACCTCGGCTATCCCATCTGACTACACCTGCTCTGATTTCCACCTGGTACCTGACCTCGGCTTTGAACTGGCTATCCTGTGATCCTCTGTTTCCCGGAAGGCTTGCATACCTCACACAGGCACCACCTGTGTGCAGATCCCATCTTAGTGCATCAGCTGTGCTCCTCGGTGGACCACCAATGAGCACTCCTACAGGCGACCTGTGCCACTTTGGGCCCGACTCCTGCTGTCCTTCTCTCAAGGGAGTCTGGAACTTAGCCGCAAGGGAAGCCCTCTCTCCATTGGCTTCTAACACCAGGTACATAATATCACCACCAATTTGAAGAATAGCTTCAAGCATGGTCAAGATGGTGTTCATTTTGTTCAAGTGCCCAGACTGTACTATTGTTAACTTATATACAGCTTTAACCTTTATCCATCATTACTTAACAACATTTTCATGGATGTACCTGTTTTTCCTAAATTTCCTGGTCTTCAATTGCTCATGTTTTCCAGTGCATCTGGTGTTTAGAGGTTTTAAATGATCTCATCCAGTAATTAATGGTAGAGGTCCAATTTCAGCTGATCGTTTAATCAAGTTGATCCCCTGTTGTTTGAAAACAATTTGCCAAATGTTTTTTTCTTATGAGATCATGCTTATCTGGTCTGCTTTTGTTATTCCCTTCCTTGCAGCTTCTAGAATTAGGACATTTTTGGCACCTAAACAATCCACCAGCTCCCTGTTATTATTTTCAGATGTTTCTATAGTTAATAATTCACTTAAATGATTTATTCAGTGGTCAAATACAGATCAGGTGGCCAGAGGCTGGTAGCTTTTGTTATACAAAGCACCTAACCATTATATTTGTCTTATTTTGAGAATTTTAGATTATATTGCTAAAGGGCCATCTTTCTCAGGCTCCTTGTTTGTTCACATTGGTCTATCACCATTGACAAGTGTTCACTAAGGTGTCCTTTTATGAAACAGAGATCAGCGGCGATCCTGAGGATCGTTGCTGATCTCAGATCATTAGTGGTTTAGGAAACAGAGATGATCAGCAGAGAACATGTTCTCCGCTGATCATCTCAGCACACAGATGGCCAGTATATGAAGGAGCGATCTCAGCCCTTCACTGCTGATCTGTATTCTCCCTCCAAATTCTCCAGCTCAGAGGTGGAGAATCGGAGGAACCGCAAACGAAGCAGTGATAATTTATCGCTGCTTAGTAAACGGTGTTTGACTGATCTCTTACTGTAATCTCGCGAGATTATAGTAAAAGCAGCCGTTTTCCAGTGTTGAAAGCATTTGTACATCGCTACTCCCTTCATTCGCAGAAGTGATCTACACCACTTCATAAAACGGCATTCAGAGGAGAACTGTCTTCTCCGAGAATACCGGAGAACAGAGCAGCGGTCATTTACCACTGCATGATAAAAGGACACCCTATTCTGTAGTCCTGTCTTTTTGTCTCAAACACTTCAATCTATCTGGCTTTACAGTTTCTTCCCCTTCTTTCTGAATAGGAGCTGCTACTGAAACTAGTCTGATTGGTTTTCCCCATATGTGCCTAAAAGGGTTGAGCACTGGGATAGTGATAGATATACACTTTATATTTGTCCTGATCCTGTTATTGCTTAATGGTATTCTAAGTTCAGACAAACTCAGTGTCTAGATTGTTGGTCATTCTTTTATACTTTGAGCCAGAAGGAGAGCAGTGACTAGGAGTTCTAGAAAAAAAAATTAGGTTTGGACAACAGCAAATTTCAGGTTTTATGATAGGAAGTAATGGGTCTAGATCAGTGGTTCTCAACCTTTCTAATGCCGTGACCCCTTAATACAGTTCCTCATGTTGTGGTGACCCCCAACCATAAAATTATTTTCGTTGCTACTTCATAACTGTAATTTTGCAGTGGGAGGACTAGCGCCCCATCACTGATGTCAGTGGGATGCATAGTGTCCCATCGTTGGTATCAGTGGGAGGAATAGCGCCCCATCATTGGTATCAGTGGGAGGAATAGCGCCCCATCATTGGTGTCAGTGGGAGGAATAGTGTCCCATCATTGGTGTCAGTAGGAGGAATAGTGTCCCATCATTGGTGTCAGTGGGAGGAATAGTGCCGCATCATTGGTGTCAGTGGGAGGAATAGTGCCCCATCATTGGTGTCAGTGGGGGGAATAGTGTCCCATCATTGGTATCAGTGGGGGGAATAGTGCCCCATCATTGGTGTCAGTGGGGGGAATAGTGCCCCATCATTGGTATCAGTGGGAGAATAGTGCCCCATCATTGGTGTCAGTGGGAGGAATAGTGCCCCATCATTGGTATCAGTGGGAGGAATAGTGCCCCATCATTGGTATCAGTGGGAGGAATAGTGCCCCATCATTGGTATCAGTGGGAGGAATAGTGCCCCATCATTGGTATCAGTGGAAGGAATAGTGCCCCATCATTGGTGTCAGTGGGAGGAATAGTGCCCCATCATTGGTATCAGTGGAAGGAATAGTGCCCCATCATTGGTGTCAGTGGGAGGAATAGTGCCCCATCATTGGTATCAGTGGGAGGAATAGTGTACAATCATTGGCGTCAGTGGGAGGAATAGTGCCCCATCATTGGCGTCAGTGGGAGAAATAGTGCCCCATCATTGGCGTCAGTGGGAGAAATAGTGCCCCATCATTGGCGTCAGTGGGAGGAAAAGTGCCCCATTGTGGGTGTCAGTGGGAGGAATAGTGCCCCATTGTGGGTGTCAGTGGGAGGAATAGTGCCCCATTGTGGGTGCCAGGGGGAGGAATAGTGCCCCATCGTGGGTGTCATTGGGAGGAATAGTGCCCCATCGTTGGTGTCAGTGGGGGGGAGGAATAGTGCCCCATCGTTGGTGTCAGTGGGGGGAGGAATAGTGCCCCATCGTTGGTGTCAGTGGGGGGAGGAATAGTGCCCCATCGTTGGCGTCAGTGGGAGGAATAGTGCCCCATCGTGGGTGTCATTGGGAGGAATAGTGTCCCATCGTGGGTGTCATTGGGAGGAATAGTGCCCCATCGTTGGTGTCAGTGGGGGGAGGAATAGTGCCCCATCGTTGGTGTCAGTGAGGGGAGGAATAGTGCCCCATCGTGGGTGTCATTGGGAGGAATAGTGCCCCATCGTGGGTGTCATTGGGAGGAATAGTGCCCCATCGTTGGTGTCAGTGGGGGGAGGAATAGTGCCCCATCGTTGGTGTCAGTGGGGGGAGGAATAGTGCCCCATCGTTGGTGTCAGTGAGGGGAGGAATAGTGCCCCATCATTGGTGTCAGTGGGGGGAGGAATAGTGCCCCATCGTTGGTGTCAGTAGGGGGGAGGAATAGTGCCCCATCGTTGGTGTCAGTGGGGGGAGGAATAGTGCCTCATCGTTGGTGTCAGTGAGGGGAGGAATAGTGCCCCATCGTTTGTGCCAGTAGGGGGGAGGAATAGTGCCCCATCGTTGGTGTCAGTGGGGGGAGGAATAGTGCCTCATCGTTGGTGTCAGCGGGGGGAGGAATAGTGTCTCATCGTTGGTGTCAGTGGGGGGAGGAATAGTGTCTCATCGTTGGTGTCAGTGGGGGGAGGAATAGTGCCCCATCGTTGGTATTAGTGACACAAATGATGGGGCACTATCCCTCCCACTGACACCAATGATACTTACCTTGCTGACTCCTGCTCCAGCCTGGGCTCGCTCTCTCCCTCTCCCATCTACAGCCTGCATACCTGGCTGCAGCAGCAAAATTTGCACTTACCTGTCAGCTGTCTTCCTTCTCTGGCCTCTCTCTTCACTCGCTCCTGCAGCTCCCTCGATCTTCTTCGATCTCCGCGCGCTGCCGCTCGGCTCCTCCTCTCCAAGCTCCACCTCCTCGCTGGTGATTGGCCGCCTGTGTGCCTCTCCTGAGCTACAGTTCCGGTGGCCAATCAGCGGCGAGGAGGCGGTGACAGGGGCAGCATATCCCGCCCACACATCGCCGTGTTCCTAAGACCATCGGAAATATGTGTTTTCCGATGGTCTTAGGCGACCCCTGGGAAATGGTCGTTCGACCCCCAAAGGGGTCGCGACCCCCAGGTTGAGAACCGCTGGTCTAGATGAAGAACTCTAGTGACAAACTGATCTATTTATCAGGAATTTGGCCTTCTCCAGATGTTTTGCTCATTCATGTTGGGGGCTAATGACCTAGACAAAGTTAACTCTTGCAACATTTTTTTCTGGGATTAAAAGATATTTGCTTACTTTTCAACTTTTGTTTCCATAAACTGTTCTTGCCTTATCTGAGATGATACCCAAGCTCCTTAGGTCTGTATCTGGTAACCTCTTTTATAGAACCATCAGCTATTCGTTGGTTTTCTCTGGTGGATTATCATATCACCATTCACCCCTGGTCTTTATAGACCAGATCTAGTCTATTTGTTAGAAATAGGTTTAGACATTTTTAGTATGGAATTACAGATTATTGTCCAGCACGTCACTGTGTTTGGGGTCCTCAGCCTCTCCTGACTGACTTTGGCTGGTGGGGTTGTTCATCTAGTATAGTCTCAATGGACATTGTGATAGGATTATCTGGATTGGTTTTATGGTTGGTCTGTGCCTTTAAACCTAAACCTATTTTTTAATATGGTTACTGCATTCTTTTGTAGGGTTATCCCTTAAATAAATAAGGTGGCCAAATTTGTCAATTTAACTTAATTGTTCTGTAGGTTGCTATTGGCAACATTTAGAGAGTTTTTGGTGGGATTCAAGAGTCCTGCCCTAAAAATACTCCTATTGTTTTTGTTCCTTCAGCAAGGAGGACTCAGGACCATACTGCAACTTCAACCACCCTTCTCCTTGTATATATTTAAATTTTCTTGTCACAGTCATCCAGTCTAGGCTGGATGGACTTTGTTATATGACTATCTGGATGTGGCTTTATGGTTGGGCTACACCTGTTATTTATTATGAAATTATTTAATGTTTGTTAAAAAAAATGGAGTTACCCATTAAATAAACACTGTGGCCAAAGTTGTCAATTAAACTTGTACTTTTGTATGTCTTTTTATTGCTTATTATGGTTTCATTGCTCATTTGTGCTATCCCATGTTTATTTAGCAGAAAAACAAATGCAGGACACTCTAATTAGAAATGCCAGTGCTCGCTACATCCTTGTAGGGTTACAACTGTTTCCCAGTTGTGCTCTTCCATTGTTACGCTTGAATATGAACCCCCCCTCCCCCAGTGAAAACTGCAAGTAACAATGCCTACACTGGCTTGGTTCACCTTTGTCACCATCAGGAAGATGGTCCAGAGAAATAATGTGCAGCCAAGTATGGAGTGAGTGCATCTAAACAGGAAGTAATAAAAGAGGGTGAAGGACATCAGCATCCTTGAGCTAAAAGACAGAAAAGATAAAGAACTTACATAGTTATCATACAGTTAAGATTTGCAACCACTTTAACAATTGGGAAAACAAAATACACACAAACACACATGCAAGAGCACCCAAAATGTTTAGAGTGTTTAAGAGTGAAAGAGAGATTTGCATTTAATGTACTGAATTAATTTACAATTTATAAACTTCACACAGTTCACACTAGTACTTTCATAATAAAGAGACAGACATGAGCTTTTGCATTCCTAAGAGTCTATGTATTTACCTTTTTTTATCAAGCACAATAACTCCCTAGTTTCACAATAGCTTACAAGGTTACAATTTCCATGATACATTGTTCCTCCCCAGATACCTGTATGTTCTTTGGTTAACTTCAGTAGCTACAACACTGTATTTACTTTCTATTAGTAATACTGTTGTTACCTTTTGTTTAACTTTTTTTAGTAATAGCAAAGTAAACTTTTGAATTTAAAATCAAATGCAAATATATGTGAACATGATATCAGGAACAAACACTTTTTTAGAAAGTTTCGTCCAGCTGTCTGAATTTGATGCTGTTGAGAACTGTTTACATCTTTAAAAATGCAATTCTTCATTGTATTAAAAAATGACTATTTGTGAAGTGCGTATGTTTCCAGTATTCAAGCATATGTGGAAGAAGTCACAACATTAGTAGCTAGGGCTGCTCACCTTTTTTCCTTAGCATGTCATAGCAGTCAGTTGAGCAGAGAACAGCATCTGGTTTTAGGAGTTTGGCTAAACATCTGGTTTTAGGAGATTGGCTAATGTATGGATTACACCCTTAGAAATGTAGATACTATTGGTAAAGTGAAACTCCTTTCAAGAGATTTTCTTAGCTTTGATTAAAATGAGTGAGTTTTGTCTTCTTTCAAGCTTTTATTGTTGTCCTTGTCATCCTTTCACTTTTTGTCCTGGGGACCACCAAGATATTGCTGCAACCTGAACTCTCTGAAGCCCAGAACTTGGCATGAAGTGTACACTCTATTGGAAACCACACTTAACTCCACTTTCATGACAAAAAAAGCAAAAGAAAAAAAAACCATAGCATATACATTTGCTACACAAACCATATTGTAATTGAAGGTTGAATAATGACCTTTCCTTTTCTATCTGCAGCACTATAATTTTCTGTAGCATTCAATATGGCAACCTCGAAGAGTTCCTTTTACCATTGGAACACCCCTAGAAATACCATATCCTGCTTGTGTGACTGGCTCATTGATTTTCCCAGATGTCTGAACAAAGAAATAAAATCAGATTTTAGGCATCCATTGCAAAAAAAATGTTATTTTTGGTGAGATATTTTTTACTGGGTTAATCCCTTCTAAAAGGATGTAGACCATGCATTTTCCTCATTAGAACAGTGCAAGTGCAGCAGCTGATTAACTACTTGCCGCGTGATCACAGCACATTTACTGCGGGCAGAAGGCAGCATGTATGTCTCTGCCTGCTTCCGGGTTTTCGGGTGCTGACCCGTGCTGTGTCCAATCACAGTTTGTCAGCAGCTCTCAGCCAATGATTTTGGCTGAAACAGAGGCGAACTGACCATTTGGAAACTCGGGCACTGCCCGAGGGCTTGGGGTCAGTAGGGGGCCCCATGAGATGCCCCTGGTATCTTTTTCATAGGCTTTTTTGAGTTTGGGCAAGGACACAGGGGCCCCATGATCCCCTATTGAGTTGTCAGTCCACCCCTGGGCTGAAACCAGCTGTGCCCAATCACAGCACAGAGTTTTGTGTTTACAAACAGAAACAGCAATCTAGCTGTTTGATCTCCATGGAAAGCAGGGAGAAAAAGCATCCAGATCTGTATGTAAAAGCAGCACATCCTACACACATTTCATATGTACAGTATGTTAGTGTTCCTCCCAGTCAGTATCGGTTAGCGTCAGATTGCAGGCCATACCATCACAGTCACACTATGAGTCGCTGATCACTGCCATTACAAGTATAGAGTCTAAAGCTGCGTAAATTCCAGTATACATGCAATTATTTGTAGATGCTTTAACTTACACACAAACCAATTAATACACGCTTATTGGGATTTTTTCGCCAAAGACATGTAGCAGAATACATTTTTGGCCTAAATTTATGAGGAAATTTTATATTTTTATTTTTGTATTGGATCTGTTTTAGAACAGAAAGTGGAAAATATTTTTTTCAAAAATTTCAGTCATTTTTGTGTATATATTATAACAATGAAAAAAACAAGTGTTGATCAAATAACACCAAAAGAAAGCTCTATTTCTTTTAAAAAAAATTCTATCAATTTAATTTGGGTACAATAATAATACAGTCCCTCCCATCCAGATTCACCCAAACAGCTTTTTCTTCAGAGCAGAAACAGGTAGGATTTCACAACAAAGTTTGTTAAAAGCCTGGCAATGTACATTGATCGCCTAGAGGGGATTGTTTTTTCCTCAGCAATAGTGGAGTTACACTTTAAATCACCAACTATATACAATATATACTGCAGTTTATGTGTGTTTTACTGAGTAAAGCAGAGATTCCAAAGTTTACACTTGTAATGTGAAACATAAGCAGATCTGTCCTGCAAAGGGTTGTGCTGCTGGCTGGCTTAAGTAGACAACAATAGAAAAGCCTGTTTTCTGTAATCTCAAATAATCAATGAGGTCATTATAAAAGCAAGCTGATAAATAGAAAAATATAGTTGAGAAAAGTACAGTATGGGTGGTGAAATGTTTTACTGGCACCATAAAAACTAGTTTCTTTCTTTCCATTTAGTTATCTGCTACATATTTCCTGAAATAAAAATTGAGCACAATATGCTAAACTAGGAGCTAATTAGTTTGATTCCCCTGCCTTAAAGGAGAAGTAGGGCCAAAGCTCTTTTGGAAGAAAAAAACAAAAAAGCAAAAAACAAAAGGATGGCACACCAGCTTAGCTCATTACCATAATATAACAATTATTTATGTATTTATTCATGGAAAATACTGTTTATTGTTTTCTTTGCTGTACAATACAAAAACATACAAAGAAGAAAACGGGGTCCCAAACCTGGCCTAATATATCATTTATTGATGAGTAAAAACAAATGTTATACTCACAATGTGAACAAGCATATCAAAGAACTATCCTTCTTGTGTATTGAAAATGCGCTGTTGATCTTCTTGGATATGCTTTGTTTGTGAGTATAGCATTTTTTCCTTATTCATCCATAAATGGTGTATTATGGTAATGTGCTAGGATGGTGTGCCCTCTTTTTGTTGTACTCATAATCCCAAGAGGACTTCAAGGCTTGTGAGCACTGTAACCATAAACTTGAAGAGTGGAGCACCTGTTAGACCCCTAGCACCACATTTTAGTGCAGGAGATTGAGTGAACAAAGCTTTTTCGGCCCTACTTCTCCTGTGGATCACAGGAGTACACTTTGTTCTGCACTCCTGTGACCCATTTTCCGCGGACAGTGGGCTAAAGTCCGCTGTTGGCTGACACCACTGAGCCGGTCCAGGCTCTGGAGAGATCCTGACTTTAAATTTCGGGATCCACCCAGATGCCTGGACCAGCACCTGGCTCAGCCTTTCAGCAAGCTACTGAAAACTTAAGCCAGCCACTACCATCCCTCCACAGCCCGGAGCTCCAGTTGGTTGCTGGAGGGGCAGAGCAGAGAGTGGTGACTGACAGTCACTGGCTCTCTGGTCACTGAAGACTGAGAACTAAGTGATCAGAGGTCTTTTATCACTCAGTTCTCAGTCTTAGAGGCGGTGGGGGATAGATGCACTATTGGATGGATGCTGCATCCATCTAGGTGAGTATGCATGTTTGTTTTTTTTAATTCCCAACGTTGTCTATTAATGTTAAAACAGCAAAAGATTAGGCACTTCACTTCAAAACCTGCACTAACCCTAACAAATAAAAAAAAAATATAACACCAATTCATCCCTTCCAATCCCCTAAGAGCACTGTTTAAAACTAGATGTCATTTACAGCGCGACTAATCACAAAAACTCATCCAGAAAAATTATCAAAAATGGCTTACAGTGATTATGTCAGAAAATATCCACGTGATTATAAATAAAAACATCAAAACAAATCGTTGAAAGTGCTTCAGTGGAAGTATGAAACAACATTTATAGTGCCCATATGAACGTGATCCAATCAGTGTTCCAACTCACTCAAACAATTCCAGAAAGGAGATGAAAGGATCATCTTCCAATAGTAATTATCTCCCCTTTAGGTGATCTGCTCACTTTCTAGCACAAACCTCTTATCTGAGTAGGGAAGTCAGACACAGCATAATTAAATCTTCTACGCCTCTCCCCATATGAAACTTATGGACGCTACAGACTTAAAATGTATCTTCATCTCAGTCATCATGAAAAAAGTGAGCATACAAGGGATCAATGTGTAACACCTTTTATTAAAAACAGTTTAAGCATCATACAATGATGTACTTACATAGCCATGCATTAACATGAGTATCAGGACAGACTCCCTTTAACTGAGAAATTTCCACACATTTCCTGGTGTGATGTGCACATGTGACCACTGGTGCGTAATGACGCACAACAACTTTGTCATGAAGCATTGTTTGATTATTTTTCTGGATGAGTTCTTTATTGATGTTTGTATGGTCATTAGAAGCACTCCATAAAACATTTCATTGCTGTAGTGAACTATTACAAATTGTTCGGTTTGTGCACTGAAACCTAAAATACATTAAAATGCACCTTTTTTTGCTTTAGCATGTATTATATTACTATGTATTTAATTTGCTATCTTCTTTATAGTGGGTATTAAAAAGATAAAAATTGGTAACCCAATTTCTCTACTCAAAAATCTTTTTGTCTTCAAGGTTCAGTTTTGCTGACTGAGCGGTCTTTTATTTTAAACTGCACAATATAAGATTTGCTGTTACATCCTTTTTACATTATTTTACTTTCTACATCTCACCCAACAACTACGTGGTATTTTCAGCTTTCCATTTGTCTTTAATTAGCATTAGGTACGTGTTCTAACCATGTTCTAACCATTTTCATAAATGTATCCAGGCAATGACATGCAGTCTAGATAAGTTTATACTTTGGTAGGATATCATTCACTCATTTGACAACCATTGAAAGGGTTGGTTCGTCAGGTTTTTTCCACTGTAACAGAATTGCTTACCTCGTGTAGAAACATATAAGGTGAAACAAAATTCTGGAATGTTTTTAGAGAATATTTTCATCTCCCCTGTTTACTATTGGAACAATGAATCCAAAGATTTGGGGTTAATGAGGTACCATACCTCTCAACCTTTGAACTTCAGAATGAGGGACACTTGAGGGAGAAAGTGATTTGTGGCATGCAGAGCGGCCAAATGCTTACCAGTGGGAGGGGCCTAAGGGGCCTGGTTAAACAAAACCCAGGCTTCCTTGTACCTATAAAATATGCTTTGACTGCTGTGCTACAAAGAAGAGTCTCATGGACACAAACCCCAGCACAATCATTTAAAAATAAATAAATAAAATACTTCCATTACAAATGGTTCTGAACAAACTGTGGAAGAGTGCATTACACAAAATGTGGAAGGATTCAGGAGTGCGTTACGTACAGAGTGCAGGATTCAGGTGTGGGTTTCATACAGAATGCAGGATTCAGAAATGCATTACGTACAGAGTCCAGGGTTCAGGAGTGTGTTTCATACAGAGTGCAGGATTCAAGAATGCGTTACGTACAGAGTGTAAGGTTCAGGTGTGCGTTTCATACAGAGTGCAGGATTCAGGAATGTGTTACGTACAGAGTGCAGAATTCAGGAATGTGTTACGTACAGAGTGCAGGATTCAAGAATGCGTTACGTACAGAGTGCAAGGTTCAGGTGTGCGTTTCATACAGAGTGCAGGATTCAGGAATGTGTTACGTACAGAGTGCAGAATTCAGGAATGCGTTACGTACAGAGTGCAGGATTCAAGAATGCGTTACGTACAGATTGTAAGGTTCAGGTGTGCGTTTCATACAGAGTGCAGGATTCAAGAATGCGTTACGTACAGAGTGCAAGGTTCAGGTGTGCGTTTCATACAGAGTGCAGGATTCAGGAATGTGTTACGTACAGAGTGCAGGATTCAGGAATGTGTTACGTACAGAGTGCAGAATTCAGGAATGCGTTACATACAAAGTGTAGGATTCAAGAATGCGTTACGTATAGAGTGCAAGGTTCAGGGATGCGTTACGTACAGAATGAAAGGTTCAGGTGTGCATTTCATACAGAGTGCAGGATTCAAGAATGCGTTATGTACAGAGTGCAAGGTTCAGGGATGCATTACGTACAGAGTGAAAGGTTCAGGTGTGCGTTTCATACAGAGTGCAAGGTTCAGGGATACGTTACGTACAGAGGGCAAGGTCCAGAATTTAGTTAAACTGCAAAGACACCAATTAAAGATACATTTCTGCATTAAAATCTTAATTAACAGCATACAGGAGCTGAGACAAGAGTGCAGGCATCAGATGGATAACAAATGAGTGCAGCCAAGCAGGACCTACAGCAGTGTGAACATCTAGCACAGCCAGGGATTGGTGAACAAGCCAGTGGGGGTACAGCTGCAATGAGAGAGAGTGCATCTGTCAAGTCCAACCAGTGATGTCGGGGACTGGTGGGGCCGCTATGCGTTTCAGGGGCTCGGCACCATTTTAAAAACAACTCGTTCATAGGGAAACAGCTGGCATTTATGCAAGGCCAACCGGGAAAAAGGTGGCAAGGGGCAGGACCAATTGGAACTACTGCATGTGCACTTGCAGTGGTGTATAATTCAGTTTTATTATACACCGCTGCGGGTACACATTCTTGCTCCTTGTCACTGTCTTCCCTGGCCAGTAATATATAAATGCCGGCTGTTTGTCTATGCAGCGCTTGCTTGACAAGGAGGGTGGAACCCCTGAAAAGTTTATCAGCCCCGACATTACAAGTTGAAGTTGACAGCTGCGCGCTCTCTCCCATTGCGGCTGCAAGCCCAGCTGGCTTGCCTGCTGATCCCTGGCTGTGCTAGATATTCACACTGTTCACACTGCTGCAGGTCCTGCTGGGCTGGAAGTTAGCATATAAAGAATAGATAGAGTAATGCGGGACAAAGCCTCTATACATTGGGACCGCGAGACAAAGGTTAAAGTCCCACCCAACCAAATCTGGGACTGTTGGGAGGTATGAGGTACAGTATATAATTCCATTCAGTAGCTTTGTATTTTGGGGCAAACCCAAGAGATCTGAAACAAATCAACATTTTCTCTTGTGCATCATGGGCATTTTGTAACATAGAGTAGGCCCATTTTTAACAGACAATTATTGGTGTACAAATTTAATCTGTATTGATTTGTTTAAAGTGCTAGTAATGTCACCCAACCAGGTCTTCTTTAACTCCAGTTGTCTGTGGATAGATTTGGTATACCTGAACAAAGAGCTTCATACCAGGATAGCCAGGTAATATTTCAATTAAAGCTGCAGATTTAAGAATATTGAAGATTGGTTTTGAAATGTCATTAACATATAAAGCTTACATGAGATTTTGGTGATTAGGTTACGTGTACTTTAATAAAGAATTCAATAAGTGCACTGTGTACATCTGTTCAATTTTTGGTTTTGTCTAAACTGCACATGTAGCCTGAAGGAGAACCGTATCCTATTGCTTCCATTCTTGGTCATGCATTATCTTTAGGTCGTTGTCAAAGGAAACTATCCCTAGTATCTCTGCTCTGAAACATAACACACATAAAGGAAGAAAGAGACATATTTACTACAAGGCAAACAAGGCATTTGCCTAAGGCAAGGCCCCCCCGCAAGAAGGGACATGTACAGCATCTTAGATTGTAAGCTCCAAGGAGCAGGGCCCTCCTAACCCTCTTGTCTTGAACGGTATTGTTATTGTATTGTCTCCCTTTATATTGTAAAGCACTGAGTAAACTGTTGGCGCTATATAAATACTGTGTAATAATAATAATAATGGGGACCAGGTGGGATCCGAGAGAGGCTGCGGGCTACTTGATGGTGTATGCAGACCCCGACTGTTGTTCCCGGGGATGTCCAGAGCTGTGAAGATGAGTGTTTTTCTCTCTGAAGCCGGGAGGGGGGGGGTGTTAGTGGAAGGCTTTCTTGGGTGGGGATGGGGCAGAGGTGTTGTTGGTCACTGTCAGGCTCTCTCCATGGGTGGGGTTTGGTGTTGGTCAGTTTCAGGCTCTCTCCCCCTGGGAGGGGGGGGGTGTCCGATTTTTGTGTTGCCTAGGTCAGGACAAAACCTAAATACACCACTGCATAAAGGAACGATGTGGAAAGAAACAGGAAGAATGTGCAGCACAAAAATAAGGACACTCTGACATAAGGTTTCTACAAACTCAAGTTTGTAGTTTTTCTTGCAGGCAGAAAATGCAATGTTAATGAGTCCAGCAGACATAAAAATATTTTATATAATTTGCACTACAAAGCATCATGCACTATCACTGCAGTACTATGCTGTCCTGCAATCTTCTCAGTTAGCCATCAAGGTCCTCACACATGATCAGTGTCAGGAAGGAGTCTGAGAAACACTCAGTTACTTCTTGTCAGGACCGGAATCTGAACCTACAACCTTTTCTTCAACAGGCAGTAGTTGCTGTACAGAGAAATACAAAACAGCATGTCCTTGCTGACAGGAGAGAGACCTGTGTTGTTTTTTACACACAGGTCTCTCCCCTGTCAGCTCTTACCAAGTCCCGGCCAAGAATTGCAGGTCGGGACCCGGTGATTGACATGTCTAACATCCAATAGCGGCATGGGTAGGGCGGCGCATGCACGCTCCCTACCTGGATATGAAAATCGCGTATATGTACGTGACTTTGCACAGCCTTGCTGCCCTGTAGCAGTGCTTCTGCCATAGGGCGGAGGGCAAGTGGTTAAGGATCAATGGGCTGCCTCCAGGCATACCTACCCTTCTTTTTTCTATTGCTATATATGCTCCAATATGGAAACTCTCATAGACTCGAATTAGGACTGTACTATACAGATGGTCTTGATGAGGCAGTGTGGCTTCCACATATATTTGCAAATGTGCAACTAAAGCCTCTGTTTTTAACACAAATAGTGTAATTTTTTGTAGAGTTCAAAGTGAACCTGTAATGCCCTAAACAATGTCTACCATAACATACTATTAAAGTGCAGTAGTACAGTAGTCAATCTTCTGAAAGAGCAATGTTTTTGCAGGCTTAGTCAACTGTTTAGTCGTGTAAAAGTTCCAGGAAGGTTCATGAACAACTTCTGTTTTATGAATACCATATAAGAGGATTTAAACAAATACACTTTGACTAAGGTAGTGATGGAACATTTTTCTTCTGTAAATTGAATAATATGTTTTATTAGTACCAACTTAGGATGTCCCAAGTTGGAATGCCTAAAAAGCCACTATATGGGATGGTGGAGGGCTCAATTGTATCTTCTGCCCCCCCCCCCTTTTATTTTGCTTCTTTGCAGTCTGTGCAGAAAATGTCTAAATCTCTGCAGATTGGGTACGACAAGGTGGACTGACAAAAATGGATTACACCCAAAGCCATTTTTTCTTTAATTTTAAAGGCTAATTTCACTGTTTAAATAAAATAAAAATATTATATTTTTACAGGTAAAAAAAAAAAGTGCATTTATTTGTTTATTTTTTATGGAGTTTGCAGAGCATTGCACCCACCATCAACAGATCACAGGCGCAATGCCAGGCTCCTGCAGAATCAAAGTATAGCTGTCTGTACTTCCCGTATGGGCAGAAAGTTACTGGAGAGCAGAAAGGTCAATGAACTACGAGAGTGCTCTTGGAGAACTACAAGCCGTCTGCCACAATGGCAGATGGTAGTTGCAGTTCATTTATTCACAGAACTGTGTGAATGAGGCTTCAGTCACACCATGTGCCGAGGTGTGAGTTTTTCTGCATGCATTCTGCAAGAGCACACAAAAAACAATTGTTCTCTATTTGCCCTGTTCACACTACAACACTAGAATCACATGTGGATTTTTTCTGTGCAGGAATCTGCAGCATGTATAAAATTCACTGAAGTGAAAATTGATGTAAACTTGTGTCTCTGCAAGTGAACTCTGTTCATTTTATTTTTTTTTTTTCCCAACTAAAAACAGCGCAAAACACACCAAAAAGCAATCTGTGAAATAATTTGTGGCACATACAAAAAACAAAAAAAGTCCAGTGACATGTCCAAAAAAACGTCCCGTGATAAAAAAACAACAAACTTATATTTTCATAAATTTCTTCAGTGCCAATAATAGTCCTTCCACCATCCACCAGTGCAAAACCAACATGAACCGCACTCACCAGATGTTTGGTGAGTATAACGCCTTTCAGTATTATTAAGGGCTCCTGGACCCCCTTTTTAACCTCCAAATATTGCCTCCTCTAGAACATAGAAACCTCCTCCGATTACTCCCCTCACTGACTCCACCAAAATTCAGGAAGAAGAAAAACCAAATAGCGTGATACCGCCCTGAGAACGCCCTGTGCCACAAATTATTTTTTTTGACACTTATATATAAATTGTAATATTTTGCATTAATATTACTTATAGGTTGGGTATTTCACAGATTGCTTTTTGGTGTGTTTTGCGCTGTTTTTAGTTGGGAAAAAAAATTTTTTTTGGTTTTATACCTATGCACAGCAGCATCTCACGTGGATAAGTGTGTGGGGAAGGAGGTCCTGGGCGCTGAGGTCTTTTTTTATTGATCTGTTCATTTTATACATCAGTTTTTCTGCACATATGGTGTGAATGAGGCCTGAATAATATGGCTATGTGGGCAATCACTGAACGGCCGCTCTCTTTTTAAGTTGTGACAGCAGGTTGTGGAAAGAAATTCCCCTGCCCCCTGTCACAGTGAGGGATCAGAAGGGGGGATGTGCAGGTTGGTGCTCTTTGGTAACATGCTACACCCTAAATACGGGTGTAACATAGATTATAAGCTCCAAGGAGCAGGGCACTCCTAACCCTCTTGTATTGAACTGTATTGTTGCTGTATTGTCTCCCATTATATTGTAAAGCACTGAGCAAACTGTTGGCGCTATATAAATCCTGTATAATAATAATAACATGTTACCAAAGGTGAACTTATCCTTTAAATAGTGGGGTGATTGGGAGTATGGAACTTCTGCCAGTTTTGTACTGCTTTCTGTCTCCCCTTTTGGGAGATTCTCTCTCCTTATTCATCTTGGGGATTTGTCGCTACAACTGAGAATGAGAGAAAATCCAAAATTTTAAGTTGGCACTAGAACAGGAATAGAGGGAAAATCTCCCAATGAGTTTAATAGTTTTAATAACAATTTCCTAAGAAAGTATTTCTCTCACTTTGAAAATATTTCTACTTCAAAACCAATGGTGCAGGGTGCAAAGGAAAATTTACCCAGTAAGATACAGACGACAAATTTTAAAAAACTGGCACGGGGTTTATCTATCGTGTACTCTATCCAAAACGAAAAAATGGCTTTAGATATAATTTAGAAATTAAAGTTCTCTCTTTTTTTTTTTTTTTTACAGAAGAAGCAACTAAGGATCTTTGGTATCAAGGTTTTGCTGCTAAGATCTAGAAATACTTTTCCACAGTTAATAATCATGATCGGACCTGTCTTGAAAATTTGATGTTGGTTAAAAACTTGTGAGGAATTATTAACTGCACCCACCTACAGGTTACTGTGAATGTTAATGTCAATGTACATTGATTTGCATTCCATAGTCATTTGTGTATGGAGGTCTGCCATGGATTTGTTCATGCAGCTGAAGTATAAGCAACTTAAACTGTTTATACTAATATTAAGTACACATCATTGGCTGTGTCATAGTAAATGTGGCGAGGCTTCCGATGATGACGTGTGACCTTCAGGTGTGGCTCAGTTTGTTAATATTTTCCACATTTTTGGCATGCCAGATCAGGGAAGTCCGTCTGAGCATTTGAGATTGCCATTGACGTTTTACCAGCATACCAGTATTATATACACAAAACATTCTATACTCACAAATGAGGAAACATAAATCTGTGATGAACTGGAAAAGTATGTACTGTGTTGATTTGTTGCTAATAGCAACGTTGAGGTTTTTGTTCCTTCTTATTTTTAATTTCCTTTAATAAAAGTAATTAAAGTGGTTCTAAAGGCTCGTTTTTTTTCACATTCGTGCATTCTATGCATGAAGGTAAAAAACCTTCTCTGTGCAGCATCCTCCCCAGCCCCCCATAATACTCACCTAAGCCCCCTCTCAGTCCAGCGATGTGCACTGGAGTCAATCACAGCCAGTGAACCAATGAGAAGAGAGATGGGGCGGGTCCGAGCCACGGCTCCTTGTGTGAATGGACACATGGAGCAGCAGGTGCCCTCATAGCAAGCTGCTTGCTGTGGGGGCACCCAACAGGAGAAAGGGGCCAGGAGTGCCGGCAGGGGGACCCAATAAGTGGATGATCCGGGATGCTCTGTGCAAGGTAAGTATAGACACGGTTGTTATTTTTTTAAAATAGCCTTTAGAATCACTTTAAAGCTGAAATCCAGTAAAAGTCCTCCCTTGTAGTGGGGCTGCACACTGCAAGGGTTAATGGTTCATTTATGTCTAGAAGACTGGGTAAAGCAGTTTTACTAACCTAATTCTTCACCCTTGCAGGCTTGTCCGCACTTCTAGACCGGTCCCTGTAGCCTTATCTTCCTTGCACTCCATCCGTTGGATACCCCTGATATCCTGAAGACCAATGCAGAGACCATAGCTTTGAACTGGATGTGAGAACACAGAGGGACAGTCCACTGCCAGAGCATAGCCGTTTGCTGGGAATGTGGAGAATTAAGTTGGTAAAATTGCTTCTGCCACGGCTCTTTACACACTCTAATGCGGCTCTTCTGTGTGCCGGGCGCCCGCTCCCCTCCCTCCTCTCGGTCGGCCGCTCCCCTGCCCCAAAAGTCCGCGCAGACCTTTTAATCCGGCCCGCGGATGTGGCTGTCAGGATGTGTGTAGGCGGGGCAGCGTGAAGAACGTGAGGGGAGGGGAGCTAGGCTCCTCTCACAGTCCGCCCTGAAGACCCGAACGGCGCGGGAACACAGCGAGAGGAACGCGCGGAGCAAAGGTAAGTGAATTGACACGGGGGACTTGGCTTACTAGAAGGGGGGGGGAATAGTACTGTGGGGGATGAAATACTATATGAGGGATGAAATACTATATGGGGGATGAAATACTATATGGGGGATGAAATACTATATGGGGGATGAATTACTATATGGGGGATGAATTACTATATGAGGGATGAAATACTATATGGGGGATGAATTACTATATGGGGGATGAATTACTATATGGGGGATGAAATACTATATGGGGGATGAATTACTATATGGGGGATGAAATACTATATGGGGGATGAATTACTATGGGGGATGAATTACTATATGGGGGGGATGAATTACTATGGGGGATGAATTACTATATGGGGGATGAAATACTATATGGGGGATGAATTACTATGGGGGATGAATTACTATATGGGGGATGAATTACTATATGGGGGATGAATTACTATGGGGGATGAATTACTATATGGGGGATGAATTACTATGGGGGATGAATTACTATATGGGGGATGAATTACTATATGGGGGATGAATTACTATGGGGGATGAATTACTATATGGGGGATGAATTACTATGGGGGATGAATTACTATATGGGGGATGAATTACTATGGGGGATGAATTACTATGTGGGGGATGAATTACTATATGGGGGATGAATTAATATGGGGGATGAATTACTATATGGGGGATGAATTACTATATGGGGGATGAATTGCTATGGGGGATGAATTACTATATGGGGGATGAATTACTATATGGGGGATGAATTAATATGGGGGATGAATTACTATGGGGGATGAATGGGGGATGAGGGGGGAGAAATGTGACACGAGGGGGTGAAATGTGACATGAGGGGAGAAGTGTGACATGGAGGGGCAGAAATGTGACATGAGGGGAGAAATGTGACATTGTGGGATTGACATAAAAAGGGTTGATGTGAAAAGGGGGGTGTGGACATAAAATTGCGGAATATTGTAATCTAGGAGCCAACAAAATAAGTTAGTGGCCAGGTTCTGAGGTCAATATATAACAGTACCAGTGAGGACTATTTGAGTGTGTTTTCACATACTTTTATATGTACTTTTTTAGTTGTATCTTGGTTTTTATTTCATTTTATGTTGTCATTTTTTTCTTTTATTCAACTTTATTCAGAGCCAGTGCAATGTGTGCATGCCTGTTTTATTACTTTTACTTCTTGCCTACTGTTTGGGTGTATCCATCAAGGTGGAGAACCCTGCTTAAAATATCCATGATGAGCCCCACTAATTTTATAATACTATTTACACACACATAAGATGCCATATATGCGTCATCTACAGATAAATACCAGTGCGTCATCCACAGATCCCCCATAACAGTGCATCATCCACAGATAAATAACAGTGCATCATCCACAGATCCCCCATAACAGTGCATCATCCACAGATAAATAACAGTGCGCCATCCACAGATAAATAACAGTGTGTCATCCAATATTACTTCTTTTATGTGATTAAGGATGCCGGTTTGGTGTTGGTGGCTTTATTTTAAAATGAAACATTTTTATAGGTGCCCTGTTTGACATGGCTACAAAGAAAAAACAACGAAAAACGGAAGACGAAAACCGTGAATTTAAAGTGGAATGGACCGAGACTTTCGCGTTTCAGAACGTAAATGGCTTTCCGACCTGTCTTATTTGTAAAGAAAAATTGGCACATAACAAAAAATCTAATTTGGAGAGACACTTTACAACAAAACACTTGTCCTTTAGTAATAAATATCCTGTTGGTGATGCAAGGAAGAAAGCAGTTGAGGAACTTCTGAAGAGTTAAGAAAAATCAAGTTCTGCGTTTAATCAGTGGGTGCAGTCTTCCAACTATGTTAATTTTGCAAGTTTTGCGGTTAGTCAAGAGATTGCTAAGAGAGGCAAACCATATACAGATGGCGAATACATAAAACGTTGTTTTATAAGTGCATCAGAAGAGTTATTCAGGGATTTTAAGAACAAAGAAGAAATTCTAAAAAAAATTAAAGAGTTGCCATTGTCTGCTAAAACAGTGAAGGATAGAACAGCCAAAATGTCTTCCAATATAACCAACCAACAAGTTGATGATCTTAAAGTGGTTTCAGCTTTATCAATAGCAGTTGACGAGTCTTGTGACTTAAATGATACAGCTCAAGTTTCACTTTTTGTAAGATTTATGTCAGCTACAGGTCCTAAAGAAGAACTTTTAGGATTATTGCCACTGAAAGGTCAAACACGTGGAGAGGATATAGCAAATGCTGTAATTGGTTGCATTGAAAAATATCATATTCCACTTGATAAAATCGTCTCAATTGCAACAGACGGGGCAAAAAGTATGACCGGCGTAAGAAATGGATTTGTTGCTATTATGAAAGAAAAAATTAGTCACGAGATACTTACATACCATTGCATCATACATCAAGAAGCACTTTGTGCGCAGACATTTCCAGAAGAAATGTGCAAAGTTATGGAATTGGTGACTAAGATGATCAACTCCATTGTAGCTAAAGCTCTTCATCATCGCCAATTTAAAGAATTTTTACTTGAAATTGAGAGCGAGTACGCAGATCTTCTGCTGCATAACAAGGTACGTTGGTTATCAAGAGGAAACGTTTTGAAACGTTTTGCTTCCTTATTATCAGAAATCAAAGCATTTTTCCTCGAGAAGGGTGTTCACTATCCAGAATTAACAAACGATCAGTGGACCCAAAAACTGTATTTCATGGTGGATGTTACTTCCTATCTAAATCAGCTTAATCATAAACTACAGGGGAAAGGAAACACAATTTTTTCGATGTTAGAAGAAGTTATTTCGTTTGAAAACAAATTATCTGTTTTTGCTCAAGATTTTGACAGAGAAACTTTGATTCACTTTCCAAGCCTGTTGAAACATCGCCAAGAAAATAATTCTGATATTGACATTACCTATTTTAAAACAGCACTTTTAAATATGAGGGAAGCTTTTCTCAAGAGGTTTCAGGAATTCAGAAACAGCAAAGCAACGTTGGCCTTTGTTAAAAAACCTCTGGATGCCACTGTAACGGAATTAAATTTTTCTCCCTTTAATATCGACATTGGCAACTTTGAAATGCAATTGCTGGATTTAAAAAACAAAGAACTGTGGAGCTCGAAAATTTGAACGTCTTTGTACTGATTTAGAAAGATTGGAGAAAAACAAATGTGAACTTAGTTCACAGAACAAGTGGTCTGCTTTGAAAGACCTGGAGAAGGAAGATATGTTGATTTTTAACACCTGGAATAGTATTCCTGACTCATTTAATCAACTAAAAAAGCTAGCGTTTGCTGTTCTTTCCTTGTTCGGGTCTACATATTTATGCGAACAATCATTTTCAAGCATGAACCTTATCAAGAGTAAATTGAGAAATCGTCTCATCGATGAGAACCTGGAATCGTGCCTAAAATTAAAAACAACAACATACAAACCTGACTTACTCAAACTATCCAAGGAAATGCAAGGCCAATGTTCACATTAGTGGTTGTGACTTTGTCAGTCATTGTCAGGATGTAATTTTCTCTACATTGTAAGTAGAGATGAGCGAATCGAACTAGGCGAAGTGGAATTCGTTTCGAATATTAGGAAAATTTCGATTCGCGCCGAATCCGAAAATAAGCAGACTTCGGATGCGCGAATCAAAATTTTTCCTAAAATGGCGGCGACATGTGCGGCGACGGAGCGGGGATGTCTGGGAAGGCGCGCAGACAAGGCGCGCTGACCCATAATGCATTCATTCATGACATGTGATCGCATTAGCCAATCAGCAGCCAGCCAGCCAGCACTGTGTAATGGTCGAGCTATAAATGGCGGCCATTTTAGAATTCTCCATTTGCCTCCAGTCATTCAACAGAGGCAGACCTCTGTAACCTGGTTACTTAGGGACACAGAAACGTTACTTAGGGCCACAGAATCGTTACTTAGGGCCACAGAAACGTTACTTAGGGCCACAAAAACGTTACTTAGGGCCACAGAAACGTTACTTAGGGCCACAGAAACGTTACTTAGGGCCACAGAATTGTTACTTAGGGACAGACACAGAATTGTTACTGAGGGACACAGAATTGTTACTGAGGGCCACAGAACTGTTACTTAGGGCCACAGAAACGTTACTTAGGGACACAGAATTGTTACTCAGGGACAGACACAGAATTGTTACTTAGGGACAGACACAGAATTGTTACTGAGGGACACAGAATAGTTACTTAGGGCCACAGAAACGTTACTTAGGGCCACAGAAACGTTACTTAGGGCCACAGAATTGTTACTTAGGGACAGACACAGAATTGTTACTGAGGGACACAGATTTGTTACTGAGGGCCACAGAACCGTTACTTAGGGCCACAGAAACGATACTTAGGGACACAGAATTGTTACTCAGGGACAGACACAGAATTGTTACTGAGGGACACAGAATTGTTACTGAGGGCCACAGAACTGTTACTTAGGGCCACAGAAACGTTACTTAGGGCCACAGAAACGTTACTTAGGGCCACAGAATCGTTACTTAGGGCCACAGAAACGTTACTTAGGGCCACAGAAACGTTACTTAGGGCCACAGAATTGTTACTTAGGGACAGACACAGAATTGTTACTGAGGGACACAGATTTGTTACGGAGGGCCACAGAACCGTTACTCAGGGCCACAGAAACGTTACTTAGGGACACAGAATTGTTACTCAGGGACAGACACAGAATTGTTACTGAGGGACACAGAATTGTTACTGAGGGCCACAGAACTGTTACTTAGGGCCACAGAAACGTTACTAAGGGCCACAGAAACATTACTTAGGGCCACAGAAACGTTACTTAGGGCTACAGAAACGTTACTTAGGGCCACAGAATCGTTACTTAGGGCCACAGAATCGTTACTTAGGGCCACAGAATTGTTACTTAGGGACAGACACAGAATTGTTACTGAGGGACACAGATTTGTTACTGAGGGCCACAGAACCGTTACTTAGGGCCACAGAAACGTTACTTAGGGACACAGAATTGTTACTCAGGGACAGACACAGAATTGTTACTGAGGGATACAGAATTGTTACTGAGGGACACAGAACCGTTACTTAGGGCCACAGAAACGTTACTTAGGGCCACAGAAACGTTACTTAGGGCTACAGAAACGTTACTTAGGGCCACAGAATCGTTACTTAGGGCCACAGAAACGTTACTTAGGGCCACAGAAACGTTACTTAGTGCCACAGAATTGTTACTTAGGGACAGACACAGAATTGTTACTGAGGGACACAGATTTGTTACTGAGGGCCACAGAACCGTTACTTAGGGCCACAGAAACGTTACTTAGGGACACAGAATTGTTACTCAGGGACAGACACAGAATTGTTACTTAGGGACCCAGAATTGTTACTCAGGGACAGACACAGAATTGTTACTGAGGGATACAGAATTGTTACTGAGGGACACAGAACCGTTACTTAGGGCCACAGAAACGTTACTTAGGGCCACAGAAACGTTACTTAGGGCTACAGAAACGTTACTTAGGGCTACAGAAACGTTACTTAGGGCCACAGAATCGTTACTTAGGGCCACAGAAACGTTACTTAGGGCCACAGAAACGTTACTTAGTGCCACAGAATTGTTACTTAGGGACAGACACAGAATTGTTACTGAGGGACACAGATTTGTTACTGAGGGCTACAGAACCGTTACTTAGGGCCACAGAAACGTTACTTAGGGACACAGAATTGTTACTCAGGGACAGACACAGAATTGTTACTGAGGGACACAGAATTGTTACTGAGGGACACAGAATTGTTACTGAGGGACACAGAATTGTTACTCAGGGACAGACACAGAATTGTTACTCAGGGACAGACACAGAATTGTTACTGAGGGACACAGAATTGTTACTGAGGGACACAGAATTGTTACTCAGCGACAGACACAGAATTGTTACTCAGGGACAGACACAGAATTGTTACTGAGGGACACAGAATTGTTACTCAGCGACAGACACAGAATTGTTACTCAGGGACAGACACAGAATTGTTACTGAGGGACACAGAATTGTTACTGAGGGACACAGAATTGTTACTGAGGGACACAGAATTGTTACTCAGGGACAGACACAGAATTGTTACTCAGGGACAGACACAGAATTGTTACTGAGGGACACAGAATTGTTACTGAGGGACACAGAATTGTTACTCAGCGACAGACACAGAATTGTTACTGAGGGACAGACACAGAATTGTTACTGAGGGACACAGAATTGTTACTGAGGGACACAGAATTGTTACTCAGGGACACAGAATTGTTACTGAGGGACAGAGAATTGTTACTGAGGGACACAGAATTGTTACTGAGGGACACAGAATTGTTACTCAGCGACAGACACAGAATTGTTACTCAGGGACAGACACAGAATTGTTACTGAGGGACACAGAATTGTTACTCAGCGACAGACACAGAATTGTTACTCAGGGACAGACACAGAGTTGTTACTGAGGGACACAGAATTGTTACTGAGGGACACAGAATTGTTACTGAGGGACACAGAATTGTTACTCAGGGACAGACACAGAATTGTTACTCAGGGACAGACACAGAATTGTTACTGAGGGACACAGAATTGTTACTGAGGGACACAGAATTGTTACTGAGGGACACAGAATTGTTACTCAGCGACAGACACAGAATTGTTACTCAGGGACAGACACAGAATTGTTACTGAGGGACACAGAATTGTTACTGAGGGACACAGAATTGTTACTGAGGGACACAGAATTGTTACTCAGGGACACAGAATTGTTACTGAGGGACAGAGAATTGTTACTGAGGGACACAGAATTGTTACTGAGGGACACAGAATTGTTACTCAGGGACACAGAATTGTTACTGAGGGACACAGAATTGTTACTCAGGGACACAGAATTGTTACTCAGGGACAGACACAGAATTGTTACTCAGGGACAGACACAGAATTGTTACTGAGGGACACAGAATTGTTACTGAGGGACACAGAATTGTTACTGAGGGACACAGAATTGTTACTGAGGGACACAGATTTGTTACTGAGGGCCACAGAACCGTTACTTAGGGACACAGAATTGTTACTCAGGGACAGACACAGAATTGTTACTCAGGGACAGACACAGAATTGTTACTGAGGGACACAGAATTGTTACTGAGGGACACAGAATTGTTACTGAGGGACACAGAATTGTTACTCAGCGACAGACACAGAATTGTTACTCAGGGACAGACACAGAATTGTTACTGAGGGACACAGAATTGTTACTCAGCGACAGACACAGAATTGTTACTGAGGGACAGACACAGAATTGTTACTGAGGGACACAGTATTGTTACTGAGGGACACAGAATTGTTACTCAGGGACACAGAATTGTTACTCAGGGACACAGAATTGTTACTGAGGGACACAGAATTGTTACTGAGGGACACAGAATTGTTACTCAGGGACAGACACAGAATTGTTACTCAGGGACACAGAATCGTTTAATTAAAGAGTATGTCAGACAACATGCAGAGGAGTGGCAGAGGAGGCAATGTTTTAGGAGCGAGCAGACGTGGCAGCAGAGGAAGGGGTCGAGGCAGCACTAGTTGCAGCCAGAGGCCAGTGCTCCCGGTGTCATCCAGCGGTCGTGTCTCCACCGACAACCCTGCCGCCATCGATTGGTTGGCTCGGTCGTCTTCCTCTTCCCAGGTCACCTCTGACACCTACAGCCAATGGTCGGTGGGTACGTCAGACACAACCGTTAGTTGGCATGGCCTGGGAGCAAGCCCACTGAAATCACGTGTCCTCTACCTGCCCCTGTCCTTTGGTGTTCCCTCACCAAGCGAAGTATCGCATGCTGTGGGCTCAGCCCCACTGTACGGTGAGGAAGAGCTAACAGAGGGCGGTCAGGAACGGGGGGAGACATCCGCCTCTTCAGCAGCCAGGAGAAGAAGTAGTGGCGAGGAGAGTGGCTCGGTAGCCGGTCTAGAGACAGGTCTGTCTCCTGACCCACACGCAGCCGAGGGGGCTAGTAGTGAGGCGGAGACCCTAATTGATGATAATGAGGCTGATCGCACTTGGCAGCCTCGTCGTCATCAGGCTATTGCTTCCGCATCATCAGGAGAAGAGGGTGGCAGCTTGGCAGCGAGCAAAACAGTCGGTGGGTTGCCCAGGAGGCAGCAGGGTCGCAGCAGTGTCAGTGGAGGCAAACGGCCACAGAGTACAGCACCAGCTCCACTGCAGCCTACCACCACGGCCAGTAGTGGTGCCGGTGTGCACGGAGGAAGCAGCAGTCAGCCAGTGAGGAGTATCGGGGGCAAAGTTTCCTACTCGGCGGTGTGGCAATTTTTTGTCAAGCTGCCCGAGGAAGTAAACGTAGCCGTATGTCGACTATGTGGCCAGAAAGTCAAGCGTGGCCAGGGGGCCCATGTTGGGACTACAGCGTTGCGTCAGCATATGCAGCGTCGCCATTTGGTGGCCTGGGAAAACCGTGATAAAGATACGGCGGTTCTGCCTGCCCCAGCCCCCGCTCCATCACCTGCTCCGTTACTTGCTCCGTCACCCAACGTCAATCGCCCTCTATCAGCCAGTCAAGGCTCCAACACCTCTGCTGAGGGGAGTTGTCGCTCGTTGGCATCTTCCGCTCGTTCTGATGCTCCTTCTCCTGCTACTCCTCTTCACGGATTCCGTCAGCAGTCTTTCTTGGAATCCGTTTCCAAGAGACAACAGTTTGCGAGCACGCACCCGACGGTGCAAAAGCTGAACGTCCTCCTGTCCAAGTTGCTGGTGCTGCAGTCCCTCCATTTCCAAGTGGTGGACTCAGCACCTTTCCGAGATGGCTTGTGCCGCGCCGCGGTGGAGAGTGCCAAGCCGTCATTTCTTCGCCAAAAAGGCAGTGCCAGCCCTGCATTCACATGTAGAAGAGATGGTGGGCCAGTCTTTGAGCATGTCGGTCTCTGCCAAAGTGCACGGCAGCGCCGACGTGTGGAGCTGTAACTACGGTCAGGGACAGTACATGTCATTTACGGCCCACTGGGTGAACGTGGTGCCGTCACAGCCGCACCAGCAACTTGGACAGGTCACGCCGCTTTTGCCTCCACGTTTGCACGTCCTTGGTCCAGCAAAGATGTCCGCCTCTACCACCTCTTCTTCCGCCGTGTCCTCAGCCGCCACCCCCGTGCCAAGTCCCATTACCCGACCGGCATATCACATGTGCAGGGCGCAACGGTGTCACGCTGTGCTGCACCTGGTATGCCTTGGCGAACGTAGTCACACAGGGGAGGAACTTCTCAGTGTAATGAACAGAGAAATCGACAGATGGCTGTCTCCGCGCAAACTGAAAATTGGAACCATGTTGACCGACAACGGAAAGAACATGGTGTCTGCTCTGCGTCAAGGAAGGTTGTGCCATGCACCATGCATGGCTCACGTGTTCAATCTGGTTGTCAATTGGTTCCTAAAATCCACCACCCCACTGCAAGACATCCTTAAAATGTCACGTAAACTTTGCATGCATTTCAGCCATTCCTACACCGCAAAGCACACCCTCCTTGAGCTGCAGCGGCAGAACGGAATTCCACAGCATCGCCTGATCTGCGACGTTGCAACAAGGTGGAATTCAACCCTACACATGTTAGACCGCCTTTACGAACAGCGAAAGGCCATCACCGATTTCCTGATGTTACAAGCGGATAAAGGTACTCCCCTGTGTAACTTCGATGTCAGCCATTGGCAGCTCATGTGTGACACCTGCCGCTTGCTCAGGCCCTTTGAGGAGGCCACGCTATTCGTGAGTCGGCAGGACTATGGGATGAACGACGTCATTCCTCTGTTGCACGTCCTGGAACAAATGCTGTTAACAATGGCTGGTCAGGGTGCGGTAGACATGGCGCACAGATCTCAACACCACATGACCCCTGTGGGGGCAGGACAGGAAGAAGAGGAGGAGGTAGAGGAGGACATTTGTGCTCAGGAATTATTGAGTGAAATGGGTGGTTTTTCCACTCAGCGGACAGGAGTGGAGGAGCAGGAGCATCTGGTAGAGGAGGAGGAGGAGGAGACAGAGGACCCAGACGCACCGTGGCAGTATGCTGTGGAGATGGAGGCAGGGAGTCCCTCGCATTCCTTGGCACAAATGGCCCATAGCATGCTCGGTTGCTTGAGTAGCGACAGCCGAATAATAACCATCAGACAGAGGGATGACTTTTGGCTGTCCACCTTGTTGGACCCTCGCTACCGTTCCAAAATGGTGGCCTTTTTCACACCTGCTGAGAGGGAGGCCAAAATAACGTACTATAAAAACCACCTATGTAGTCAGTTGGTCTCTGCCTTTCTGCGCCAACGTCCATCCTCAGACACTGTGGGCCCTGTGCGCTCGCGTTCTGCTGCCATGGCAGCAGGGGAGGGGTGGGGTGGTAGGAGCAGTGGCAGCTCCACCAGCAGCGGCTGCTTCAGTCTGCAGTCGATGATGAGTAGCTTTCTTCACCAGCGCAGTGAGGAAACTACTAACCAGCCGCAGCAGCAGCAGCATCAGGTGGACCTGGAGCAGGACCTCAAACAACAGGCTTGGGCCTACTTGGACAGCACCCTGCCAACCGAGGTAGACAATCCCCTTGACTACTGGGCAACAAAACTTGACCTTTGGCCCCAACTAGCTGAATTTGCCCTTGAAAGGCTGTCATGCCCGGCCAGTAGCGTGGCATCGGAGCGCGTGTTTAGTGCGGCAGGAGGTATTGTAACTCCGCGGAGGACACGACTGTCCACCCAAAGTGTGGAGAGACTCACGTTTGTGAAAATGAATCAGGCGTGGATTAGTCTGGATTTCAAACCACCAGTTCCTGACACAACTGACTAAATCCGCCATGAATCATGCCCCAAACATGTGCCACTTTCAGGTCTCCTCACACTGCTGGTGTGTTCCATTTTTTGTCATAGGGTGCTGGCAGATTACGGGCCTCCCATTGCTGCTGCCAGGCCCGTAATCTGCCATGGGCCCCTGTACCGCCTCCTCATGCTGCTGCCAGGTCCAGAGTCTCTCATGGGTCCCTGTACGGCCTCCCATTGCTGCTGTCTCCATCGCCACACTCTGCCATGTGCCACTTTCAGGTCTCCTCACACACTGCTGGTGTGTTCAATTTTTTGTCATAGGGTGCTGGCAGATTACGGGCCTCCCATAGCTGCTGCCAGGCCCCTAATCTGCCATGGGCCCCTGTACCGCCTCCTCATGCTGCTGCCAGGTCCACAGTGTCTTATGCCATGTGCCACTTTCAGGTCTCCTCACACTGCTGTTGTGTTCCATTTTTTGTCATAGGGTGCTGGCAGATTACGGGCATCCCATTGCTGCTGCCAGGCCCGTAATCTGCCATGGGCCCCTGTACCGCCTCCTCATGCTGCTGCCAGGTCCAGAGTCTCTCATGGGTCCCTGTACGGCCTCCCATTGCTGCTGTCTCCATCGCCACACTCTGCCATGTGCCACTTTCAGGTCTCCTCACACACTGCTGGTGTGTTCCATTTTTTGTCATAGGGTGCTGGCAGATTACGGGCCTCCCATAGCTGCTGCCAGGCCCCTAATCTGCCATGGGCCCCTGTACCGCCTCCTCATGCTGCTGCCAGGTCCACAGTGTCTCATGGGTCCCTGTACGGCCTCCCATTGCTGCTGTCTCCATCGCGACACTCTGCCATGTGCCACTTTCAGGTCTCCTCACACACTGCTGGTGTGTTCCATTTTTTGTCATAGGGTGCTGGCAGATTACGGGCCTCCCATAGCTACTGCCAGGCCCCTAATCTGCCATGGGCCCCTGTACCGCCTCCTCATGCTGCTGCCAGGTCCAGAGTCTCTCATGGGTCCCTGTACGGCCTCCCATTGCTGCTGTCTCCATCGCCACACTCTGCCATGTGCCACTTTCAGGTCTCCTCACACACTGCTGGTGTGTTCCATTTTTTGTCATAGGGTGCTGGCAGATTACGGGCCTCCCATAGCTGCTGCCAGGCCCCTAATCTGCCATGGGCCCCTGTACCGCCTCTTCATGCTGCTGCCAGGTCCACAGTGTCTCATGCCATGTGCCACTTTCAGGTCTCCTCACACTGCTGGTGTGTTCCATTTTTTGTCATAGGGTGCTGGCAGATTACGGGCCTCCCATTGCTGCTGCCAGGCCCCTAATCTGCCATGGGCCCCTGTACCGCCTCCTCATGCTGCTGCCAGGTCCAGAGTCTCTCATGGGTCCCTGTACGGCCTCCCATTGCTGCTGTCTCCATCGCCACACTCTGCCATGTGCCACTTTCAGGTCTCCTCACACTGCTGGTGTGTTACATTTTTTGTCATAGGGTGCTGGCAGATTACGGGCCTCCCATTGCTGCTGCCAGGCCCCTAATCTGCCATGGGCCCCTGTACCGCCTCTTCATGCTGCTGCCAGGTCCAGAGTGTGTCATGGGTCCCTGTACGGCCTCCCATTGCTGCTGCCAGGAGGCAGCAGGGTCGCAGCAGTGTCAGTGGAGGCAAACGGCCACGGAGTAGAGCACCAGCTCCACTGCAGCCTACCACCACGGCCAGTAGTGGTGCCGGTGTGCACGGAGGAAGTAGCAGTCAGCCAGTGAGGAGTAGCGGGGGCAAAGTTTCCTACTCGGCGATGTGGCAATTTTTCGTCAAGCTGCCCGAGGAAGTAAACGTAGCCGTATGTCGACTATGTGGCCAGAAAGTCAAGCGTGGCCAGGGGGCCCATGTTGGGACTACAGCGTTGCGTCAGCATATGCAGCGTTGCCATTCGGTGGCCTGGGAAAACCGTGATAAAGATACGGCGGTTCTGCCTGCCCCAGCCCAGGGTTCCATTTTGTCATAGGGTGCTGGCAGATTACGGGCCTCCCATTGCTGCTGCCAGGCTTTAATCTGCCATGGGCCCCTGTACCGCCTCCTCATGCTGCTGCCAGGTCCACAGTGTCTCATGGGTCCCTGAACCGCCTCCCATTGCTTCTGTCTCCATCGCCACACTCTGCCATGTGCCACTTTCAGGTCTCCTCACACTGCTGGTGTGTTACATTTTTTGTCATAGGGTGCTGGCAGATTACGGGCCTCCCATTGCTGCTGCCAGGCTCGTAATCTGCCATGGGCCCCAGTACCGCCTCCTCATGCTGCTGCCAGGTCCACAGTCTCTCATGGGTCCCTGTACGGCCTCCCATTGCTGCTGTCTCCATCGCCACACTCTGCCATGTGCCACTTTCAGGTCTCCTCACACTGCTGGTGTGTTCCATTTTTTGTCATAGGGTGCTGGCAGATTACGGGCCTCCCATAGCTGCTGCCAGGCCCCTAATCTGCCATGGGCCCCTGTACCGCCTCCTCATGCTGCTGCCAGGTCCAGAGTCTCTCATGGGTCCCTGTACGGCCTCCCATTGCTGCTGTCTCCATCGCCACACTCTGCCATGTGCCACTTTCAGGTCTCCTCACACACTGCTGGTGTGTTCCATTTTTTGTCATAGGGTGCTGGCAGATTACGGGCCTCCCATAGCTGTGCCAGGCCCCTAATCTGCCATGGGCCCCTGTACCGACTCCTCATGCTGCTGCCAGGCCCGTAATCTGTCATGGGCCCCTGTTGTCGCTTGTTGGCATATTCCGCTCGTTCAGATGCTCCTTCTCCTGCTACTCCTCTTCACGGATTCCGTCAGCAGTCTTTCTTGGAATCCGTTTGCGAACAGTTTGCGAGCACGCACCCGACGGTGCAGAAGCTGAACGTCCTCCTGTCCAAGTTGCTGCTGCCAGGCTCGTAATCTGTCATGCGCCCCTGTACCGCCTCCTCATGCTGCTGCCAGGTCCAGAGTGTGTCATGGGCCCCCGTACCGACTCCTCATGCTGCTGCCAGGCCCGTAATCTGTCATGGGCCCCTGTACCGCCTCCTCATGCTGCTGCCAGGTCCAGAGTGTGTCATGGGTCCCTGTACGGCCTCCCATTGCTGCTGCCAGGCCCGTAATCTGCCATGGGCCCCCGTACCGACTCCTCATGCTGCTGCCAGGCCCGTAATCTGTCATGGGCCCCTGTACCGCCTCCTCATGCTGCTGCCAGGTCCAGAGTGTGTCATGGGTCCCTGTACGGCCTCCCATTGCTGCTGTCTCCATCGCCACACTCTGCCATGTGCCACTTTCAGGTCTCCTCATACTGCTGGTGGTTTCCATTTTTGTCATAGGGTGCTGTATGGCCTCCCATTGCTGCTGCCTCCACCGCCACACTGTGGCTCCACACTCTGGTTTTGGCCCCGTGACTGCCCAAATGAGTGAAGTGTGCGGTGATTCTAAGATCGACGGCACTCATCTGCATGTCACACTGACTGTCAGTATTATTTCTCTTCCCCAGCAGACTCCAAGGGCATTTAAATTAAAGGTACAGTGTTCTGCACTAATATAAAGGCTCTCTGAAGCCTAGAAACACCCTTTTATAAGTTAAATTTGCAGCGAATATATTCGACTCGAATCAAAATTTTTTCACGAATTCCCCGAATCAGTCGAATCGAATTTTTGAATAATTCGCTCATCTCTAATTGTAAGGCAAATTTTACAGAATTTAACATTATCGATAAATAATATCGTTCTAAAGTTTTTGTTTATTAGTTGTGTTATTTGTATCCTCCTGACCTATGTGGATACTTGCATGCAGAATATTCTCAATAAAAACTTATTGAAACTAAAAACAGTGTACCATCCTATGTATTTTCAGTTTTAAAAATGTGGCTCTCAAAATAAATTTCAATCGTGGTTTTGGCGAGATTTGGCTCAGTTGAAAAAAAAGGTTGCCCACCACTGCAGTAGGACAACCTACAACAATTTTAGTGTCCTTAAAAACCCCCTAGACTAGCTCCTAGAAAATACCCGGTAGGAGATGATTTATGAAGTTACTTTACATACTGAACATAAAGTATGTAATAGAATAAAAATGATATATATAAAGATTTGTTCTGTATGTTGCGGTTGAATAAAGACAGCAGTTCATCTATTTCAAACTGTGTGTGTGTGTTTAAGTCACTAATATTTTCAATATCCTTGTACACTGTGTTTGATAAGGAACACATCTGAGAGTTTTTTTAGTAATTTATCTATGTTCCTAGCTGACACCACTGTTTGTGGAAGGGCGTTTCACATCCTTATTGTTCTGACAGTAAAGTTTCCAACTTCATTGTGCAGCTGCGTATCTTCATTAGAGATCTTACATTTAAACTAGTTTTTTCCCAATGATAGTCACCATTTAAAAATTTGTGATCATATCTCCTCTTAAATGTCTATTCTCAGGGAGAGTAAGGCTGGCCATACATTATACAATTTTCTTGTACAGTTTTCCTTTAGATTTACCAAAAACCATATAATACGAAGTCAAACCTAAACAACACTTTCAGTTGTATCCTATTAGGCAGGCCCTTGCACCACATCATTGAAGGTAAATCTAAAGAAAATTGTACAGAAGTTGTACAGAAAATTGTAAAAAAATTGTATAATGTAAGGCCAGCCTACGTTTAATGTTTGTAGTCATTCCTCATAACTGAGGTACTTTAGCTCCCTTATTAGCTTTGTTGCTCTTCTCTGGGATTTCTCCAGTTCAAGGACATCCTTTCTGAGGATTGGTGACCAAAACTGGATGGCACACTAAATATGTGGTTGAACCAGAGTTTTGTAAAGTGGTAGAATAATAGTTTTACTGTATCTCTCTTTAAATGAATGCTAATAGTCTACTAGCCTTGTTTGCTGCAGCTTGGCACTGTATGCTACTAGGACTTTCCATCCTCAATTCCCCCAGAGGTTCTTCCCCCAACTTGCATGCATGTTTTTAAGCTCCTGAGTGAGTTAATTTACAATTCTCAATATAAAACCTCACGTGCCATATCACTTCCCACTGCTCTATTTTAATTTCAATAATTTTTATTGAAGAGTTTTATAACATAACATGGTATGGATATATGGTTCATCAGCATATATGGGAATACAACATAGTATTGAGTATGTTCCCCACCAATTGGCTGGGGTTGATAGTGGTGTATATGACATTAACGTGAGAGGTATTCTCGCTTATAATTTGAACCGTGTTGAGATGTGTAGGTGATTGGGAAGGGATGTAGAACAAGGAGAGAGGGGGTAAGTGGGGGGGGGGGAAGGATGGGTGCAACCAGTCTAAGTATAATGGTCAGGGTAGTTTTCAGTTTGATTATCAGCATTTTACAGAACAATTTGGATTTTGTAGCCAGCGAGACCATTGGAGATTAAATTTATGATGGGTGTAGTTGTTAAGGGTGGATCTTCTTTCCATGTCACATTGAAAATTGAGGTCTATTATCAGTGATGTGAGGGAAGGGATCTTAGTAGTATTCCAAACCTTAGTGATATTGATTTTAGCCGCAGATAGTGTGTGGATGATGATGGTATGGGAGTCGTGGGGGAAATTATCAATTCCAATGTGTAGGAGTGCAAAAGCAGCGTTTGGGGTTATTGAGGTATTGGATAGTGCCGAAATCAATTGGAAGACGCTATTCCAGAAGGATCTGAGTGATTTGCATGCCCATAGAGTATGAAGTGTTGAGCCTATTTCTCTGCATTGTCTCCAGCAAGAGGAAGAATGTTTTGGGTAGCATAGAGAGAGTTTAACGGGTGTTAGGTACCATTGATGGAGAATTTTTAGGTACGATTCCCAATGAGAGCTGCATCGGGAAGATTTATGGGTGATGCTGAAAGCTTTTTCCCACGATTGTGTTGTGATTACTTGTGAGAGGATTTTCTCCCAATTAGTTAGAGATGTAGTTTGTAGGATAAATTGTGAATTTATTGTGTATGTGTAGAAGGTAGAAATACCTTTACCCAGGTATTGTGGTTTGTTTAAGAAATGGTATGCATTGATAGGAAGTTTTGTGAAATGAGATATAGTCTTCGTTTGTAAGCAATGAGCTACTCTTATGTAGGTGAAATATTCAGTGGTGGGCAGGTTAAATTTGTTTTGAAGAGTCTGGAAAGACTTTATTTTGTGGTCTGTGTAGAGGTCTTTTATGTGGATTAGACCACAATTTTCCCATTGTAATAAATTTAAGGAGGGGGTAATGAAGTGTAGTATGTTAATTGGGGTGGAGATATGTTTAGCATCTGCGAATTTAGTAATTAGGAGATTGTACCAGGCTTGCAGAGAGGCTTGGATACATGGGTGTTTTAGTCAATATTTGGTATGGGGTGTTGGTGGTATTAAGAGTAGGTTTCGTGGTATTAGCGGGAAAAAAGGAGGGTTTCCATTGTGGACCAAATCTTCTCTTTTGTTGGGTGCCACCAAAAGTATATTTGGTGAAGAAGAATTGCATTGTAGTAAGATTTTATGTGTGGGAGGCCTGCTCCTCCTCTGGATATTGGGCGTATTAGGAGATTTGTGGTACATCTGGGTTTTTTGGAGTTCCAGAGGAAGGTAGAACAAATTGCTTGTAGTTTAGAGAAGAAGATGCTGGGGATGGGTATTGGAAGTGTGCGGAATATGTACAGGATTTTGGGTAGTATGTACATTGGAAAGTGTTGCGGTACAGAGTGAGGTAATTTCTTTTGGAATGGTTTCGAGTAGCATCTTGTGGTTTGAGGAATATAATTGGTCTATTGTTGCAGTGAGTTTGATTCCTAGGTAGGGGATACTGTGTTGCTCCCAAGTGAAGGGTAATTGTTTGGCTAGTATTGTTTGAGTTTGAGATGGGGTGTGGAGATTTAAAATGGAGGATTTGGGCTTGTTAAGTTTGTAGTAAGAAACTTCCGAATAATTTTGGAGGTGTGCGCGAATCGTTTGGAGGGATTTGTTTGGATTAGTTACCATTAGTATGATGTAATCTGCGAATAAACTGATTTTATGTTCTGTGTTGAGGTGGGTGATTCCAGTAAATGCTAGATCATCTCTAAGTCTAGAGGCTAAGGGTTCAATGAGTAATGTAAATATTATGGGGGATAATGAGCAGCCTTGTCTAGTGCAGTTGGAGATGTCAAAAGGATCTGATAATGTTCCATCTGTTAGTACTCAGGCTGATGGATTGGTGTAGAGGGATAGAATGGCTGACAGCATCCAGCCTGTTATGCCGAATTTTTGTAGGGTTAATTGCATAAATTGCCACTGTATTCAGTCGAATGCCTTTTCTTTGTCTAAGGATAGTAATAGGGAGGGTTGTTTGGTGAGTTCTAGGTTGTGGAGAAGGGATATGAGTCTTCTAGCTGCGTCAGGTGCTTGGCGGCCTGGGATGAATCCTACTTTGTCTGGGTGTATTAATGTTGGGAGATAGGGGAGGAGTCTTTTGGCTATTATTTTAGCATAAAGTTTAATGTCTGTGTTGAGTAATGATATTGGTCTATAGTTCTGGACAATTTGTGGATCTTTGCCGGGTTTCGGTATAGTTGTGATTATGGGTTGTAACATTTCTTTGGGAAATGTGCCTGTAGAGGCAGCATGGTTGAAGAGTTTGGTCAGATAGGGTGAGAGGTCGGAAGTGAATAGTTTATAAAATTTGTTGGTGAAACCGTCGTTTCCTGGTGATTTATTAAGTGGAAGTGTTTTGATGGTCTTTTCTATTTCCGTAGGAGAGATTGGAGTGGAGATAGTAGTGAGTTGGGATGGGGAAAGTTGGGGGAGTTTGGTTGTGTGTAGAAATTGTTGTATGGAAGTAATTGTTGGTTGGGTAGTATCTGGGTCATTTTTAAGATTATACAAATTTTGGTAGTATGTCGCAAAGGCGTTAGCTATTTCTTGTGGATTTGTGAGAGAGGTATGATAAGTTGGGTGTTGGATTGAGGAGATTTTGGATTTTAGGCGTCTTTAATTATTTTAGTTAGTGGGGAATTTGCCTTATTGCCTAGAGAATAGAATTTTGCCTTCGTTTTTTGTAGGTTAAGGTCATATTGGTAAAGTAGGATGGATCTAAGTTTATTTCTGTCTGAGGCGAGGGAGGTAGATGTGGAAGGATTTGGTTTTTTTTTGTTCATTTCTTCTTTTAGTTTAATTGACGTGAGAAGTTCATCAATTTGTTTGGTTCTTTGTTTGGTGATGTGGTAATTTAATTGTATGAGTATAAGTTCGAAAAACATGTTATGTGCATCCAATATGCATTTTTTGTGGTCTGGGTTCTTCAGTATTGACGACTTCAGTCTCCAAATTTGAGGGATCGAAGAATATTGGTTGTTGTCAAGGGTAATATTGATTGGAGCGTAATCTGACCATGTTATGATGATAATTTTTTAAGAAGTTATATGCTGTAGGGTCCATTTGTCTGTGACCAAAAAGCCAATTCTGGAGTAGGATAGGTGGGATGGGGAGTAATAGATGTAGTCTTTTTCTGTACTGTGTTGGCAGTGCCAAATGTTGTATAGATCGTTGTTATGCAAAAATTGGTTGAAATTATGTTTGGAGGAGCGCTAGTTGGAGGAAGAGTCCAGAAGTGGGTTGCTGATAATGTTGAAGTCTCTGCCGATGTTAAGCCTGCCTTGCTTTTGGGAGGAGATGGTTGATTGAAGTTTGTTGTAGAATTGGAGTTGGTTGATATTAAGGCCATAGACATTGACCAGGGTATATAGAATTTTGTTGATTCTGCAGATCAGGATATGATAGCGGCCTTGAGGGTCTGCTGTTTCTGAGATGTGGTGGAATCGGAGAGAATCCTTTATAGCTGTAATGACACCATTTGTTTTCTTAGGATTCTTTGCCATGTATACATGGGAAAAGTGTTGCATATGGAATTTAGGAATTTTGGTTGATATGAAGTGTGTTTCCTGTAGGAAGAGTACGTCTGCGTGTAATGAGCGAGTTTCTTTCATGAGTAGGGACCTCTTGTAGGGGGAGTTTAGGCTACGGATATTTAGAGATGATATATTAATCATTTTGTTGATTGTTGACTGGGTTTGATGGGTAGGAGAGTTGTTTCTTAGGTTGTTGAGGAAGGAGAATTTTGTGTGGTCATAGATAGCGGTCTTTCAGAGGTGTGGTGGTATAGTTTTGGTTCGGTCGCTGGGTCTGGCGATGTTTTTCCTTTTGTGTTGGAGGTTTTAGTTGGGAGATGGATTGAGTCAATGGACTGGTGGTGCAGGAAGGGCAGAGGGGTAAAAAAAAAAAAAAAATTGTGGAAAATACAAGTAACATGAGTAGCATGTCTTGCTACTTCGTAACAGTAGGGTATGAACAAGCATGGACCGTGAGAGAGGTCATGCTGAAAAGTAACTTGCGGCTTAGAAATATTCGATAAAGAGCCGTTTGCCAGCAATTGGTGGATTAAGGGGTAGTGCTCAAGATAGTGGGTATTTAGTGGTGTGAGGAGGTGGTGGATCAAGACCACTTTGCATCCATTTGCTGCGTATTAGTGGAGGTGGATTGGTGGGGGTCCACAGGTATTATGTTCCAGGTTTTCAGGAGTTCGATGCCTGCTTCTAGATTTTTGATGGTGTAGATCTTACTGTGGTGTTTGACGGTAAGTTTTGTGGGGAAGCCCCATTGATAGCCTATTCCATGGTTCCGCAGTGCTTTAGTTATACTGACGAGCTTTTTGCGGTTGAGGAGTGTGGCTTTAGATAAATCAGCGAATAATTTGATATTCGCATGTGATTGTGGGATTGAAGAAGGATTTCTGGCGGCTGACATTATTTTCTCTTTTACATGGTAAAAATGTATGCACGCCAATATATTCCTGGGAATTGTGGCTGGCAGGAATGACGGCTTGGGTATTCTGTGTGCTCGATCTATGGCGAGCTCCACATCTGTGAGTGAAGGAATGAGATACTTCATATATTGTTGGATATATGGCACTATGATATCGTTGGTGATGGATTCAGGAATACCTCTAAATTTGATGTTGTTGCGCCTGGATTGGTCTTCTAGGTCCGCCAGCTGAAGGTTTATTTGTTCAATATCAGCTTCATGGTCTGCGTGTGCATCAATCAGATCATTATGCGCTGTGAACATTTCTCCCATTTTGTTCTCAATATGGCATATACGGTGTTCTTGTTTTTGTGCCACATTTGAGATTTAGAATATTGATGCTGTCAGATTGTTGTGGAGTGTTTGTCGCAGAGAAAGAAGCATGTTTTTCATGGAGATTTCAGTGATAGGTTGGTCAGAAGCAGGAAAAGATTAAATTAAAGATTGAGTAGTATTGTTAGATAGCACATGTGGAAAGGAAGGCTGTCTGTCAGGAATGGAGTCAGTATCCAGTATGGGCCTGGATTAGCAGGGCTACTGGTGGTGGGAGACAGGGGAGGAGAGGACTCACCCGGGTCTCCTGGGTACAGTGGTGCTTTAAGCCTGGTATCCAGATGCTGTGTGGAGATGTCTCCCTCATAGGTGATGAGGCTGCTTGTCATGCAGCCGGCACTATCTTGGCTGCATGTGGTGACAGCAGGGAAGAAGTTAGTGAGCTTCCCTGGCTGTCCCAGAGCTCTACGGTGGCGGGTCATGGTGTGCAGAGGGTTCCATGACCCTTATCTGTTATGCCGATCACTCAGTTTCCCCTGGGGTCGGAGTGAGCCATGTCAGTGCTGGCGGGTGGATGGTGCTCTTCTCATATCGTGTCCATCTCGGAGCCGGCAGCGCATGCGCCCCCCCCCCGCTCTATTTTAACTAGGTTTCCTGTAAGGTTGCTATATCTTGTTGTGAAGTTACACACAAGGGCTACTTTATTAGGTACGCTTGTTTAATTGCTTAATAACGCAAATTGCTAATTGGCCAATCACATGGCAGCAACTCAATGCATTTGGCCATCTAGATGTGGTGAAGATGACTTGCTGAAGTTCAAAATAAGAATCAGAATGGGGAAGAAAGGGGATTTAAGTGACTTTGAATGTGGCACGGTTGTTGGTGCCGGACAGGCTGGTCTGAGTATTTAAAAAACTGATGATCTAGTGAGATTTTCGTGCACAACCATCTCTAGGGTTTACAAAGAATGGTCCGAAAAAGAAAAAATATCCAGTGAGCGGCAGTTGTGTGGGTGAAAATTCCTTGTTGATGTCAGAGGAGAATGGGCAGACTGGTTTGAGATGAGAGAAAGGCAATAGTAGCTCATATCAATATTGACCAAAATCTGAGGAATGTTAACAACACCTTGCTGAATCTCTGCAACAAAGAATTAAGGCAGTTTTAAAGGCAAAAGGGAGTCCAACCCGGATCTAGCAAGGTATATCTAACAAAGTGGCCAGTGAGTGTTTAACCCTACTTAGCTTTGTATCATCAGCAAACACTGAAATTGAACTAATTATTTCAACCTCTATATCATTTATGAACAAGTTAAACAGAATTGATTCCAGAACTGAGCCCTAGGGCACACTGCTCATAACTCCAGACTATTCAGAAAATATGCCATTAATTGCCAGTGTCTGGACACACTCCTCTAACCAGTTATCTATCCAAGTACATAAAACATCATCAATGCAAAAAGACCTTAATTTGTCAAGTATTTGTGTGGTACTGTATCAAATGCCTTTCACGTACCTGATAGCAGAGCTTGATGTGATGAGGAAGGCCTCTCTTACACCCCTGAGTGCAGCATGGAATGAGTGCCTGTACATCTTGCTAACAGCAGGGCAGGTGCCCACGCTGGGCAGGTGTCATCCTCAGGGGTCTTCCGTAAAGCAGGCAGACTGGTAGGCAGCTGGTAAGCAGTGGACTGATGTAGACTGGTACTGGCGACAGCGGACAGATGAGACAGTTGCTGTTAGCGGACTGTAGATCAGCAGGGTGGTAGACAGTGTGATAGAATTGACCTGTACAGGGGCTTTTGGAGGGGACTACAGGCTAGAAGGGCACAGGCAGGAGTGTGGTCAGGGTACAAGCCGTGTCTACAACCAATGAGTGAAGTAGAAGACAATGGAGCAGACAGGAGCAGAGGTCAGAGGACAAGCTGAGGTCAGTGCAGGCAGAGTTCAGAGGGTAGTCAGGACAAGCCTGTTCAGCAACTGGCATCAGGATACAGGGTCATGGGATACACAGGAGGCTGAAGATTTTTGTATGTACTATATACAGGCAATCTGTTGTAAGGGCACAAAAACTGAGAGATTGCTTTTTCTTATCAGTGTGCACGACTGCCAAAAATGATGCCAGCTGTTATTAATATCAACTCTATCATATTGGTGCAAAGTCATATTTCATGTAATATCAATGATTGTTATGGTTACAATTTACAGGTTATAGCTTTTTATTCTAAAAGGTACAAACCAATGATCTAAGTTCAATGACTTCATAAATATTAAAAAATGAACTAGTGTGACAGCCATTTTCACAGAGAAAGGTCTGCATTGACATTTTATATACAGTATGTCTCTTACTTCAAAGGGAATTTCCAGTGTTAATGGATTGCTGTGTTGGCCACACACATACAGTAAGTGGTCATAGAGCATATGATTGGACTGTGCTACCACATTCAATGACCAGGTTGGACAAGAGAAATAAAGGATGCATCTTATAGCCCCAGTAAAACACAAACTGGGGATTCGGGGAAGGGGGGGGGGGGAGGAGCCGGTCTACATATGATGTTCTACAAATAATGTAATAAATACATTTCTTATTTAGTACTCTAAGTTATATTTAACAATTTCAAAGTGCAACTAGAGAGAAAGTGGGGGCATACTATGGGAAAGTATATTAACATACAGAATACTACTTAAGATCATTAACCCTTTGCTAGGACGGTCAGTGTTTCAATCTAGTTTACAACCAATAATAAGATCTTCCAGCACAGTACAGACAAGCTTAGTTATGGAAAATGTTAACTCCCCAGACTCCTCCTTTACACTGCTTAGAAGAGGAAGTTTTCAGAAAAGGTAGCAGGCAATTTTTAAATATTTTCTTATGTTAAGTCATTTGAATGGGAACATGTAACAAAAGGTAGCTATTATATTGATTTGTCTTCAAAAATACACTTTCTTTGTGTTTGGCTTTTTTCAGCTTGAAGGGCAATCTGTCATTTCTGATTCTGAAAGAGCTTAACTGTCCATATAGTCTTGAAGCTTTAACACATGGAAAATCCTTTGAAATCAAAAAAGGCTGAGTACATTACCCAATTACATTAGTACAGCTAGGGCTAGTACTGTAATTACAATAGTAAGCAAGCTGTCATGAATGAAATCCATTCATGGCAGTTAAAACTATTGCTTATAACAGTAATCATCACTGTCATAAGCAATAACAGTGTAAAAAAAATCCCTGATCACCCCTCCAGAGTAGTAAAGTGTCACCATAGTGACTGATGACAGTATGACAGTAAAAAGAAAAAGTAAAAAAAGAAAAGAACGTTAAACAATTTAATAAAATATTATTTATTTACATACTGTCACCAGTCAGTATCTCTGATCATTGCCACACCAGTCATATGGTGACGCTGTACTGCATTGGTGACAGTATGTAAAAAATTGTGAAAACATTTTTTTTTTTTAATTTCTTCATTTTCCAAAAAATTGTGATAAAATAATTACAAATTAAAAACTTGCCATGCCTCTTACTAAATACCTTGGACTGTCTACTTTCCATCATGAGGTAGATGTAAAGATTTAAATAGGTATAAGCCCATCAAATCTCATAAAATCGTTAACATGTAATTTCAAGTCTGTTCAATCTTTTTAAATCTCTTAAAATAATACATAAAGATCTTACCATGAAGATCCTTTTTTAGGCATTTCCTGTTATGGTGTAGAAAAACTCCCCAAACCTCCTAATTTGTCCTCTGTGACATCACTTTGTCAAAGGGGTTTTCAATGGAGAGTGCAGGTTACTGCTTCAACACACATTGCATTTGCGCAGGCATGGTCAAATGCTGTTACCACCAGGAAACGTCCCCTTAGAAATGCCTTGCAACCAGCCCTGGAGTGAGTGCATGCAGACAGGAAGTGACTGCAAAGAGTGAATTGTTACTGGAATGGAAAGTGTGGGGAAAAAAAATGTATAGTTTTTGTCAGAGCTGGAGATGAGTGGAAAACTTCTAATGAGGACACCTGTTCCATTGATGGAAAAGTGAATTCCACTCTCTTTGAAGGAATTTCCACTCACTTGAGTGGGGAGAGAAAATCTCTCCAATGGGCATGTGAGGGGAAATTTCTCCAATGAGACACAGAAGGCAGAAAAAAAAATTTGAGCTAGAAATATATATTTTAAACATAATTAAAACTAAATGGCAGCACTGGTAGTGGCAAAATAGAAATTAAAAGTGGTATAATAATAATGATGATGATGATAATAATGATAATAATAATGTTGTTTTTATTATTATTATTAATAATGTTTCATTATTGTTATTATTAAAATAACTGATTAAATTACTGTTGCCACTTACATAGTAAACTGTGGTGCTTACACATAGATTCAATAGTAAAGGCCATCTTCACCTTCAAACAGGCTGTAGCTGCTGATGTTGCTGCTGGTTGCTCTGCCTTTTATGATGGTACTGGCAGAGGAATGCCAATGCTAGCAAGGTGCAGAGCATTACGCGGCAGTTTTTCTTTTCACTCGGAAATCTACAAGAAATCCTTATTTCATTGTTAAATAGCTGCCAATCTTCTCTAGCAATACACACCAAACTGAGCACGTGCATGCGTACGGTTCAGTCTGGAGATAAGAGTTGGTCACTTGAAAAAAAGGAGGAACAGAGAAGAAAAGATCAGACAGCCTTTTTACACAATGCAGTGGATTAACCCCTTAGATTCCACAGTGAGTATAACAAGCATGCTTTACTGCATATACAGACTGATTTTATTGTGGTGGGTTTAGTCACACTTAAAGTGTTATAAGAAAGATTAAGTGTTGAGGCCTGGTATTGGGTTAAGTTTTGACTAAGCTGACATTTAAAACAGAATTAAACCCTTAGGCTCTGTTCACACTTGTGCAACTCCATAGTCGCATGGTTTCCAGTGTGACTTTGGAGTTCTACTTTACACTCTCTGGAACTCAAGTCACCTCAAAGTCACATAAAAGTAGTGCAGAAACCTTATCAAAGTTGCTATGACTTTAAGTTGCATTGAACTGAACAGGTGCCACTGAAAACAATGGGCTGCGAGATTAGGTGTACAAAGTGTTGTACCGCTTTAAGAGAGCAATATATTTAACACACATTCTTTGATAATTCTCATAAGCAACATTCAATTTCTGGATAGCGCCCTCTAGTTGTATTGGCTCATGAGATTGTTGGGAGAGAGCAGAAATGCATTTAACAGTATTAGACCATAAGTCATTAATATTAGACAGCAATTCTAACTTGTCAGCATTAAGATTCTTGGATTTTCCAGCATGGTTTTCTTAAGCGTTTTTCTCTTTTGTATATTTCAGGGTTTAAGTCCTCCTCTGGATGAAGCTCTGATTGTGGTTGTGTATTAGTTTCCCCAGACTGTATATTACTTTCCTGAAACATCATGTTAGCAAGGGTTGATAGAAAGTGTCACGACTATGGCGGGTAGCTCTCTAGACCCGCAGCTAGGGTTTCCCAGGACGCGGGGTCTAAGTCCCAGTCTGCTTGTTCACCAGAGCCCCTGATGGTGGGGATGGACTTGGAGCAGGCTGGAACCAGGTCGTGGCCCCCGGTACACCCAGCTGAGGCAGAGAAGACCGCTAGCGGAAGCAGGATACTGGGTGACTGTTACGTACCGGATTGGGGAGCCTGAAATGGAGAGAAGGCATCCTCTTACGACTCCCGCTCAGAGTCCCTGAAGGTAGGAGCAAGGGTGCAGAGCCAGGAGTGGCCGGATTGCCGTGCAGCTTTTGCAGCTGGCAGCAGGTAGCTGGAACTCAGGAGATCCGGACACAAGCCAGGTGCGGGTGCAGTAACGTGGGGGCAGCAGTAGGTATGCAGGACGCAGGTCAGGTGCGGTTTCAGGCAGAACCATACAGCAGGGTCAGGCAGGCTGGGTCGGTAACAAGCGGGCAGATAGGTACAAAAGGAGCAGGCAGGAGAATGGTCAGGAATAGCCGGGGTCGGTGCAGGCGGAGTTCTTTCTTAGGCGATTATACAGCAGAGCAGGTATCAGGATCAGAATCAGGAATTTGAGCACAGGAACGTAGTTAGACCAGAAGGCAATGACTCTTCATTGCAGCAGATTTAAATAGCCCGCCGGCCGTGACGTGGGTGCTTACTGCGCATACGCAAGCTTCCTGTGCTACCGCGCATGCGCGACCGCACATTCCCACGCCTGCGCACTTGCTCCGCTGCTATTCGAGGGAATCTGTCGCCGTCGCACCGCTGCACAGCGACGGGATCCCTGACAGAAAGTTTACAGAGAAATGTATTAACATTTCTGTGGATGAGTTCAGGTTTCCTAAGCAATGGTTGCAGAAAGGTTTTCTTTCACTTTCTATAAGATTTCACAGACACGCCATTTGCTAATGCATACAGATGCAGTGTATAAACTTGCAGTTGTAAGACATTCACATCAATAATTTGTCCTGCCACTGATGAGTGTTATGCTGAGATATACTTGCAGACATGCACAGGCTTGTGTAGAGATGGCTGCACAGTCTGTAGCTGCTCTTCCAGTGTCCATATAACATCTCACTGTGTAAAGCTAACAAGGATCCTATGAAGACATTTCACTGATCTTTTGATTGTTCTTTTAGCTAATCTTTTGGCTGATCCTATGAAGACATTTCACTGATCTTTTGACTGTTCCTTTAGCTGATCTTTTGGCTGATCCTATGAAGACATTTCACTGATCTTTTGACTGTTCTTTCTCTCCAATCTAAGCATTGAAAGTATGATCTCTGTAACTTACAGTTGTGATGAGATAGCAATAACTCCAATCTTAGTTGAATATCACAGACAGTGGCTGAATACAGAAGACATTTTGCAGATCTTGTGACGTTATTCCATAATCTGAGAGAATCTTACAACAATGAACATCTGATAGGTCAAAAGATCATACTGTGACCTGCTTCATGACATGAGGCTCGAAGCTGAAATGCCTTATTGGGAAAAGGGGTGGGCTATCTATACAGCAAGAACTAAACCAGAGGAAAGGGAGGAGCAGAGACAAAATATAGAGAACACTTAAAGGCATATGAGAGTCATGTGAAACATGACAATGCTGAAGGTTAGATTTGCACAGCTAATGCATTAATTTGCCTTTATTGGGCAGAGTACAGGTCTACCTTGACTGGTTAACAAATCTGGCAACATCCTAAAGTTATGCATGGCCAGACCCTACTCCTAATGACTAGAAAGCATATAACTGTCTTTGGAGCTGAACAAGGCCTAACTAATAATCTCTACTAACAAGTCTTTAATCTTAGAAAATCAGGTCCCCAGAATGTCAAGTAGACCTTCTTCAACTGTAAATCGGCTTTTAAAAAGCTCTGCTCTGCAATTACTTCAACTACTCAGTAACTATCTCTAGTACATTAGGAAACAAGTAAAGTCCAGTTTGTACGTGCCTGCACCACATATAAAAGGAAATGTTGGCATACATCATCCGTTATCAGTAATTCTATTATTAGTTAAATAAAATGACCTTGGATAGCATGCATACATCAGCCTGTATTCTTCTGTATTTTTATGATACATGCAATCCATCAAATTATAAATATGTAACACATTCTAAGAAGACTAAACAATATTTTATCACATAACAGAGCACAAAGGTATAAAAGCTAAAAGACCAACTAATCTAATGTATAAGTTGCCATTGCAAAAGAACTGCTAGCCTTAGAAGACCTCACTATGCACTACCATTATGAGCTTACATGTAATTATTAAACTTGAACTCTAGATCTATAATAGAAGACACGTAATGAATGTAGATCTTCAAAAAAAAGTTGAAGTTTGGCTATGAATTTTGTTGCATAGTTATATTGGTCCAGCTTGGACCATTATATGCATATCTCATACCTGAGCAATCCTTGTAGAAGCTGAAAATGATTGTGGTAGTCACTGTTATTATAGTTATAGCAGCAGTCCTCTGGGTCCAGTGCTGAGTGTCTGCCCTTCTACATAGCACCCACAAGGATTTGCTTGCTCAGCACCGCTGCCATTTACAGAATGCCTTCTATATTTTTCACTGAATACAAGGTGTTCTGTGATTGGACGGTGTGGTGGAGCTGGATCAATGTAACTATGCAATAAAATTCATACATAAACTTCAGCTTTAATTAACACAAGGCGGCGGGAGGGAGGAGGAGATTTCAGCTTTCAGCTGCAGCAGGGGGAGCCACACAGATGATCGGTTGCAGTAATTTTCCCTGCCCGCCACACTGACCACCTGCTCTGTCCATGTGTGATTCCCCCTGCTGGGGGGGGGGGTGGGACTGCAGGGGTCCAGCATGCACCTAGGGCTTGTGAGTTAAAATGGTCCTGATAGGGGGCACTACCCTTTGACCACTGAAATCTGCAAGGGGTTACATAATCCTGACCCTTGAACTTTGACTGATGCACTATATACATGGGATTTTAAGCTCTGTGCACATCCTTGTGGTGTGGGAATGCACCCGTTACCTCAATGAGTTAAAATATAGCACATTGATGTGCTGCAGTGTCATTCATTCTTAATAGCATCCCAGTGGTTATTCAATATTAAGAAAAAAAAAAAAAAAAGAAAGCTCTGTCTGTTTAAGAAAACAATTATAAAATTTATTTGGGAACAGTGTCGACTACTTGACTGCCACACTATCAAAGCACTGAAAATTGAAAAATGGCATGGTAATAAAGGGGTATATACAGGCTAGCAATTAAGTGGTTAAATATTTTCATGTGTAGTATTTAAAAATAAGCTATTGAATTTATTTAAAAAAATAAATGATATGATATGCATTTAGAAGGAATACCAGCCACTGTCGAAGAAGAAAAGAGCCCTCCTCCAGATGACATCAGTGTAGGGCTAATAGCTGATAGAAGGAATGTATTTCTGAGAGAACTTCCCTTTGTTCAGCCTGCCTACCCATCAGGATTAGATAACTATAGTTAACAAGTAAGTATTGTTAACTAATTACAGTAATATGAGATTACGGTATCCCCTCAAATAGCTTATCCAAAAACTCCCTTATAGCATATGTGTGCAGTTTCCCCAAAAGTGTAATAATCTGTGAATATTAATATGCTAATTCTACTAAGTATATAAATCCCCAGTTATATCACAAAAATCATATAATGAATCAAACAAAAAAGAAAAATGTCCAAAAATATATCAATATCTTTCCGGAAAATATATAGTCACTCTGTGAACAATTCCAAACCACAATCTTCGTATTAAGCCTTCCAAATGGCTCCTATGGCCAAAAAGAAAAACCTCAAAAAGAAAAGAAAAATCACATAGTGCATTATCTTTTATAACCCTTTAAATAACACACACTACATAAACGAATGTGATAAGAAAACGCAAAAAAATCATGCATGATCACTAATAGTGATAAAGTGAATGTGTCAAAAACGTGAGAGTGAATCAATCAGAGTGAAAAATATCAATCCAAAACAACATGTGAAACAACGGTGTCCACTTCTATAGTATAAGGAGTGAATACCCTTACCAAAAAATGAAAAATAATACACCTTATAACCACCCGGACAGGATAATTGCACATAATCTGCTCCACCAAGGAGATCCTTCTAGGATATCATCGCAGCCTTATAGATAGGCTCAAGAAGTCATCCGAATACAGCAGCTTCCATATTCCTTATCCTTCCACCATCAATCTACAAGTTCCACCGATCCCCACTGTTCCGCCCACAGCTGGGAAAGCACGGCGCTGACCAATCAGCTTTTCCCTGTTGTGGTTCTGTCTCTACGCATGTGCGCCTAGACTTCTTTGCCACAACAGGAAGACCAGAGACGTGCAACAAAGTTCTGGCCTACTTCCCCAAAGTAGTACAATGTTACTATGGTAATATTGTACTACTTTGGTCATAGTGAAATATGAAAAAAAAATCTTAAAAAAAAAGAAAAAAAATGTAATAAAACATTAAAAATAATAAAAAAAAAAAAAAAAAATTATAATTTTTTTTTCATACTGTCACCAGTCAGTGTCCCTGATCACCGCCATGCCAGTTATATGATGACGCTGTACTGCACGGGTGACAATATGTAAAAATAAATAGTGAAAATGATTTTTTTTATTTTTTCATTTTCCGAAAAATTATGACAAAAAAAGTACAACTTCAAAAAACTTGCCATGCCTCTTATGAAGTACGTCGGACTGTCTACTTTGCAAAAAGGGGTCATTTGGGGGATGTCTGTACTGTTCTGACTTTTTTGGACCTCAAGAAATTAGATTGGCTGTCAGTACTTCAGGATTGATCAATATTCAGATATATCCCATAGTTTGTGAACTCTATAACTTTCCTACAAACTAAAAAATACATCCTAATTTGGGTTATTTTCACCAAAGACATGGAGCAGAATACATCTCAGCCTAAATTTAGAAAGAACAATTATTTATTTGCAAACTTTTATAACAGAAACAAAGAAAAACATGTTTATAATTAAAACTTTGTGGTCTTTTTTTGTTAATTTAGCAAAAAATAAAAACCCCAGTGGTGATTAAATACCAACAAAAGAAAGCTCTAGTTGTGTGAAGAAAATGATAAAATTTTAGTTTGGGTACAATGTTGTATGACCGCGCAATTGTCATTCAAAGTGTGACAGTGCTGAAACCTGAAAATTGGCCTGGGCAGGAAGGGGTAAAAGTATGGAAGAGGTTAAAACTACTCATTATGCAGGTATCGGTAAGCTCTTGATGCATACTCATGATATGGAGCTTTTAAATCACATGAACGCTGTGACAACCAATTATAGCAGTCACATGACCCAAATGCCTGCCTCTGTCTTTTTAGAACTCTTAAAGGGCGGAGAAGTGAGGTGGTCAGTGTCAAAGGGTTAAAAAAGAGTGCCATGGATGTCTGCTAGGGAGCTCATGTTTAACCTTTCTCTCTCTCCTCTTGCAAGTCTTGGGGGGGAAATATTACACAAAACAGCATATTTGGTTTTGTACATGCACTGGGGTTGATGACAGATTGTTTTATGAGTCTTTGAGTAAGTATTTAGCACTGCACTGTGGGATTTTATGTCATAGTTTTACCAGGCAGCATATTTAATTTTTAAATTCCGCTTTAAAAAAAACAAAACCTCTAAATAAAGAATTCATAGTAAATGCTTTGTGGTGGGAACACTGTGGCCATATCAAGTGTATGATAAGCTTATATTTCATACACTACTTCAAAGGGAATAAAGAACAAACAACAAACAACAAAAAAACCTAAAACAAATCTAATTGAAATCAGTGATGGGGAATTTGTGGGGGTAGAAGGAAACATTTAGATGCAGGCATACCTATGTACACTCTATTAGATCAGGTAAGGGTGAGCATCTGATGGGTGAGCAATAATCTGCACACTCATGAGAACCCACAGCACAGGCCCAACTAGTCCTCGCCTTGTTTCTTTCCTTTTTAATAATTCAGGCCCTTTGTTTAGGGTGGGAGAAAGAAACTGCAGGTGATGTTTTTACAAAGGGTATGAGCCTTCATCTACATACAGTACACACAGGCAGTAGTAAGCAATTCAAGTGAACAGACCTGGAAAGATAACGCCCAGAGTCTTCACAGTTCATGTTCATTTTAAAATGATGAAGCACAATGTGAAGGGAATGCTTTGCTGAGTGCTCACAAGTGTTAGGCAGTTCAAATAGATGCAGATTGTTATCTTAGGACCTACATACAGACATTTTTGGTTGCTTCTGACATCACTTTTTGATGGATGTGGAATGTAGTGTTTGAATCTTCAATTGGATCAGTGTGCACTCATCTGACCTCAATTGTCCATATGTACTGTAAGGACCCTAACACCTTCCAAGTTAAAGAAGGAAAAAAGAAGTGCCTCTAAGTGCAGAAGAACCACTTTAATATAGCACAAATGTAAGAACACTCATATATTCAAGGAGTAAAGCAGGCATGTGTGTGATATCTAGTAAGGAAAGGATGTGACAGGTGCCTGACATCTGCACTAAACCAAGCGTGGTAACAGGAGGGAGACAGATGAGGAAGCCGGCCACCATACACATAGTCCTCAAGATGGCATCTGGAACACACGCTGAGCCGCAACGTTGGCGTGATGACGTCAGGGACCAGCATTCATTGAGACACATTTCGGAGCATGCGCTGGCCTCTATTGGCGGAAGCGCACATCTTTGTCAAGCTGGGAATGGCAAAGGCTGAAGACCGTCCTTATATACGTTGACTATGGGAACATAATTAGCAATCTGGACTACAATTATCTTAATTGGGGGAATACAAGCAGATTCAAGTGGGCCCTATATCAAATTAACAGTGATGGAAGAATTAAAATGATTATGAGTGAATTTGCAGTGATGCATAAATAAATAAGAAAAAACAGAAAGAAAAAGAAAAAGTTACAACAAAGGGGGAAAAAAAGGAAAAAGTGTGGAAAAAATGAAAAAATGAGAACTTGAAAAAATTGTGAAAATCTCTATACAATACCTTTTAGCTTTAAAAAACTATACAATGGAATGAAAAACCTAAACAATCTATTCAGCTTGTATCAATCAGATGGGCTCTAGTATTACATACTCAATGGTTGATTTATAGATTACACAATCAGATTGTATGGTTCAGATTTTCCACAGAACCTAGGATTCCTCCAGAGGTTGCTAGGTTTTTTTTAAGCAATGAGCAATTTCTAATTCACAGACAAATAACTGCTGAAACCAATGATCTATTTAGCTATCTTCTTCCTGCTGACCACACAGTAATGTACTGTATTTATAATAGATATAGATATATAGATAGATATATCTATTATATATATATTTATAATAGATATAGATATACTGTAGTAATAATTATTAGGGTTTCCCTGAGGCCAGGAAGTTATTTCAGGGGTGCCTTCATTTAAAAAATTTTAAATGAAGGTGCCTTCATTTTAAAAATGTTGACAAAGGCTGGTACACTGTAATCAGCTTTTATACCTGTAGCTAAGTAGTGCAGCTTGTAAGCCCCACCTCAATTTTCCTCAGTCCTGTTTTTGAAAAAAGATCTTTAAAAAAAAGAGGTTTTCTTAAAGCAGATCTCCACCCAAAAGGGGAAATTCCACTTTAATGCTTTGTCCCCCCCGCTCCCCATTAAGGATTGGCCCCTTTGGGGAGCAGGTACCCGAATTTGACAGGTACCCGCTCCCATTTCTGCTGCGATTGCCTAGGTGATCCGAAGCGGAAGTTGTGTTCCCTCCCCGTAGTCATCTGGGACCTGTCATGTCAAGACTATGGGGCCATTCACAAAGCACAGCGCTTATCGTGCATGCGCAGTGGGCACCTGGCTGTGAAGCTGCAAGCTGTCACAGCCATGTGCCCACACTGAAGATTCCAGCGCCAGGCAGAGAAGACGGCCAGTGAAACCAGCGGTGAGGACACCTCTGGACCAAGGGACAGGTAAGTGTCTGTATTTTAAAAGTAAGCAGCTATAGTTTTTGTAGCTGCTGACTTTTTTTTTCAGCTGGAACTCCGCTTAAAGTACTTAAAGTATATGTCTAGTCAGAACATTTTTAGTTTGGTTAGAGTAGGTAAAGATTACAACTTGTGGAATCAATAGCAGCTATGTCACTCTAAACTTGTCTTTTTCCATGCACATGCATGCTCATTTGTTCTGCTTATCAAGTAGAAATGAATGGGCATGAATAAGCCCTTTGTGGGTGAAATGCATTGGCATGGGAGGTGGACAGGAAAACTATATTTTAGGAATTCTCTATGTATTATATTAAAGCTGGTTTTACTAAGAATTACATCTACATCTGCAATGGGGAAAGTTCCATGCACTTCTTGTGCTTAGAAATGTTGGTGTAGTTGGCAGCTTCACGTTCCTGTCTGGAACACATAGATAATTTTGTTGTATGGAGGGGGGGGGGGCAGCACTAAATCTGGAGTGTCCATCCCATGGACACTCCACCCTCAGTGCATGTTTAACCCCTACAGAAGCTAGTACACTGTTCGCTGTGCAGTCTAACAAGTGATGATTTGGTCATCAGTGGGGTGGGGATGCTGGAAAATGTTGGAAAATTATGTCACCAGCATTCCCACTTCTATGTTTACTTTCAGCTATCTGCCAAGGAATCTGAATGGGACCAGGAATGATTCTTCTGCTGCTAGGAAGCCCCCCCCCCCCCCATTGCCACTGGACGTGTGTCAGGGCTGGGCTCACACTACTTAACAAGCAGCTCTTTTCTTTCAGTGCTCAGAAGCTGCTCAGCTGTTAGTTAATTACCAGCCACTTCTCTCCACAGTGACTCACCTGGATACCATTACCTGCCTCATTAGTCCAGCCTACAGCCAGCCCTTTTTGCTATTTTTGCAGTTTAGCTCATTTCCTCCTTGTCCTTGTGTGGTCTATGATCTCCAGTGTGTTCCTGCCTGTGTTCCAGTGTAAAAGTTGGTCTGGCTGACTTCTCTTCTGATTCCTGCTCCTGATTTTTGGCTTCTGACTATGCTGACTGTTGGTTTCCTGACCCTGACTCATCTGATTACCCACTCTGGCATCCAAACCCTGGTTTCTGTTTTGGCTACATCCCTGAACTGTGTTAATTTTGCTATTTTATTAAAGGTGTGATTTTAACTGCACTTTCTTACTCCGCCTGGTTTATGGTTCCTGAGAGCTTGGAAGGGAAGGGAAATCTCCTATGGGGACAGAGACAGCAACAGAAATCGTATAGAGGTTCTAGGTGTTTATGTGTGTGTGTATGTGTAGACAATGTTGTCTTGTTTTTTACATTGGTGATGGTAGTTAGCTGTTTAGATTTATCTGAGCAAAGGCAGTCCCACGGTTATAAACAAGATAGCTTCTGTAGGTTTGTTCTTAACAGACCGGACAGTAGGTGGCAGCTTATGGTGAGCAGCAAGATGGCCACCTGGTGTTTTCCGGGACCAGCATGACATCATGCTGCCTCTGTTCTTAAGTATGAGTCTTATGTAAGTCGGATGTTTGTACCTTTGGGACTGCTTTAATTAGCATTTTATGTATGTATTGTTACTTTGGTTAGGGAATAAAGTATTAATGCATTTTTGGTACAACCCTCATGCAACCTATAGTAACCATTTTGTTCTATAAATAAAGTATAAATAAAATACCATATGCAACTGTTTGTCTGTATCTTAGTTGCCTGTGTAACTCATAAACTACATCAAACTAACAGCTTAACTACAACAAACTAACAGAGTAACCACCCTTTACAAAAGTGATGTGCAGGAGGACATCAACATCAGAAGAACATACCAGGTTCTACTTCTTCATTGTTCAGCTATGAAGCAATACATGAACTTATTGTGGAACAGAATGAACAAAACTGGATGGCCTAATGTGTAGATGGTAGGATAAGATTTTGGTGTACACAGCACTCACTGGAATGAGTTGCAATGAGTTGGTAGGTTCACAGTGAAAGTGTGGCCATTAAATATGAGAAAAAAAGCTGCAATGCTATTAAGATGGCATGGAATAAAATGCCTAATAAAGTGCTATCCAGTAATAGATGTACCTAATAAAGTGTGGTATAGCTAGAAAAGTGGTCTTATGGACCCCAATACCTCCCCTGCAGTTAGGCAGCTCTGATTGAGTCAGGAACTGACAGCTCTGAACCTGGGTACACAAGGTGAACACAGGATCACCTTAATAAGCTAAGTGAACATTCTCTTTGCTAAGTAGACCGCCTCAATTCCTTTCAGTCCCTATTCCATTGGGCTGAATTGGGCATAATCGAATAGAGACAGTCGCAATGTATAGACAAGGCACATTTGCCCTATTTTCTATTTATTCAGTTTACACAAATGCGCTGTGCTGGTGTGCAATGAAGAAAGCAGGGCAAGTTGCATATTTGCCCAGCACATTCCAACGCATTGTAATGCAAAACAATGTGTTGCCATGCATTTAATTAACTAGACATTTCAAAAAGAAAAAATAAAGCAAGACTGTAAAGCATTATAATCATGCAGTGCAGTGCACAGCAGAACATGTGCACAATGCTTAATATATACCAGTACGTGCTTTAAGCACACCTTAACACACACCTGCTGGTGTAAATGAGCCTTTTTGAATTAATTTGTTAAGTAAACAATTATTTTAGTACATATTCGTTATGCTAAAATGATTCATTTTCAGATTTTGTTTTGTATTTTCAGATTCAGGTTTGTTTTTTATATTCATTATTTCCGAATCGATTAGTTATTTTTGGATGTTATTTTTGATTAATTCATTATGTATTTATGTTATTTTGCAACTTGCTTGCAACTTTGATGCAACTTCCTTTCATCTTCCATCCAACTTGCTTGCAACTTTGGCTAATCAGAACCTCAGAATGTAAACAAAAGAGGCATTGAAAAAAAAAACTGAGCCTTACTGGGCCCTTCGGGTCTGGGCAGCACAAGTGGTTAGAACTTTTGCCTAGCAACAATAGGAATGTCGGTTCAGATTCCACCCACAGCACTAACTGCCTGGAGTTGGCGTGTTCTCCCTGTGCCGGCTATGGTTTCCTCTGGGTACTCCAGTTCCCTCCCACACTCTAAGCACATGCTGGTAGGTTAATGGCCTTCTGTCTAAATTGGCCCTGGTATGTATATGCATGTAAAGGTGAGGAACTTGGTTGTAAACTCCTTGAGTGAGTGAATGTACAATATATATGAGGTGATATAAAAAAGTTTCAAGACTAGTTTTATAACATGCTAACAGATGGCAGCACAGGGCTGCATGCATAGTCACAGGGAGCACCAACTTTTATTAATCAATGTGCCAAAAGACATTGTCCTGTGTATATTGGGAGCTGTGTTCAAATCTGACCATATGCTATTTCATCATGGAGAGCAAGTTAGAAAAAAGAGAAAACATGAAATTCTGCGTGAAACTGGGCAAATCTTTCACAGAGACGTTTGACATAATTAGGCAAGTTTACGGCGATGCTGCATTCCAGGTGTTTTGAGTGGCACACGAGCTTCAAAAGCGGAAGAACATCACTAGAGGATGATGAGAGATCAGGAAGACCTTCAACCTCCAAAAATGTTGAAATGTCAAAACCATTCTGCAACTTGTGCATGATAATCGTCGGAGAACAATCCACAGCATTGCTGCCATTGTTGGTGTGTCATACGGAACAGTCCAGGCAATCCTCCCATGTGATTAGAACGTGCGCTCTGTTGCTGCCAAGTTCGTGCCCAGGCTGCAAAGATCTCATTTCTGCACCCACCCTACTCTCCAGATTTGGCTGCTGTGGACTTCACCCTCTTCCCAAGGATGAAGATCCAGCTTATACTCTAGGTCACCATTTTGACAACACTGCAGACATCCAGCGTGAATCGTAGAAGGTGCTTGACACACTTCAAAAAGAAGTCTTCCAGGACACGTTGCAGAGGTGGCAGGAATGCTGGGAGTGCTGTATTGCTGTGCAAGGGGACCATTTTGAAGTGATAGCTCCAATAAAAAGATTTTCTTTAACTGCAGCCAAAGAATCCTTTATAACTCCAGTCAAAACATCATCTATGGCTCTGGAATACATTGTTAAATGTGACATCAGCCTGGATATACAGTAGTTTAGGACAGTGCAGGCATTTGAACAAGCCTGTACATACCTGTAAACAAATCACAGCAGCCTACAAACTACATGAGAGAATTATTCCAGTGTTTTTTAATGGAAATGTGTTATACAAGTCAAATTGTGGATTGTACATATATTCAGTAGAAGTTGCTTGCATTGCTACATGCCATTCTGATTTCTGATTATAATAACTTCTCAAGCAAGTGAGACAAATAGCAGTCTGTACTTTACGAACAACTTCTAAGCACACAGTCATGCAATTTATAAATTTATCAGACACTGACACTTAATTCTTTCATTGTCAGCACAATGTCACACCATGACATTGCATTTTCTGTGGAGGATGAAACAAAGAAGGCTCAACAAAATTATAAGGCTAATGTTAACTACTTTTGGTACAAAATAGCTGATTGCATGACCTTTTTCAGCCATTTCATGAGGTACTGCAACTAGAACTACAACTAAAGGGTTCTCTCAAATAGACATGTGCAGTTCTTTTCGTTCTGAATCAAAATTTTCATTATTCAGATGTATCCAACTTTCCAAATTGCAATAGTAACAAATTTAAACAAATCCTAGATAACGAAATTAATTTTTTCTAAAATGAAACAAAGCAAAATTGAATTTGAAAACAAAATTGAATTTGAAAACTAAATCGAAATATAAATATATTGCTGACTATTGTTGATTTCCTTCAAAGACTATGTGTATGAGTGTTAAAATACAGCTGTCTTCCAAAATTCTAATTTCAAAAAGAATAAAATAAAAAAAAATAGAATAATATAGTAAAGCAGAACAGAACGGAACTGAACAGAATACAACAGAAAAAAATAGAATGGAATAAAATAGAATAAAAAAATAAAGAAATAAAATTGAATAGAAAAATAGAATAGAAAACAGAAAAAAGAAACAATCCTCCTGCTTTGCCAAATGGCTGTAATCCCCACCAATTGGCCACAGACAAATAGTGAAAGTGATAAATGAATAGTGGATTGGTGCTGCGCTACTCAGTGCATAAATATATAAATAAACAATTAACATATACATAAATGTATTCAATGTAATGAAGTGTTAAGATGAAATATACCCTATCCCCAAGTATGAAGATGGAAAAATAATAAAACAACAACCAATGTAAAAAGCAGCAAAGGTTTAAAAAACATGTCCAAAACTCTTAATATAAACCATCCACATAGCCACAAAGTGTAATCAAAGGATCAGTTATAAACCAAAGGGTACACAAGGCTTGCCAAGAAATCAATAGGCCACATGATGCACCATATGCTCAATGCCATGACCTAGGCTGGGCCATCATAGGCAATGTCTGTCTGGGTAATTTCAGGAGGTCTTCCATTTCCAAATGGTCACATTACTTGTTAAGAACAGTGCCCACATTACAACCATGCCAATGAAACACCTTTCAGTAAAGGCATGCAACAATTATTCGTACAAGGTGATAACAAGGCTCTTCATTTCTGGGATTTCAATGTAACAGCTAAAGACAATGAGCTGGCAGCCACCATGGAAGACAATGAGTTCCTAAAAACTATTAGTAAAGAGTTCTTGTTGTGCCTTAAGAAAGAAACTACCAAATACTGATCAGCATGCAGAAGCACAATTTAAATAAATAAAACCTTTTTTTGTGCCAGTCAATGAATTGAAATACAATATAAAGTCCACAAAAATTATTATTTACAAAAATTACTCTTCCGTGTCCAACTTGCACCGCCACATAAATCCAGTGTGTACCTCAAAAAAATAAAAATACTACATAGTGCATTACCTTCAATAATTACCTTCAGTATTCTTTATAATGCACCCTGGACAGAAAACCTGAGATGAAAAAACACTTTGTTGACAGAAGCAAAAGGTGTTTGCTAGAGATCGTGCTGAGCTTGCTCCGCCTCTCAAGGAAGGAGAGGAATGTTGGTACACCCCATGCTTTGGTGTGTACAATCATCACAAAGCAGATCTGATCAAGGTTGTCTTTGACTCAAGTTCTCAATTTGAAGGTGTTTCCTTCAATAATGTCCTTCTCACCGGGCCAATCTGAACAATAACCTTATAGGAGTTTTGGTCCACTTCAGAAAAGAACCAGTTGCTGCTATGGCTGACATTCAGCAAATGTTCCATTGTTATATAATTCAAGAAGACAACAGAAACATCCTCAAGGATGATTGATCCATCACAATTCACACTCTACATTTGAACTGAATCCTAAGTCTAATAAAGAAATCAGAGTTAGTAATATTATACTCAACGCCATTGTGAAGTAAATGACAAGGTTGATTCCTCACCATTTTGAATGCTTTCCAAGTGGTCTTCTGTTGACTTATCTGTGTTGCTCATCAATTTGCAACCAATACTGATGGCCATAAAGACTTTCATGGATGGCAGATCTGTAAAGGGCCTCCCACCATCAAGGATAATTCACAAGCAAAAAAGGTCATCATTAAATGTGTTCATCATGAAGTGTACTCACAGGAGGTTGATAAGATATCAAAGGGACTCAACCTTTCCTGGAACAGCCACTTGCTGAAGTAAAGTAATCCCGCTATGGCCAGTCCTACTCTGCTCTGCCTACGCAAATGCTACTGTGGACACAATGCCAATATAGGGGAAAATACAAAGTTGGGGGAGAGCTACCAGGTTTAGGTCTGGCTATTGACCCACAATACAACAAACAATATATACCTGTGCTCAAATCCTAATAGTTAGTACATGCATTTATCCCTCAGGTGCTAAAGCGGTGTAACCATATATTAACACTAGAGTAGGACTGGCCATAAAGGGATTACTTTGCCGCAGTTGGCCAGCTTAAACATGTATTGCAATATGTGTGGACAAAATATCCCTATTCTTTATTGCAAAGTCTGCTGGGAAGGGCATATACCAGTGTGCAGAGGGTCCTTCAGAATATCTAGTGTTAATATGTGGTTACATCCCTTTAGCACCTGATGAAATAACTGCGTGTGCAGAGAGCCTCTCCCATTACTGAAATTAAACAAAAATGGTATAGCGCTCTAATCAACATATAAATACTATAATAATATTGACAGTGATCACGTCCCTAATACAATCTCAAGGTGAAAAATTATATATACTCAGTGAATATATAACATATATCGATAGTCTCTACTGGACCAATAGTGATCAAATGACAGTGATAATAAATGCAAATCTCAATGGACATTAGTGAAAATCAAAATAACACAAATGGTGAGACACACATGTGATCCCAGCACTGGGGGATAAATATAGTGCAAAAAAGTGCTCCGTGCTAAAAACACTCCAATATATTGTGTATAATACACTCACAACTACTACTAGAAATATATATATAAAAATATATTAGGAAACTATAAAAAAGTCCAACAGAAATATATGTGGCATCAGTGTTCCAAATTCATGCAAGTGTTCCTGTGCGTAGCAGTCTCTGGTGATGTATCCAAAATATCTAAATTGGCTCCTCACCGCCTTACCGTGACCCTAAAAGGGCCTAATAGCTTTTGGGATCACTCCTGGATCCTCCAAGTATATGCTCCTCTTATCAGTATCCAATGCAGACCAAAACCTCGCATCAGGTAAATATATATGATCTTTTCCAGGTCAGGATCACCTCCAAAACTCCCCTTAGGCTATAACAGGTATGGCCATCCCTCAGAATCCATACAAAAAGAGAACCTCCATAGTGTAATATTGTTTTATTTAGCAGTAAAAGCCAATGTAAACCATCAAACTCACATTTCTCCAGCACATACTATGCCTCTAGAACCTCATGCTATGGGTGTACTTGCATGGGTTCATGTGGAGCACAAAGATGGCGTCTGCGCCGGAAACTGCGTTACCGTGCCGGAAATTGCGTCACCATGTCACCTACACATTGTGTCGTGGCACATGTGACTTCATCAGGGTCTGATGAAATCATGTGTGCTGTGACGCAATGCATAGGTGACGTGGTGACGCAATTTCCGGGTCTGATGAAGTCACGTGTGCTGTGATGCAATGCGTAGGTGACGTGGTAACACAATTTCCGCAAACACCATTTTTGTTTAATTTCATTTATCTCACCTATAGGTAATACGTTATAGGTGGTAGCAGCCTCATCCGTTAGTAGCTATAGTTATCCTTAGAGTGCAGGAGGTTCTTATTATATATTACCTCTCCCATTACTGCTGTGTCCACTGGATGCAGCAGATTGCAGATCCAGGTTCTTGGGGACGTAGTGATCATGTGATCACTATGCGATCACATGATCACAGTGTCAACAAAGCTGCTATGAATTAATTTATTCATAACAGCTTTGTTTCCTATGCTGTGATTGGTCCAAAGCTATCACATGATACCTGGACCATCACAGCACCCAATACCATCACTAGTGATCACAGCTGTCATCAATGTAACCCATTCATGACAGTTGAAAACTTTGCTGTTACAATGAAGATCACTGTAACAGCAAAGTGTAAGAACAAAAAATTCTGATCACTCTGTCAGAGTAGTACAGTGTTACTATGGTGACACTGAACTACCCTCATAAAAATGTGTTAAAAAAAATGTTAAAAAAATAAAAAAAAGAAATATAAATAAAAGTTTGAAAATTTGAATAACAAATTATTTATTTATTAACATACTGTCACCAGTCTGTATCTATAATCACTGCCACACCAGTTATGATGATGCAGTACTGCACTGGTGACAGTATGTAAAAAAACATTTATTAAATTTCTTCATTTTCAAAAAAATTGTGACAAAAATTACAACTTCAAAAAACTTGCAACGCCTCTTAATAAATGCCTCAGACCCCAAAAAGGGGTAATTTCTGTGTAATTTTTTCTGTCCTAGCATTTTAGAGCCTCAAGAAATGAGATAGGCCGTTAGTACATCAGGAATAATCAATTTTCATATATATATATATATATACCATAGTTTGTAGACACTATAGATTTCACATAAACTAATTAATATGCACTTGTTGCATTTTTTTTTACCAAAGACATGCAGCAGAATACATTTTGGTCTAAATTTTTAACGAAATTTGATTTTTTTTTTGCTATACAAATGAAAAAATACCAAACATTTAAAAAAACATATTTCTCTTAATTTCCATTATAAAAATTTGCAAATAATCTTTCTTCATACATTTAGGCCAAATTGTATTCTGCACTATTTCTTTGGTATAAATAACCAAAATCAGTGTATATAATTTAGGCTATATGAAAGTTATAGACTATACAAACACGGTATAAATATTTGAAAATTGATCAATCCTGATGTACTGACTGCCTATCTCATTGCCTAAGGCCTTAAAATGGCAGGACAGAATACCCCCAAAATTATCCATTTTTGGAAAGTAGACAGTCCAAGTCCAAGACATTTAGTAAGAGACATAGTGATTTTTTTTAATAGTTGTAATTTTGTCACAATTTTTTCTGAATTAAATATAATGTGTTCTTTTGCACATACAGCAAAGGCATGCTTATAAGTACACCCCCAAACACATTCTTCTATGCCTCCCAGGTATACTTATACCACAAGAGTGAGACTTTTTCACAGCCCACATGCATAAAATGGTCCAAAATCCAAGGAGCAATTTTGGGCTTTCAAGGAGCATAATTTATGCATCTATTTTCCTGACTACCTATTACATTTTGGGAGGCCTTGGAGCTCCAGGATAGTGGAAACACCCACAAAATGATCCCATTTGGAAAGCAAATACTCCAAGGTATTTTCTGAAAGGCATGTTGAGCCTTTTGAAATTTTAATTTTTTTTGCCACATGTTTTGGAAAATGCAGGAAATAAAATGAAAAATTTTTTTTTTTACACAAAGTTGTCAATAAGCTATTTCTAACACACATAATAGGCATAATTAGAATGACACCCCAAAACACATTCTGCTACTCCTCTCAAGTACAGTGATACCACATGTCTGAGACTTTTTCACAGACTAGCCACAAAAAGGGACCCAAAGTCCAAGAAGCACAGTCATTCTAGGTACATAAATTACACATCAATTCCTGACTACCTATCACATTTTTGGAGGCCCTGGAGCACTAGCACAGGGGAAATATCCACAGAATGACCATATTTTAGAGACTAAACATCTCAAGGTTTTTTTTTAAGAGCCATGATGAGTCTTTTGAATACTTAATTTTTTTTTACAAGTTTTTGGAAAATGTGGAAAAAAGATTAAAATTTATTTATTACACAAAGTTGTCAGTTTAATAAGATATTTCTCACATGCATTGTGGACATGCATAGAATTACAGGCCAAAATACATTCTACTCATCCTCCTGAGTATGACGATACTGCATGTGTGAGACTTTTTCACTGTCTGGACTGATATTTATCGGACATGGTATCTTGTGTATCACACAAATCAACTAATTGTATCTAAACCAATATACTGTAATGGTCACCTCTGTAGGAGTGATCAAGGAATATAGCTTAGTATGGCATCACCTATAGCAGTCCCATTTCCTATAAGCAAGACAAGCAAGCCTAGCCTACTTGTATGTGGCTGCACCAGGAATGCCATGTTCACTGGCCAGGAAGAACAGGAGGCTGAATAAAGGCAGGACAAAAGAGCACCTATGGTTGCAGTTGTCCACAGGGGATGGTTTGAGACTAGTGTCTCACAGGAACATAGTCAGCGGGATGTGCAAATGGTTCAGTTCAGGCACAGGCAGACATGTGGTCAGCAAACAGGAATAGGATTGGACCAGAGAGAAGGCAGGAGAGAAGGCAGAAACATGGTCAATAAACAGGCCAGGGTTAGTATGGGCAGCAGGCAGTGACAATACTGCACTGGTGTGGTAGTGATCAGGAACACTGTTGGTGACTGCACTGGTCAGGTGACATTGTAGTGTTGTGGCTTTGATCTGAGACAATGGCTGGCGGTCACTGGCATAGTGATATAGCCAACCACTATACATGATCACCACTACAGCAGTTTGATGTCACTATAGTGACACTGCACTTGCTCTGGTGACAGTATGTAAAAAAAAAAAATGTTATAATTTTTTTTTTACATACTGTCACCAGAGCAGTGCAGTCTTACCATAATGACACTGTATTGCTCTATGGGGATGATCAGGATCTTTATTTTTTTTAATGTTTAAGCAAATATTTCTATCTGTTTCAACATCCATTCATGATTCCATTGTTTACTGTTGTGAGTGCAGTGATTGGTCACAGTCATCACAGAGTACAGGCCCACTGTGATTGACCCTGTACCATGTAATCCCTATGAACAATCACAGAGATCACAGTAGTAACAAATGGCATCATGAATGACAGACATTATTTACTATTGTGATCACTGTGATTGGTTACAGTGATCAAAGGGTACCAGGACCCATTACAGTGGCCGGTATAGTGATCTGTGATCCACCTCAAGGCCATGCATGGGTGCCAGAAGTGGGAGGACACAGGAGCGGTTAAACAACCTACCATCAACCTACAACTCATAAACTACCATCAATAGCTCCCATGTGTACTATCAGTATTTGATATTTAATGGAATGTATTACTGTATAAACGTGAAGGAAAGTCTGTATATAAAATGTTTTATATATATATATATATATATATATATATATATATATAGCACCCCTCTGTGCTCTGGGCTCCTCCTCATGTGTGTTTGCCCCATAGCAAGCTGTTTGCTATGGGAGTAGACATATGGGTTTAGGATTTGATTGACAGCACCAGGAGTCAATCCTCCAGAAGTGTCCAAAAGAAATTGAGCTGGAAATACTGAGATCTGTAAACAACAGGATTTTTTCAATAGAGCAATCAGCAGGTTCGATATGTGTAAATGAAATACAGGATTCAAATGTTAATAGTTACCTGAATAAAATAAATTCAACACTATTGTTTTATGGGTTTTTTTTACGCATAATATATACAGTATGTATGGTATACCGAACTATACGGTATATACATACACCTTTTAGGAATCTTTTATGTGCAAGAAACAACATCGACCCTTGAGCCACATACAAGTTACAATGTTACTGTGCAGGGCTAAATATGCTCATCCCTTACATTGTAGGTCCTCTGAAATTGTTGGTTTTAGACCTCAGACAATAGGTTTAGTTCTGCTTTGGGTGATTGGTAAGCTGGCAAATTTGTATGTACCCCCGTCCTAGCATAGGATGCTAGGCAAATTTAGATTTTGACTCGTTCAGTGATATAGAGAGAAGTGATTGTTTGCTTTGGTCTATTCAGGGTTACACAGGCTGGGAGTTTGATTGCTTCCCCCTGCCCCTGGAAGAATCTTCCAGTGCATATGGAGGGAGATTCAAATGACCAATCTGAATATTTATCATGGCCAGCCAGTCCCTGTAGATGGGGGTGATAATAATGAAGCCCTGGAGAGATATTCCTCTCCCCATCAGGGAAAGTTCCCTGATGGGGCTGTTGCCCCTGAGGCAGCCCGTGGAATGTGTAGGTGTTCTTTTATGCCTCAGCTGTGACAGAGTCAAGGACCCGAAGTGATCTTTTTGAGGAGGTGGCTGTAGGACTTAAGAGATCAGATCTGGAGAAGGACTGTCTCCCTCACTGGACCATGTACGCAGGGTGATGGAATATGGGCAGCTGTCCTAGGGACTTGTGACTACTGACCCTGAATTGTGATCACCGCGACTGTGTGCTTTTGAGACGTAAGTGCCATTGGTAGCTATGGACTGAGATAGCTCGCACAGGGTCTCAGAATACTGGCTGTTCCCCTGTCTTTAGCAGAATCCTGAAGAGGGAGCCTAGAGAAGAGTGTCCTCTTTGGAATATCCCTAGCCTTAAGCACTCTTTTTTTTAAAGTTCTGAAAGCAATACATTTAAAAAAGACATCCCCTAGATTGAGATATTGGAGCTGGAGTGTGTGGACTGGTGCGTGTGGTGGTGGGCAGTGTACTTTTAGGGAAGAACCAGCTATTAACAGCATCTCCTGTACGGGTAGCACTACACGTACATGAACATCTACGTCTTCTGTTTATGTTTTTTTTTTGTACTACGACAAAACTATTTCAGACTAAATAAACAAGCTTTAGAAAGGATGGGTTGGACATTTTGTGCCTGACTGTTTCATTTTTACCAAGAGTGCTGTTTTTGTTTCCTTGACCTTTAATGTCAGAGGTATTGAATGTGATAAAGAAAGCAAACTTTTCTATCTATACATTTATATACATGTGAAACAGTCTGATAAAAGTTTATTTTTCTTAGTGTGACAATAGTAATTATAGAGCTATGCGTGAGATAAATGTGCAGATTAGTTGCCATGGAAAAAATGGCTCAGTGTTGAGTACCTGTAGACCGGAGGATCAAGGCCTTTATTGTAGATTACTTAAAACTAAGAAGGCTTATTGTAACAATATATGCAATAAAATACATGAAAATAAAAAAGGGCTTTGTATTTTCATAAAGGTCATATAAATAAAAGTGAAGGATTGCCATCCTCTCCTGCTGTGTGTCCTCCTGCCTCACACCAGTCTGCCCGGTATTCCATGTGTGGTTGTGAGGTCCTCCTCATTGACCACACTGGCTATTTAAGGAACTCCAGTGCATTCATCCATTGTTAGTCATAGTGCTTAACTAATATGATAAATTGCAGCCTACCCTGACCCATTCTTGTTTTGCAATTCAGCTGTATGTCTCCCAGTTTATTTATAATGCTCCATTTTTGCTATTTTATTGGTTTTGACCCCTAGAAATCCCCTTACCTAATATGGTACCTCTGCTAACTTCCTGGTCTGATCTTCTGCTAGCCTATAACCTACATGCTATCCTAGTTCCCTTTCCAATCTTTAAGGGCAACAATTATCAACAATCAAACAAGATTGTCCAACACTAAAGTACTAAAGCATTAAGCCATAAGGTATAACTAAAGGCAAAACATTTTTTTTTTGTTTTGGATAGAACAGAGAGGAATTGGAACCCCTGACCAGTTTTTATTTCTGCCTGTGACCCCGTTAAGGAGAATCACCCTCTCTATTTGTTCTGTTTATCATTATCATTGAAAGTGAAAGCAAAAGAAAATCCCAAATTTTGGGTTGTCCCCAGAGAAGTAATAGAAGGGAAATATTCCAATGAGGTTCTGGTGACCTGGAGGGCCCCAAGAAATTCCCTTAATTTGCAGGGATTTCTTCTAACTTCTTGTTTGGCTGTGGGGCAGGAAGTGAAGAGAAATCACTGCAGTGGGACACAGATGGTGAAAAAAAAAAGTGAAAGGGTTTATTACCCTCCATTACTCTAGCCAAAATAAAAAAAAAGACGTTTTGTCCATAGTTATACTTTAAATTATGTCTTATCCATGGAATATAAAGATAACATATTGCAGCTTAGAAATCCTTTGATGCATTGGTTGCATTCAATTTTATTATCCAAGAGCTGAAACTTTGTAGAATGTATTGAAAATATCTGTTGATGTTGATTGAAATGCAGTGACCCAAACAACCTCTTATGAACTGAATATATCAATTTTATCTTCTTTCTAAGCTATCTTCTACCAATTCCCTCCCCTTCCATGTAATGAAGATGAAGAGATGAAGATGTGTTTGTTGTTCTGTCCTAGGGTAGCAACCATGGCTTCTTCCATGAGGAGAGAAGAGGAGTGAGTGTAGCCATGCAGGGACTGGAAGGTTTGGTCTTCACAGCATTACCAGGTGAAAATAAACGCAAGGAGCCAGAAAAGAAGAAGCCACCACACCTAAAGACTTACTGTATAAGCTGCGTTCTGTTAGATTTTTATTCATAGAGTTAGATATACTTTAATATGTATATATTTTTTTCTTCTGTTCTATATTGTTTTACATAGAATATTTGTACCATATGGAAAGAAACATGAAAAGAGAAAGAATAGAAAAGAAAGGGGTACACTTTTTTTCAATACAACTCCTTTAGGGGATTTCCCTGAACTTTTGTTTTGTCTCCAGGACAGTAAATGAAGGTGACTTACCCCAATGGTACATAGACAGCAAAAATAAACATACAGGGTTTTTTACCCTTTCCTACTCTATCCAAAACAAAACATTGTCTTGTTTATGTATACGCTCTAAAATGTATGTCCAGCCCAAACCTCTACTTTTATTTTAGATAGAATGGGTAGAATCAGTGGCATACTTAGGGGAGTGCAGGCCAGGCAGTCCACAGTGGGTGCAGACATCGGGAGGAAGGGGGGATGTTTCTTTCAGATTTTGTTTCTTCCAGATTTTTATTTGGCATGGTGCTGCAGAGCCGAAGGTATTAGTGCTACAGTGTTGCTTCTTAATATCTGATAGCTACAGTACATAGCAAAGAGAGGCTCCTCCTTAACTCCAGTCATATGACACAGCCGAGGGAAGCAGTTTCCCTCACCCTGAAATGCTGCAGTATCCAACTTTAGACCAAGGTCATGCATTGTGCAGAGACAGAATTATCATTTATCATTTGATCACTAAAGTGTTTGCAGAACACTTGCATCATACATACTAGGGGGGTACAACTGGGGGAATCAATGGTGGAGAAGGATCTGGGAGTTCTGGTAGATCACAAGCTTAATAATGGCATGCAATGCCAAGCTGTGGTCTCTAAAGCAAGCAAAATCCTCTCTTGTATTAAAAGAGGTATAGACTCCAGAGAGAGAGATATCATATTACCCCTGTACAAATCATTAGTAATACCTCTTCTGGAATGTGCCATTCAATTTTGGGCACCAATTCACAAAAAGAACATTGGGGAACTGGAGAAAGTACAGAGAAGGGCTGATACGAGGCATGGAGGAGCTCAGCTATGAGGAAAGATTAGAGGAACTGAATTTATTCTCTCTTGAGAAGAGGAGATTAAGGGGGGATATGATCAACATGTATAAATACATCAGTGGTTCATATAGTGAACTCGGTGTAGAGATATTCACCCTGAGGTCATCACAGAGGACAAATTTAATCTCCAAACACGGAAAGGTTTCTTCACAGTGAGAGCTGTGAAAATGTGGAATAGATTCCCTAAAACAGTGGTCGGCAAGCCGCGGCTCGCGAGCCACATGCGGCTCTTTACCCAGTCTAATGCGGCTCTTCTGTGTGCCGGGCGCCTGCTCCCCTCCCTCCTCTCGGTCGGCCGCTCCCCTGCCTCCTCTCGGTTGGCAGCCCCAAAAGTCCGCGCGGACCTTTTAATCCGGCCTACGGATGTGGCTGTCAGGATGTGTGTAGGCGGGGCAGCGTGCCGAACGTGAGGGGAGGGGAGCTAGGCTCCTCTCACAGTCCGCCCTGAAGACCCGAACGGCGCGGGAAGACAGCGAGAGGAACGCAAAAGGTAAGTGAATTGACACGGGGGACTTGGCTTACTAGAAGGGGGGGGGGGAATAGTACTGTGGGGGATGAAATACTATATGAGGGATGAATTACTTTATGAGGGATGAAATACTATATGGGGGGATGAAATACTATATGAGGGATGAAATACTATATGAGGGATGAAATACTATATGAGGGATGAATTACTATATGAGGGATGAATTACTATATGAGGGATGAAATACTATATGGGGGGATGAAATACTATATGGGGGGATGAATTACTATATGAGGGATGAATTACTATATGAGGGATGAATTACTATATGAGGGATGAAATACTATATGGGGGATGAATTACTTTATGAGGGATGAAATACTATATGGGGGGATGAAATACTATATGAGGGATGAAATACTATATGAGGGATGAATTACTATATGAGGGATGAAATACTATATGAGGGGATGAAATACTATGTGGGGGGATGAATTACTATATGGGGGATGAAATACTATATGAGGGATGAAATACTATATGAGGGATGAAATACTATATGAGGGATGAATTACTATATGAGGGATGAAATACTATATGGGGGGATGAAATACTATATGGGGGGATGAAATACTATATGGGGGGATGAAATACTATATGAGGGATGAAATACTATATGGGGGGATGAAATACTATATGGGGGGATGAAATACTATATGAGGGATGAATTACTATATGAGGGATGAAATACTATATGGGGGGATGAAATACTATATGAGGGATGAATTACTATATGAGGGATGAAATACTATATGGGGGGATGAAATACTATATGAGGGATGAAATACTATATGGGGGGATGAAATACTATATGAGGGATGAAATACTATATGGGGGGATGAAATACTATATGAGGGATGAAATACTATATGAGGGATGAAATACTATATGAGGGATGAAATACTATATGGGGGATGAAATACTATATGGGGGATGAAATACTATATGGGGGATGAAATACTATACGGGGGATGAAATACTATACGAGGGATGAAATACTATACGGGGGATGAATTACTATATGGGGGATGAATTACTATATGGGGGATGAATTACTATATGGGGGATGAATTACTATATGGGGGATGAATTACTATGGGGGATGAATTACACCATGGGGGATGAATTACACTATGGGGGATGAATTACTATATGGGAGATGTATTTTCAGTTTTAAAAATGTGGCTCTCAAAATAAATTTCAATCATGGTTTTGGCGAGATTTGGCTCAGTTGAAAAAAAAGGTTGCCCACCACTGCCCTAAAACGTTTGTTCTGGCAAGCTCAGTGGATTGCTTTAAAAAAGGCCTGGATTCATTCTTGGATACACAGAATATAACTGGTTATTAACATTTATAGGTAAAGTTGATCCAGCTGATCGGGGGATCAGGAAGGAATTTCTTCCCCTGCAGGAGTAAATTAGATAATGACTTGCTGGGTTTTTTGCCTTCCTCTGGATCAACTGTGGGTGTAGGGTTATAACTTTTTTTTTTTATGGTTAAACTGGATGGACTTTGGTCTTTTTTCAGCCAGACTAACTATGTAACTATGTAACATGGAAGCAGAAAAAATCTGCCAGAAAGTGTTTCACATTTAAAAAAGAAGGAAACATTCTCACTTACCTAAGTGGATGCAGCTTCAATCCGATGCTGCACCTGTCCCCCGCTGCCTCTAAGACTGAGAACTGAGAAAAGAGTGCTGATTGCACGATTTTTGGTCTTCAGTGATCAGAAAGCAGTGGCTGTCAGTCACTGACTCTCTGTTCTGCCACTTCAGTGATCCCTGGAGCACCTGGCTGTGCACGGAGCAGGAATGGCTGACTCAGCCTCTCAGTAGCTTGCTGAGAGGCTGAGCCAGCTGTTGGTCCAGGCATCTGTGTAGATTCAAATTGTAAAGTCTGGATCTCTACAGGGTCTGGACTGGCTGAGTGATGTCTGCTGACTTTAGCCTGCTGTTGGCTGAATAGGGGTCAAACGAGTGCAAAACAAAGTGTACTCTCGTGATCCCCAGGAGAAGTAGGGCCAAAAGAGCTTTGGCCCTACTTTTCCTTTTCCATTTGATTTTTATGAATATGAGGAGCTGTTCCTGGCAGCAAGATGAGGGCTACAAGTAGAACTTGATGGGTATTGGTTTTTTTCAACTTTATTGACTTTGGAACTATTTATATAAATATGTAAACAGATATGAGTAAGTATTTCAGCCATTTGATAACATAAGGGATTGCTTGAAAAACTGGTACAGGTAAATGTACAAACATCAAAGGATATGTAAAGTGGAACTTTTTAAGTTTGGTAAAGGCCTCACTCATGATCTAGGGTTAATAAAAATGAATACCTCAGATCACATCTTATATTTCAGGGCTCCCACTTTGTTTACATCCTTTTTCTCAGTATTTTACCGGTGCTAGCCTGCTGAATAAATGTATTCATTATCTCATGTATGGGCGGCCTTTGGAAATCTATGCAGTACATTAGGGTAGGCACAATTAAGGAAGAATCATCCTCATCCTGAGGAAGTCACGTGACAATCGTGACATAACGCATAGAATGCGCGGTGACGCACTTCCGATAGACGCCATCTTGCTACACCCAGTGTTCCACAGTACACCCATAGCATGTGGGAAAGCTGCTCGTTTATTTCTATGATACTGTGAGTACCTAATTGGCGGTTTTGTAATATATATATATTGGCAATAAAAATAGAGTTACACGATGGAGGTCTCTTCTGTTTACCTTTCTATGGCCTTGTTATAAACAATATGTATCTATGAGCTGTACTGATGTGATCAGCGGTTGAAGGGAGAGCCCATGCTGTAAGGAGGTTTCCAGTTGAGATTGAGTGGAGCCATTGGAGTTTTATGTGATGCTGTATGGTTTGGAGCCATCTGCTGTTTAAAGCACTGTGGCCCTTAGGGGTCGTGGTAAGGAGGTGAGGAGGCATTTTAGCCACTTAAGGATATTTATCCACCTGAGTATTGCACAAGCACTATAAGCACCAGAAGTGGAAGATTGAAGCACATTTTTTTGCATTGTTGCACAGAAATATTTTTTGCACATTATTTTTTGGACTTTAAGAATTTTTTGTTGTTTTTTTTATGCATTCATTTTTTTAGATATATTTATTGGGAGTCTCAGCACTTATCACTTTTCAGATATTGCTTGTTTGTTACCCACTGTGTCACTTTATTTATCCCGATTTGGTATTTGGTATGTTTTGGCACTATATTTAGGTCCCCTTTTGTTGGGACCGGGTATTATTTGCACTTTCTCACTTATTTTCACGTTACATAGACCCTGAAGGATCCCTCACTCATTTACATTTATTAATGTTCTAATAATATATTTATTTGTTTATATTCACTTTATAGTATAGCGCTCCACTAATATTATGGTTTATTAGGGTAGGCACAATACTATCTTTGTGAAAAGGTAGGCTTAGAATGGATTCTAGCTCACCTGCTTGTTAGACGGTATATGCAATACTAAAGCCCCATTCACACTTAGGTAATTTGGAATTGTGGGCCAAATCGGCGCTATTCAAAATGACGCAAAAATCATGCCAAAACGCATCCCTAACGGCACTCCAAATAAGGACCAATTTTGCCTTGCTTGTTGCGCAAGAATATGTGCGTGTAAAAACATGCCTGGGTCAGGGACAAAATTTGGTCCTGGAGCTTCTTTGCCAGGACAAATGTGCATAGGGAAGCCCATTCAAATGAATGGGCTGCCCTATGCACAACAAGCACAAACGCATTAAAATTGCCCACACAAATCAAAGTGTGAACAGGGCCTAAGAAGCTAGTTTACAAGCATTGTGCACCCACAATATAATGCCTTGTGTTTAGTACTTTAGTATGTTGCTATTAACAATCAAATGGTTATCTGGGAGTGGCCATTTTTCTGACAATACTGTACTCATAACTCATTAGGGACTAATTAATAAACAATGGATTTTCTAAAGGGTTCCATTCTTTAAAGTGGTTGTAAAGGCTGAAAGTTTTTTTTTAACTTAATGCATTCTCTGCATTAAGGCAGAAAACCTTCTATTGTTTGCTCCTCTCAGCCTGCTCAAATCCTCATCTGAGCCTGATCTCAATTCAGCGCTGTGCTTGATAGCAGCTGTACTGCTTTCTCTCCTCACTGTAATCAGTGAGAGCAGTACGGAGTATTGGCACATGCTGCTGTCAATCAAATTCAGTGATGAGGCACTGGGGGCGGTCCAAGCGAAACTGTGTGTGTCAATTGACACGCATGGCTCAGGATCAAGCTCGCATGTGTGCCACCATAGGAAGCTGATTTCTGTGGTGGAAAAAGAAGAAGTGGAGGAGCCCAGATTACCAGTGGGGGACCCAAGAAGAGGAGGATCAGGGCTGCTCTGTGCAAACCCATTGCACAGAGAAGATAAGTATGATATGCAAATGATTTAATTCAAATTTTACCTGTACAATAATTTTAATTAAGTTAAAGTGTTAGTTCACCTTTACAGAAAAAATGAAAAGGTGAATTAACACCATAAACCCTCCGCACCCCTTGGTCCCCCCTTTTCTCCATGCAGAACTTCTGAGACAGATCAGAGTGATTCTGATTGGCAGCATGGCACATTAAGAAACATTGATCTGCGTGCCTTATGCCAATAACTGTTCTGTGGCTCTGATGCTGCTCACTGCTTGTTCCTACAGTTGTGCTCAAAAGTTACAATACCTTGGCAGAAAGTGTGAAAATGTTTGCACTTATATTGAAAATATGACTGATCATGGCAAAAACTGGATAATGATCATATGAAGCCATTTATTATCAGATTAGCTTAGTTGTTTAGCTCCTTTTTAAATCATAATAATAACAGAAATCACCCACATGGCTCTGATCAAAAGTTTACATTCCCTGGAATGTTTGGCCTTGGTACAGACACATAAGGTGACACACAAGGTTTAAAATGCCAATTGAAGGTTAATTTCTCACATCTGTGACATTTTAAACTCCAAATAGTTTTGATCAGGGCCATTTGAGTGACTTCTGGTATCATTATGATTTAAAAAGGAACCAAAAAACTATGTGATAATAAATGTCTTCATATGATCAAGACAGTTTTTGACATTGTCAGTCATATTTTTAAAATATATGCCAAACTTTCATGATTTATGCCAGGGTGTGCAAACTTTTGAGAACAGCTGTAGGTGCTTTCTGGTCTTCTAACCACATGCCAGAATACAGAATGATAGACAAGGAGAAAGAGAACACAAATCAATGATTACAACTCTCCTCAACCCCCCACATACAGTATCATGTTTCCCCAGAACTCTCATTTAAAGCTCAACTGAAGCTAAAAATGTCTATTTTGTTTTGTATAGTGTGTGGTATTTTTAGATGCTATTTCAGGTTTGTACTGCTGTCTGTGTCTATATTTGGGAGATTTCGCCTAGCTTCCTTTCTGGACCCAGACAAATGGAATGACCAGTATTTCTAAGAAATGACAGCTTCCATCCAAGACAGATAAAACAATTAATAATAAATAATTTACAGTAAAACCATAAAAATATAACCAGATCTTTTCAGACTCACAAACATTTTTTACATCAAGGCTATGGCTCAATGATAACTGAAAGCAGACAGCATCCCAAAGCCATCCTTTCAGGTATAAACCAAAAAACCCCCAAAACAACTGCATCTCATAAACAAAAATGTAATTTGCAGCTTACCATCCCTCAAACCTGGTGGGTATATTAGTTTTCTTTTTAGGGTTTTTGCCTTGATCTTCGCCTGTTGATAAATCCAGTAAGTCTGCCATTTTTCAACTTAGTTTTACATACCAAACTGTCCATCAAAAGTGGAAGTTAGAAGGCTGAGACAAACCACTTACAGGGGGTTCAACAATGGTCAGTTTTTATTCATTTATGCAAAACCTTTTTTCCAAAAAGAAAAAATTGTTACAGTGCTTAAAAAGTGTTGGTATTAGTTTGGCTTTAAAGTGAAACCTTATGAAAAAAGCAAAATATGGGAAAACAAGCAGGATTTTTAATGCAGAAGAGAAATGCTATCTTTTCTGCATCAAAGATACTTACTTGCCTATCCACCCTTGTACAGCGAGCTGCGCACGAGCAGCCCAGTGGACATACAAGTTTGGCAATGTTGAGTTGTCTGAACTCCCGTGCACGTGCGAGAGTGACATAATCTTTGGCTAGGCAATGGCAGCAGCTGGTAATCGATATCTGGAAGCCGAAGATGTCAGTGACACTGCATCGCTGGTATAGTTCCACTTTAATTTGTTTGTCAAGGCCATCTAAATCTGCTATTATGTCCAATATTACCCTCTCCCCAAATAACAATGCAGCTGTCCTAAGGTGTCTCTGTTGCTTCTCTCTCCAGATTAGAGGCACCCTAAGAAGTGTGTTACGTTTTTGTAACAAAAAAAAAAAGCTAATGTAGCCACCACATTTAAGGATTGGTAAGCTGCAATATATATTATATTGCCAAAAGTATTGGGACACCCCTCCAAATCATTGGATTCAGGTCCAGTCACCTTCATGGCCACAAGTGTATAAAATCAAGCACCTAGGCATGCAGACTGCTTCTACAAACATTTGTGAAAGAATGGGTCGCTCTCAGGAGCTCAGTGACTTCAAGCATGGTACAGTGATTGGTTACCACCTCTGCAATAAGTCCATCCGGGAAATTTCCTTGCTACTAAATATTCCACAGTCAACTATTAGTGATATTATAACAAACTGGAAGCAACTGGGAACAACAGCAACTCAGCCACGAAGTGGTAGGCCACGTAAAATGACAGAGCGGGGTCAGCGCATGCTGAAGTGCACAGAAGTCGCCAACTGTCTGCAGAGTCAATAGTTAAAGACCTCCAAACTTCCTGTGGCCTTCAGATTAGCACAACAACAGTGTGTGGAGAGCTTCATGGAATGGGTTTCCATGGCTGAGCAGCTGCATCCAAGCCTTACATCAAAGCGTCAGATGCAGTGGTGTAAAGCATGCTGCTACTGGCCTCTAGAGCAGTGGAGACATGTTGTGAATCATGCTTCTCTGTCTGACAATCCAATGGATGTGTCTAGGTTTGGAGGTTGCCAAGAGAACGGTACTTGCCTGATTGCACTGTGTCAAGTGTAAAGTTTGGTTGAGGGGGGATTGTGATTTGGGGTTGTTTTTCAGGGGTTGGGCTTGGCCCCTTAGTTCCAGTGAAGGGAACTCTTAAAGTGTTGGTATACCAAGACATTTTGAACATTTTCATGCTCCCAACTTTGTGGGAACAGTTTGGGGATGGCCCTTTCGTGTTCCAACGTGACTGCGCACCAGTGCACAAAGCAAGGTCCATAAAGACACGGATGAGCAAATTTTTTGGTGGAGGAACTTGACTGACCTGCACAGAATCCTGACCTCAACCTGATAGAACACCTTTAGGATGAATTAGAGCCAGGCCATCTCATCCAACATCAGTGCCTGCCCCCACAAATGCGCTTCTGGAAAAATGGTCTAACATTCCCATAGACTCACTTTTAAACCTTGTGGACAGCCTTCCCAGAAGAGTTGAAGCTGTTATAGCTGCAAAGGGTGGGCCAACCCAATATTGAATCCTACGGACTAAGACTGATGCCATTAAAGTTCATGTGCATGTAAAGGCAGGTGTCCCAATACTTTTGCTAATATAGTGCATACCAATTTAGCTTTGAGTTAACAGTGCTTTAAAGGGTAACTCCACGATTGTGGGGAAATAATAGAAAAAAATATAGCCTACAATTGAATGTTATTTAAAATTACTCTTCATTATCTATCTGCAGTGCTGTAATTCTCAGTAAAATGCAATGCAATATGGCAACTTAGATGTGATCTGTACTCAGATGCCCCCCAGATATGTCGTTTCCTACTTGTGTGACTGGATTACTGATGTTCCCTGAAGTCTGCACTAAGACAGATTTTGGGCAATCCCTGCAAAAAATATAATTTTTGGTGAGATACTCCCAAAGGAAAATCACATCTAAAGGGATGCAGACTTTGCCAAATTTCTCATTAGAGCCGTGCAAGTGCAGTAACTGATTGGTATTTGTGAGATCACTCCCATTAGATTCATTCTAGATTTACATTAAAATAATTCGGGTTTAAAGTTCATGTTTCCAAACCAACAAATTGTGTTACTTTGATGTTTTTCTTCTTGCAGAATAATGTAATACTCTGAATTTCCCAAACAAGGACAAAGAAATGCACAACCCTGTATAAATCAAACTGATATTATTTCTATATATAGAGCGTGCTTACTGTAATTTACTGTAACTGTGCCTAAAAAAAATAACAGATTTTTTTTTTAATCCAACAAACAGCAACGTATGTAAACAAGCATTTCTTTACCTCACAATTCTCAATTTTTGTCTTGAAAAGAGGTTTTGGAACCAAAGCTGTCTTTCCAATAGGATAATAATAACTTTTTGAAGAACAGAATACATTTTGTTACTTTATATCATTTTGGTGTTTGTGTATGTTATACAAAGTTAAATAGTAATTTGTATTAGCAAATCAGTGTTGCCAACCTACCAAATATAAATTCACTGACCTAACACCCAAATTTTACTGGCATAACCAAGTTTTTACTGCCATTTCCAAAAGTTAAATAAAGTACAGTTTTTAGTGCACATTTTAGTATTAAAACTTAAAACAAGCTCACAGTTGCAATATAATGATTACATTGTTGTATATATCTGCCAGCATTCTTTATTGTGTAAAGTCACATGATCCACATTTTCATAGGTGAAAAGTGATCCTTCTATTGTTGATTGAACATAGACGCTCAACTGGCAGCCTCGGTATAGTTCTTCACGATTCTGGTGTTCTTGGCTGGGTAAGCTGCTGATCAGGGACTCTGCTCCTTATGTGTATTGGGGGGACAAAAAAAGTGTCCCCAAATAGGGAACCTCTAACCACCTCTATCAGATGTTACTTAAGGGGCATGACAGTTATAAAGTTAAAGTGGTTTTAAAGGCAAGACATGTTACCTTAATACATTCTCTGCATTAAATTAAAGATTATCCCTGTAGTTTAATTGCCCCCTCACCTCCCTAAATACTTACATGAGTCCTGTATCGATCCTTTAAAAAAAAAGTTTACCCTTTACATCAATTTTAAGTCAGAAAAGTAACTAAAATGTTCTCGTTCTTTGGGCGAAGATGAAGTGTAGTATCTGTTCTTATCATTTTTCGGGAACAAAACAGTTGGGTGTCAGCTAGTAATTAATGCACAGTAATAAGTAGTGGTGTATTTAGGTTTCGTGCTGCCCTAGGCAACACAAAAATCGTCTCCCCCACCACCACCACGGAGAGACCCTGACACCTACCAACACCCCCCTCCCCCATGAAGATGAAGAGAACCTGACATTGACCGACAACACCCGAACCCTCCCCACCCGAGTGAGCCTTCCACTACCATCGCCCCCCATACACTGGCAACCCCACCACCCCAGCGAGAGATAGTCACTCACCTTCAGAGCTCTGGACATCCCCAGAAACAAGAGTCAGGCTCTGCATACACCATTAAGAAGCCCGCAGCCTCTCTCAGATCACACTTGGTCCCCATACTGTGTGTGTCTCTTCTTCCATCCCTTCTTTCGGGGGGGTGGCGCTGCCCCCCTGAAAAATGCTGCTGCCTCCCCTGAAAAATGCTATCCTAGGCAAATGCCTTGTTTGCCTTGTGGTGAATATACCCCTAGTAATAAGGTGGGTATGGTGAAAGGAATCCTTTCCTCTCAAGTTGAGTCTGGCCTGATTTACCAGGCTTGCCAGGCTTACTTGGTTCACCAGGCATGTCCCTGGTTGTAGGTAGGTCCTCAGACTTGCCCTGAATGTCTTGGGGGCACATAACATTTTGCCCTTTGGTCAGGTTCTACCTTGCCCATGAGGTCTCCCTTCAGCAGGTCCAAGAGTACTCCCATTAGGAGACTTGCGCTTGCGGTTTCAGGGTTAGAGTCCTTTCTCTTTGAAGGAGGATCATGCATCACACTCTGTGCACAATATAAATAAAAAATATTGAAAAAAAAAACAGGAAATGAATCACACACCCACACGCTGTATAGCTATGCAAACCCTTTACACTACACACCTAAAGATTCTAGCATTATACAACAATTTGTGGCTTCATTTTATTCTATATCAAAATGATGAGTGGTAAAACGTTTTAATACGTTGTCTAGTCGACTTTGTCCTGAGAAGAGGTTTTGTAAGCAAAGCTGTTTTCTTTTGTCTTTGTAAAAGGATATTAATACCTTTTTGGAGAACAGAATACATTTTTATTACTTCATATTGTTTTGGTGTTTGTGTATGTTTTACAATCCCAAATATAATTTTCATTAGCAAATACTTTGCAGATAAATAGCTTTAAACATAGCTTTCTATGATGGCCTATGACTTTTGCACAGTAATATACAGTAATTATAGTGACACTATTCAAAGCCTTAGAGGTGCTTGTCTGAAGTGAGTGGGCATGCATATACCTGGTAAGAGGATTTGATCTCTATCAGGTCAGGAAACAAAGTGCTTTTGTATTGCTAGTGTAAAAGTCACTTTTCTTGTCCGACAGTCATTTGTAGTAACACCTTATATAATGTATACTTACAGGAATACGCTACTAATACTGGGTAGGGCCTCCATTTGCTCTCAAGACCTCAGCTCTTCAAGGCATGGATTCTTCAGACATTCCTTTGAGATGCTGTTACATGCTGACATGAATGCATCACACAATTTCTGTAGATTCGTCTGCTGAACATTCATTTTATGAATTTCCATTTTTACCACATCCCAGAGGTGTTCTTAATAGATTGATATCCAGTGACTGGTCTACCATATGTGTCCTTCAATGTTATCAGACCAGGTTACATTTTTTCAGTATTCAATTGTACAGTTTTAGTAAACATGTACTCATATAAGCCTCAGTTTTCTGTTCTTGGGTGGCAAGAGTGGAACCCATCTTTTGTTATTGTAGCTCATCTACCTCAAGTTAAATATACAGCAGTTACATAGTTGGTAAAGTTGAATAAAGACACCAGTCCATCCAGTTTAACCTGTGTGGGTGTGTGTATGTGTATGTGTGTATTAATGATAATATAATTTCCCATATCCCTGTATATTGCATTCACTAAGATGCCCATCTAAGAGTTTTTTGAAATGTTTGAACACTTCACGCTGACACCACTAATTGTGGAAAGGAGTTCCACATCCTTACCACTCTGACAGTAAAGATCCCCCCTACGCAGATTAAGTTTAAACCACATCTCCTCCAATTGCAAGGAGTGGCCACGTGTCTTCTTACACTCCCTGAAACTGAATAGTTTTCTTCCTATGCTAGGATCACCATTGAGGTATTTGTATATTGCTATCATATCCCTTCTTAAGCGTCTCTTATCCAGGAAGAATACATTTAATGCTTGTAGTCCTTCCTCGTAACTGAGGTCCTCCAGTCCCCTTTTTAGCTCTGTTGCCCTTCTCTCGACTCTCTCCAGCTCCAGCACATCCTTCCTGAGGTTTGGTGAGCAGAACTGGACAGCATACTCAAGATGTGGCCAAGCCAGAGTTTTGTATAGTGGTAGAATTACAGTCGTATCTTTTGAGTAAATACCCTATTTAATGCATGCTGATATTCTGCTGGCTTTGCTAGCTGCAGCTTCGCATTGCATGGCATTTCTGAGCCTGTGATCTGCTAAGATCCCCAGATCTTTTTTCATCCTGGAATCCCCTTGCGAGTAACATGAATTCATATGTATGCCCCCCAGGGGCAGTACCTTAAAATTTTCAACATTAAACCTAATGTCCAATGTAGTTTCTTACACCTTAATTTTATTGAGGTCTTCTTGTAAAGTTTCTATACCCTTCTGTGAAGTTATTGCCCTACTTAGCTTTGTATTGTCAGCAAACACTGAGATTGAGCTATTTATACCAACCTCTATATAATTTCTGATCAGCTTAAACCAAAATGGTCCCAGAACTGAGCCTTCGGGTGCCCCACTTACAACTTCAGACCAGTCTGATACTCACTATTTATCACCACCCTTTGTATACACCCCTGTAGCCAGATTGTTATCCAGGTACATACACTATGGTCTAAGCCAACAGACCTCAGTTTGTAAATTAAGCATTTATGAGGAAGTTTATGGAATGCTTTTGCAAAATCCAGGTATATACCATATCCACAGGCCTTCCTTTATCAAGGTGGAAGCTCACTTCCTTGTAGAATGTTAACAGATTGGTCTGGTAATTACAGTCTTTCATTAAAGTATGCTGATTACTACTAATGTTTCTGTTCTCATGTGCAAATTCTTGAATATAGTCTCTTAACCTCCTTGGCGGTATTCCCGAGTGTAGCTCGGGGTAACATTTCAGTACCAAAAGCGGTAACCCCGAGCTACACTCGGGAATACCATGCGGCGCTGCTCCGGCATGTGTTCTTCACTTACCTTACCCTGCGCTCCCACGATGTGTCCCCTGCAGCGTCCCCGGCCATCTCCTCCGGCCGATGCCGGCATCCGGCTTCTGTGTCCTGTCCCTGTGACGTCGGGACGTACGGGCGCCGCCGCCGGCGGCGGCGGGAAATTTAAAAATTTTAAAAAATGTCATTTTTTTTTTTTTCATTTTACACAGTAAAATATTGCTGTTTCAACCTATTTCACATACATATTGTCCCTAGTGCTTTGTCCTGCGCCCTGCCTGCATTTTGTCTGTTCTTTCTGCCTGGAAACTGAGAAATGTCCATGGCGTCCAAAAAGTGTCCCTTTAGGTCAAAAGCGGTTTAGATCAGCTAGAGAACAGCGATAGTAAATCAGAACCACTTACAGAATTGAGTGATAATGATTCGTGGGGGAAATTCGTCATCAGAAACTGAAAACGATTTTGCGACTGAGCTCAGCAATGTGCGAACTTGGCGCTCTATTTCACATTTCAGTGTTTTTGGTTTGATTATATTATTGAATTAAATTTTTTATTATTTTTATATTATTTTTATGATTATTTATTAAATTATAATTTATGATTTTGTATTTCAAATTTTATCATACCCGGGATGTTTACTAGACTCTTGTTCGGACAGATTTCAGTGAGTTTTTCCTAAAAATTACAGCCTACAATAAAAAAAATACATATTTCCATGCAAAAAAATGGTACCGCTTTCAGCACCAAAAATCTGAAATAATCATACCGCCAGGGAGGTTAACATAACCTCCAATAGTTTACATATTATTGATGTTAGACTGACTGGCCTGTAATTTCTGGATATATGCCTTTGTCCTTTTTTAAACATTGGTACCACATTTGCCTTTCGCCAATCAGCTGGTACCATTCCAGTCTTAACCTCTTCCATACCAGGCACATTTACCCCCTGCCTGCCCAGGCCAATTTTCAGGTTTCAGCATTCTCATACTTTGAATGACAATTGCGCGGTCATACAACATTGTACCCAAACTAAAATGTTATCATTTTCTTCACACAACTAGAGCTTTCTTTTGGTGGTATTTAATCACTACTGGGGTTTTTATTTTTTGCTAAATTAATAAAAAAAGACCAAACATTTTGAAAAAATTTCTGTTATAAATGTTTGCAAATAAATAATTGTTCTTCATAAATTTAGGCCAAAATGTATTCTGCTACATGCCAAATTAGGATGTATTTTTTAGTTTGTAGGAAAGTTATAGAGTTCACAAACTATGGTATATATCTGAAAATTGATCAATCCTGAAGTACTGACAGCCAATCTAATTTCTTGAGGTCCAAGAATGTGAGGACAGTACAGATATCCCCCAAATGACCCCTTTTTGCAAAGTAGACAGTCCTACAAATTTCATAACTGGCATGGCGACTTTTTTGAAATTGTAATTTTATTGTCATAATTTTTCGGAAATGAAGAAATAAAAAAAATGATTTTCACTATTTTTTTTTTTTACATACTGTCACCAGTGCAGTACAGCGTCATAATATAAACTGGAGTGGCGGTGATCAGGGACACTGACTGCTGACAGTACGAAAAAAAAAAAAATATAATTTTTTAAAAAATTTTATTTAATTTTTTTTATTATTTTTTATTACATTTTTTTCTTTTTTTAAGATTTTTTTTTCATATTTCACTATGACCAAAGTAGTATAATGTTACCATAGTAACATTTTACTACTTTGGGGAAGTGATCTATTTTTTTTTTTATACAATTTGCTTATAGTAAAGAATTACTTTGCTATAAGCAAGCATTTACCTGAATGAAATCGATTCATTCAGTATTTTTTTTTTCTTAACTGTGATTTGGCCACAGCTAATCACATGACACAGCTGGGCTGTGATTGGCCCAGCTTGTGTATGTGACCGCTGTGACCATTCACATCTAGACACACTTGTATACAATGGATGGCATGATAGGAAGCCATCCATTGTATACAACTGTCATGTGACCTGCTGTGATTGGTCACAGAAAGTCACATGGTACTGGCAACGGGGCTGGTACTCAGATATGTCGTCGGCCGTGTCCGAGGTATACGGCCGATGACAGATTGCGCCACTGCACGGCTTTGTGGGCCTGCAAACTGTGCATGCCTGAAAGGACGCCATATGGCTTCCACCCGGAGTGGTGAAGGTTTTTGCCGGCTACCATTTGGCCTTAGGCCAGGTGGGAACCGGTTAAGCTATCTATTATGGATACTGGCTTCTATTAGCCACAAGGGTACCATCTGTGATGTGTTACTGACAATACAGTCATGACTGTTATACCCTTCCTTTTCCTTTGGAAAAACTGATGCAAAGAATGTGTTAATTTGTCGTCTGCAATACGTACATGTATGTTTTGGTTTGCAAGTGGTTTACCGGGCTTATGGGTGAAGATATCAGCCATAATCCCGGCATCTTCCTTTTTCAGCCAGCAGCTGGCTTTCTCATGAAAGCAGTCTGAGCAGCTCATTAGCCACTGGATTGCTTTCAGTGGCTGGGGGAGGGGACGTTTCCCTCAATCTTCTCTGTCTTTCCGTTTCAACCTGCTTGCCCGAGAAACAATCCAATGGTGTGGCCAGCTGGTCACAGAGGCGATAAGAGACTCTATTATCTCTGATTGCCTCTGTGGCCTTGGAAGACTGTAGCAAAGGTATGATGAAGGTCACTTCCTGTCTGGGTGGATGTAAACACTTTTTTTAAGTGAAAGATCAAAAAAAATGTTTTTGATCTTTTGCTTTTAAAGGTAAAGGAGAGATTTGGGGTCTTTTTGACCCCAGATCTCTCCTTAAAGAGGAACTGTTATTCTTATTTCTATTACAAGGAATGTTTACATTCCTTGTAATGGGAATAAACATGCTAAAAAAAATAAAGGGACAGTGTAAAAATAAAAACTAAAATAAATAAGACATTTTTTTTTAAAGCGCCCCCATCCATCCGTGCTCGCATATGTAAGTCGCTCAAGCATATGTAAACGATGTTTTCAACACACAGGTGAGGTATCGTCACGAACATTAGAGCAAGAGCAATAATTCTAGCACTATACCTCCTCTGTAACTCTAAACAGGTAATCTGTAACAATTTTTAAAGCGTCGCCTGTTGAGATTCTTAACTACTGTAGTTTGACACCATTTCACCCCAGCATGTGCAATTTTAAAATGTGACATGTTAGGTATCTATTTACTCACAACATCATATTTGATATTTTACAAAAACAAATTGGGGCATATAATGTGCTTTGTATTTTTTTTAATTCATTAAAGTGTATTTTTTTCTAAAACAATTGCGTTTGCAAAACCACTGTGCAAATACCATGTAACATAAAACATTGCAAGAATCTCCATTTCATTTTCTACGATCTTTGCTAAAACATATGCAATGTTTGGGGTTATAAGTAATTTTTTAGAAAAAAATACTGATTTAAAGTTGTAAACAAAATGTACCAGAAAGTGCTTGGTCTTGAAGTGGTTGAGTACAGTTTCCTTCTCAACCTTTGTAACCAACTTCACCGATCATCTTTTATTGGGCCAATATGCTCTGACTTTGCTCTCTTACTGTTAATATACGGTATTTAAAAACATTTTTTTTCACTCTTAACCGCTATGTGCCTCTTGTAGTCTATTTTAGCTGCTCTGATGGAGCTCTTACATTTCTTATTGCATTCCTTGAAATCAAGGTTTGATTTGGTGTGAGTCTAAGATGCTTTCTGCCCACCACAGTTATAAAGAGTAGCTATGTGAGCTACTATACCATTTCTATTAGCTCAAAACCAATCTGAACATTCTCCTCTGACTTCTCTCATCAACCAGCCATTCCATCCACAGAATTGCTGCTATCTGGATTTGTTTTTGCACCACTCTGGGTAAACTTTAGAGATTGTCCAGTGTGAAAATCCCAGATCAGCAGTTGCAGAAACACTGAAAAAAAACAGCCCTTCTGGCTTCAGCAATCATGCAATGGTCAAAATCACAGAGATTATATTTTCTCCCCACTTTGGTGTTTGGTATGAACAATGACTTAAGCTCCTGGCCTGTTTTTGCATGATTTTATGCACTGAATTGCATGAATATGCAGGTGTACAGGTGTTTCCAGTAAAAAGCTCAGTGGGTGCACAGACAATAACAATTGCTTGCATTAACATACAAATGAATACCCCAGTGTTAATTAGTATTAATTGGTGTGCAAGTAAATGTCCATCATTTGTGAGTAAGTTACGTATCCTGAGAATCAATATAGTCAGGTGACCTGATCCCTCCTGGTCAGCCAGTAGAAATTTACAGTTTCCAGCAGCATTCTAACATCAACCATTTAAAATCATATTGCAACAAGATCTCTGTGTTATCATGGTCAAAATGCAGTATTTATACTGTTTTATATCTACTGGTGGTTATCAGGGGCGGACTGACAACTCATGGGGCCCCCGGGCAATAGGGGATCATGGGGCCCCCGTGTCAAACTCAAAAAAGCCTATGAAAAAGGTATCAGGGGCATCTCATGGGGCCCCCTACTGACCTTGGACCCTTGGGCAGTGCCCGAGTTTCCAAATGGTCAGTCTGCCCCTGGTGGTTATATATTTTCTGGTTCACAGTGTAATATTATTGATGGCTGTGCCTTTGAAGCAACAAAGAACAACTCCTAATTCTGCAAAATAATGAAAACCCCAGTGTGCCTTTTTCCTCATTTTGCCACTAAATTTAGATGGAAAAGACATTTAGTTTGCTAAAGAATTGTGTGTCAAGAACAAATGCTGCCATTATTATAATTTGTTTTGAAATAAAATACTGTGTTCACTGAAAGGCTGCATTCACACTTGAGAGTTCTATAGCTTGAAGCTCAAAGCTCTAAAAAGCTCAAACTAAAAAAATCAGTTGTTCTCTGGTGCCTGTTCACACCTGATCGCGCGAACAGGCACCATAGAGAACAATTGATTTTTTAAGTTTGAGCATTTTTGGAGCTTCAAGCTCTGAGCTTCAAGCTACAAAACACTCAAGTGTCACTGCAGCCTTAGTCATCTATTTTTTGCATCACTGTGCCACTGAGCTCATACAGCCTCTTTTAGTCACTTTTTGTCAAAATGCACTCAATCTAGTGTTAATATATTATTAAGGAGATAATGCTGCAAATATATAAAATACAAAAACATTGGAGTTCACAGAATAAAAATATAAATATGTAAAATCATTACAAAAAGAAGGAATCTCTCTGCAAGCACAGAGCTTATTACTCTGTTACAGGGTGTATAAGAAATAAGTACCACTACAAATGTTATAATTCTTAGCTTCCAACACCAATCTTTGAATTTTCATAATTGGTAGGTACATCCAGCAATAATTGTAAGCACTGCATTCATATAATATGTTGCTGCATAGCTAACCCAAACAATGACTGTTACGTTTTTAAAAGCCAAGATACCACCTGTGCTCCCCCTTTTCCTAAGTAGAAGTCTGCTGACAGTATGGTTTAAATCAAAAGGATTACTTGTATGTACTTGAATAATAGACATCTACAGTATGTAATAGCTTCAGTGTCAGATCAAAAGCATTCAGATGATCGAATGTAATATTTTATTAGTTTGCTTGGACAAAGCTGGCCCAAACAATCTATTTATTTAACTAACTGATGCAGCGGCCTTCAGAGCTGTACAAATTGTACTATAAGTAGCATCAGCTACATACAGTATACAGTGATCTGGCAGCAGTACACGGACTTCCCTTCCCGTTCCCAGAACAAAACCAAGTTAAGCCTTTGACTGGCTGAGATGAAGAGGCATGAAGATGGCATCACAATCTCCACTTCAGCCAATTAGGGGAAGCCATTTTTTCATAAAAAGGCTTTCTGGGAATGGCTGAGAAGCACTCAACCAGGCTTGAATTTGTTCCAAGAACAGTACAAAAAGTCCCGGTTCTGCTGCTACATACGGTTTAAAAAGTACTGACAGCCAAAGCATTGATTAATAGAGGAAATAGTTAATTTGGTCCAAAAAAAACACCTGTATTCCTGGAGTTAGGCATTAAACATCATATATGGCAGTTACTCCCCCTTTTCCTAAATGAATAACTGTTGAAAGTAGGGTATGGATGCAGTTCTCATCAGGCATCTACAAATTCTTGTGATCCTATTAGTGGCACATGTCCATTCACCAGTCAAAAATAGCTGGCTGTGTACCAAAAACAGTTCAACACATAAGCAATATCCAGTCTCAGTTCAGAGTTAAGGCAGCATCCACATTGTCACTTTGGATAGTCGTTGTGCGTTGTCCATCTTGATTGACACTGGATCTACATCATTGGACAATGTGATTGGTGGTGGATTTACATTGAAACAAGCCACCAGGAGGCTGTAATTTAGAAACTTCCAGCTGCGTTGGCCAGAGGTTCAAGTGCATGGGCGCTATGGGAAAATCTGGACATTTTGTTTTCCCATTCACTAAACTGTGAATATCAATCCTAGTGCTCATATCCACAAATGTCCATTGTTGCGCCCTAATGTTCCCTCTTTGATACCATTATTGCATGAAAGCCCCTTCATGCGGGTATCCTTTTCATCAGATTTGCTTGTACCACTTTGTCCACTCAAAACCCCATTTTTCCTTTTCATATTAATAACATTTAAACCTTGTGTAAATTTTTTCCTAAAAAATACTTTTATGGTGTGATCCATTTTTACTGTACATTTTCCTTCCCTCACCTCTAGAAATGCTAGACTCAGCATCAGATATGCCAATCTCTTCAACTATGTCTTTATTAACTCTTCCCACGTCCTTCTATTTCCACATTTTTACTAATCCATCAAAATCTGTTTAAAAAAAAAAAAACCCAGCCAGCCTCAGTTTTGTAGCAAGCAATAGAAGGGGTGGATCACATTAACAGAGGCACAGAACACAAACCTACTGTATGTCATCTACCATGATAGATGTGATCCCATACTTTTAAAGGGACTTGGTCATCCATTCCTTCAGAATATTGGTTCTAGTGACTTAGCTGACCAAGGGCAAAGCCCAAACAGTGCATTAGGAGTTGTTCGTAATTTCTGGAACAGACCTGCAATCCTATCAGAAAGTGCAAATACTGCCATTCAATCTCAAACCTGAACTTAGAGTTAAACTTAAATCTCATTTGTAGTCATCAGGGAAGCTTTGACAAGTATTATTTCCATCAAAGCTGCAGGTCTGTAAAGCTTAAAACTAACTTTTGAATCTTAACTATCATGTTAAAGCTTATATTTGGGTGTTTAGAACTGCTTTAAGTAGCATCAGACTTCTCCCATCCAATAACTGCAATTATAGAGTGTGCAAATATCAATTAACATTTTTGGGGGACATGATGGTAAGTCTCTAATGTAGACCTGTGGTTTGGGAAAATAAGATTTATCATACAGAAAATGTTTGACCTGACAGAGCAGAGATAAGGGTGACACAAATTATTGCTTTATTGCACAAACACGGGCACGGAGAACATGTGGTCAGATAATGTTTGATGTCTAAATCCATGTACACAATATATATACATCTATAGCTAGGTCACAAAACATTGCTAAATAATCAGGAGTGTCTTATGGTCATATTACTAACACTTTGGAATGTTCTGCAATGCTCAACAGGTTACATATTAACTCTTATTAAGGTTGCAAAATATATATCTAACACTTCCTTGTCTCCACACCTTATTTCATAAATAACTAAACTTGTGAACTGTAACATTTTTGACAAGTCATATATTATATTGATTGGGGTAAAGCTTGGATGAAAAAGGAAAGCTGGATAAAAACCATCCTGGGTCTAGAAACTAGAGAGCCTAGGCTTGAAATGCTGGAACAAAGACAAAGAGCTCATAAAAGTAGGGAGCTTGGCCATAGTGACCAAACAGGAGGGCATCTTTATTCTCTAGGAAAATGAAAATCAAGAATATAATTAGTCCCTACTGTCTATTGGCAATTTCTCCACTTTGTGAACACAACGTTTTTGAATGCGTTTTTTATTGTATCGTGTTTAAATACATACACCATATGCTTATATGATTACATGATAAGCAATATTTATTTATTCAAGCATTCATTGATTAAATTATTTATTTGATTGTATATCCTTTGCTGTTATGCCACCCTTCTAATCCTATTTTTGTATTGTCTCTGCAAAATATATATTTCTGCCATGCACTGTATTGTGATTTAACTGCAACATGTTTACTGATGAAATTTGTGAAAAATATTCTCAATTTTGCACATCTAATTAATTTTTTATTGGTTAAACCTTAACAAAAAGAATTTTAGGGCTGGTCCACACCACAAAAACTCAATCCAGATGCCCTCTGGGTGCGTTTTTGCTTACAGTTCACATCACAAAAATTTGCTCCAGATGCATTTCTGCATGTACATTTTTATGTGTTTTCAATGTGTTCCAGTTTTTTCCCCCCTCTTATATTTCTTTTTTCCAAGGGTTCCTGTTTTTTTTTCATGTGATACATTCCGGTGCATTTTTGATGCATTTAGATGTGTTCTGGTGCATTTGTGATGTGTTTTGCCACGTTCACGTCCAGTTCTGTACAGAAAAAATGCAGCATGATCTACCAACTTCACTGGTGGGAACTATGCCATTGGAATCCATATAATCTACTGTCCATGTGTTTTTGATGCAGAAACAAAAATGCAATGGACTGCATGTGGTGTGAATTGGCCCTTAAACCACAGTTCTAGTTGTCCTGTTACACTGATTGCTCAGAATTTATATGATCTGATGATGGGTCTATACTAAAGTGCTACAGAAAGTCTTTAAAAAATTGTGTTAAACATAGTTACACAACTGTTTAATTATATTAGAATGATACAACTGTTTGGGCTGCATTACTATCATATGAATATGGGGAATGTGGCTGCCAATGTTTTATGGATTACATTAGACATCCTACACAATAGACAAAATAATTTAAGGGCATAATTATATAGCCTTGGGCCTGTGTTATAAATTACAGTGATTAATTCACCTGCAGTGAGTGGTTAGTTAATGTTATATTGGATATACTTGTTGATAATGAAATCTGTGGGAATTACACTATAATAAAGTCTTCTATTAAGTGGATTACAAAGTCAGCTGATTACCCTTAATGTATCAATGTGTCGGTTCACCGGAAAACACGTTTACGTCACTACAAATATGATGTTGCTTGTTATTTCCACCAAAACAATATTTTTGATCCTATAGTTTAAAATTGACAAATCTTCTACTGATATTATATTATATTATCTATCTATCTATCTATCTATCTATCTATCTATCTATCTATCTATCTATCTATCTATCTATCTATCTTATTAATATCATAATGATACACAGAATATAACTGGATACTAACATGTATAGGTAAAGTTGATCCAGGGAATATCCGATTGCGTCTCGGGGGATCAGGGAGGAATTATATTCCCTGCAGGAGCTAATTGGATCATACTTTGCTGGGGTTTTTTTTTTTGCCTTCCTCTGGATCAACTGTGGGCATAGGATTATAACTTTTTTTTTTTTTATGGTTGAACTGGATGGACTTTTGTCTTGTTTCAGCCAGACTAACTATGTAACCAGGGGCGGACTGACCATTTGAGCACTCGGGCACTGCCTGAGGGCCTGGGGTCAGTAGGGGGCCCCATGAGATGCACCTGGTACCTTTCATTCGCTATTTCATAGGCTTTTTTGGGTGTGGGCGAGGACACAGGGGCCCCATGATCCCCTATTGCCCGGGGGCCTCATGAGTTGTCAGTCCACCCCTGTATGTAACTATATAATTAGTCTATCTAATCAATAAATTGGAATATATTAGGGACACCAAAATATGTTTCTCTTATTTACATTCCTATAAAAGATTTCTAAACTGTAAATTTACTTCAGCAGTACCATTAACTTACAGTACACACAGAAAGTTTAAAGTTGGTGATACCCTTTTAGGCTATTAAAGGTTCTCACTTAAACTCTATCTTTCTGCATTAATCCATGGATAACAAGGTACGATACTCTATTACTATACAATGTTTAGAAAGCTGTTGGCTAATTCATTGTATTATTTAATGTGAACAGATGTATTTATTTATGTTACTCACATGCATGCTAAGATATATACAGTATATAAATGTAAGATACTGATCACAATTTCAATGCCTTGCTGGATTAACTAGAATGTACAAAGAGTTTGTACATATTTGTTGTCTTTATTATGATCAAGGCTAAAAAATATGATTTAAAAATGTTTTTTAAGTCAGATCAATATGAATTTCAATATTGCATATTAATACTTTTCAAATATCCCACTATTTCAGCTTTTAGTGTCAATATGTCTAAAAAAGTGACAACTATAACCCTGGATTCACAACCACATTTGCACGGGCACAGTAGCCTATTAATTTGAATGGGCTGCTGTGCCTGCCCTTCCCACAAAAAAAAAGGTGCTTAAACCTCTTAAAAAAAGCAACCGAAAGGAAATCACATGGTGCTTTTGCACCATGTGATTTCTCTATGGTTCCTGCATGTGCAAACACACTGCAGGTTGAGATGCCTGGGGGTATCATTAAAAATGAATGGCAGCCACAGACATCTCTAAAGAGCAGCGCATTTTGGCTGCGGGTGGTTGCAGGTGCTGGAAGAATTCCTGCAACCACCCCACAAAGTGTGGACCTATAATACAAAATAGCAAAATAAAATCCCTCAGAATAAACCATATTGTCGCTTATGCTTCCCCACAAATATTCATAGATTAACCACTAGCCTACAGGGCACTTATACCCCCTTCCTGCCCAGGTCAGTTTTCAGCTTTCAGCGCTGTCGCACTTTAAATGACAATTGTGCAGTCATGCAACACTGTACCCATATGAAATTTTTATGATTTTTTTGAGACACATAGAGCTTTCTTTTGGTGGTATTTAATCACCTCTGGGTTTTTTTTTTTTATAAACAAACCTAAAACAACTGAAAATTTTGAAAACAAAAGTTTTTTCTTAGTTTTTGTTATAAAATGTTGTAAATAAGTGATTTTTCTCCTTCACTGATGTGCGCTAATGAGGCTGCAGTGATGGGCACTGATAGGCTGCACTGTTGGGCACTGAGAGTTGGCACTGATGGGCACTGATGAGGAGGCACTAGTAGGTGGCACTGGTGGGCATTGACAGGCATCACTGATGGGCACTGAAAGGCAGCACTCATATATGGCACTGATAGGTGGCACTGATAGGTGGCACTGACTGGCACTGTTAGGTGGCACTGATTGGCACTGTTAGGCGGGACTGACTGGCACTGATAGGAGCACTGATGAGCACTGATAGGTGGCACTGACTGGCACTGATAGGCGGCACTAACAGGTGGCATTAACTGGCACTGATAGGTGGCACTGTCTGGCACTGATAGGTGGCACTGATTGGCACTGATATGTGGCACTGACTGACATTGATAGGTGGCACTGACTGGCACTAATAGGTAACACTGAAATACAGCTCAGATGGGCACTGATATGTGGCACTGATGTGCACTAGTAAGCACTGATATGTGGCGTTGATGAGGTACTGATGGGCACTGGCAGGTGGCATTGATGGGCAATGACAGCCGGCATTGATGGGGCTACACTGATCATCAGGGCACACTGATCATCAGTACCCTGATGATCAGTGTACATGTCTCCGAGGAATGTTGATTACCGTCTCTCCTCTCCTCTCGAGCTGTCAGCGTGACAGCTCATGAGGAGAGAAATGCAGATAACCGGCATTTCCCTATTTACATGCTATCTTTATTATCTTATATCTGGCGGGAGGCAGTTAAATAACACAAATGGGGTTGATTTACTAAAACTGGAGAGTGCCAAATCTGGTGCAGCTACACATGATAGCCAATGAGCTTTGTCTTTCAGCTTGTTTAGCTAAGCTCTGACAAAAAAATAAAACCTGGAAGCTGACTGATTTCTGTGCAGAGCTGCACCAGATTTTGCACTTTCCAGTTTTAGTAGATTAATATGCAAGATTTCCACCCACACTATTTGTGTGATTAAAACACTCAAAAAATGGTGAAAAATAAAATCCAAAAGCAGGCATAATTGAATCTTCAACTACTAAACTTTTTTTTTTTAATTGAAATTCAATTTTTTTTTTTAATTTTTAAGTGTTTGGCACTTAAAATCTGGCACAGCTGTGCAGGGCCACTGATAAAGCATGGGGGTCCCGGAGGTAGAGCACTCCCAAATTCTGTGCAACAATGTGGTAATCCCTGCTTTTTTAAAAACACTTCGCAGGCCCTCTGTGTTCAGGGGGTCAAAGGGCAGAAAAGGTGCTATTTAATGACTTTTGGGTCATTTGCAGCAGCGCTAACAAAGTCTCGGGTGCTGCAGACATATTGAGGTAGAAGAGTAATTGTTGGGAGCGCTGCTGCCAATGAATCCACTTAAACCCTAAAGTGACTAAATAGTCCCTTTTTTGCCCTTGGCCCCCCACTGACATGGGACCTGGGCAAGTTTTTTAAAATATAGCTGCAGAGCTGGGATTATCACATTAGTGCACAGAATTTGGTAGCCCCCACTCTACCTCTGCTTAGTTCCCCCCAGCCCCAGTTGCCCATCTCGCTGTCCAGGAGGGATAATAGCGGTACTCTTGGGCAGTCTCGAGCTCCCAACTCCAGAGAATCCACTGGCGGGAGAAGCATTGCACCCAGGCCCCAGGTAGAAGAAGCTGGCCAGACCAGGTGTTGGGGGTGAAGACCCACAATACTACATTTCAATTCTTGTTCAGTACCCAACACATTTGGAGTGACACATCTAAAAGGCATTATTGCTGTGGATTAGTTTACACTAATGTCATCCTCTGAAAAGTGATTCATGGTGGCCCATTTTTGAGAGGGTGTTTGACAGGCAGGAAGGAAGCATTATATTGCCTTCTCACCTCCTAATTTAACCCCTAAAAACCTGTAGCACCTCGCTGCAACTGTGCTAATTGTGCATGGTTGTGAGGCATCCCCATTCAGCGGAATGGGTTGCATTAGACCATTGAAGGTGAATGGAGGATGTTTTGAATGTTTGACCATTCTTTCAGAAGCACATTTGTGAGGTTAGGTACTGTTGTTGGACAAGAAGGCCTGGCTTGCAGTCTCCGCTCTAATTCATCCCAAAGGTATGTTGGACAAGGAAGGGGCCATCCCCAAACTGTTCCTACAAAGTTGGGAGCATGAAAATTGTCCAAAATGTCTTGGTATGCTGACGCCTAAAAAGTTTCCTTCACTGGAACTAAGGGGCCAAGCTCAACCTCTGAAAAACAACCCCACACCGTAATCCCCCCTCCACCAAACTTTACACTTGGCACAATGCAGTCAGGCAAGTACTGTTCTCCTGGCAACTGCCAAAACTCAGGCTTGGATGCAGCTTCTCGGCCATGGAAACCCATTCCATGAAGCTCTCTTTCCACTGTTGTTGTGCTAATCTGAAGGCCACATGAAGTTTGTAGGTCTTTAGGTATTGATTCTGAAGACTGTTGGCGACTTGTGCACACTGTGCACTTCAGCATGTGCTGAACCCGGCTCTGTCATTTTTCGTGGCCTACCACTTCATGGCTGAGTTGCTGTTGTTCCCAGTTTCTTCCACTTTGTTATAATACCACTAACAGTTGACCGTGGAATATTTAGTAGCAAGGAAATTTCATGGATGGATTTATTGCACAGATGGCAACCTATCAAGGTACCATGCTTGAATTCACTGAGCTCCTGAGAGCGACCCATTCTTTCACAAATGTTTGTAGAAGCAGTCTACATGCCTAGGTGCTTGATTTTATACACCTGTGATCATGGAGGTAATTGGAACACCTGAATCCAATGATTTGGAGGGGTGTCCCAATACTTTTGGCAATATAGTTTACAGGAGCGTTTGTATATATATATATATATATATATATATATATATAGTGAGGAACAGAAGTATTTGAACACCCTGCGATTTTGCTAGTTCTCCCACTTAGAGATCATGGAGGGGTCTGAAATTGACATTGTAGGTGCATTCCCACTCTGAGGGACAGAATTAAAAAAAAAATCAGAAAATCACATTGTATGATTTTTAAAGAATTTATTTATCTTCCACTGCTGAACATAAGTATTTGAACACCTGAGAAAATCAGTGTTAATATTTGGTACAGAAGCCTTTGTTTGCAATTACAGAGGTCAAACGTTTCCTGTAGTTCTTGACCAGGTTTGCACACACTGCAACAGGGATTTTGGCCCACTCCTCCACACAGATCTCCTCTAGATCTGTCAGGTTTCGGGGCTGTCGCTGAGCAACACAGAGTTTCAGCTCCCTCCAAAGATGTTCTATTGGATTTAGGTCTGGAGACTGGCTAGGCCACTCCAGAACCTTGATATGCTTCTTACAGAGCCACTCTTTGGTTATCCTGGCTGTGTGCTTCGGGTCATTGTCATTTTGGAAGACCCAGTCATGATCCATCTTCAATGCTCTGACTGAGGGAAGGAGTTTGTTGCTCAAAATCTCACAATAAATGACCCCATTCATCCTCTCTTTAATACAGTGCAGTCGTCCTGTCCCCTTCGCAGAAACGCTCCCCCAAAGCATGATGTTACCACCCCCATGCTTCACAGTAGGCATGGTGTTCTTGGGATGCAACTCATCCTTCTTTTTCCTCCAAACACGACGAGTGAAGTTTAGACCAAAACCAAAAAGTTCTACTTTGGTCTCATCTGACCACATGACTTTCTCCCATGCCTCCTCTGGATCATCCAGATGGTCATTGGCAAACTTCAGACGGGCCTGGACATGTGATGACTTGAGCAGGGGAACCTTCTGTGCAATGCATGATTTGAAACCATGACGGCGTAGTGTTCTACCAACAGTGACCTTTGAAACTGTGGTCCCAGCTCTCTTCATGTCATTGACCAGCTCCTCCCTTGTAGTTCTGGGCTGATTCCTCACCTTTCTTATCATCAGTGATACTCCACGAGGTGAGATCTTGCAAAATCACAGGATTTTCAAATACTTCTGTTCCTCACTGTATATATATATATATATATATATATATATATATATATATATATACATATATTTTACATGCAGCAGATGGGTGACAACTTTCTCCCTGACTGCAACTCCCAACAACAGTCACATGCCTTTGACTCAAAGCAGTTTTTAATGACAAAAGGGACAGCTTTGCAAAAAGGTTTATTTGCTTTAGGACTGTGTGGAATTTTTGTTTCAAGTACTATAGAATAAATATATGTAGTGAAAATCTAATCGGTAGCAGCAATACACATTAATAACTTATAAGTGATGTTACCAAACAATATTAAAGAACAATAACACATACGATATCTTTCCAACACACAATTTTATAAAAACAAAATTTGTGTATATATAAACTAGCTTTTACCACAAAGATTGATAAAATGCATGCTACAGTGTGATGCCTTCAATGTACCACACACAGATTTCTGCATCAAGCTGAAGGAAGAGGCCAGACAAATAATATACATTTATACAGCACATATACGTTATGTGCTTTTTAAATGTGCTAGTGTTTTTTGTTTTTTTTTTAAATAAGGGTAAGCCCATACCACTGCTTTATAAATCAAGTCCTAAATCTTACCTTAAAGGGCTTTAATGTGGTTTAATCACTGTCAATAAACAGAAAGAAAAATCTTTAGCACTTTTAAAATTGATATTTTGGCTTTAAAATAAAAAAAAAGTTTAATTATTTTTTTCCAAAACAAACGCTATTCATTACTTTAAGCTTGGTTATCTGCACATTTTGTAAAATTCACAGGATATTTTAATAGTAACAACAGTAATTGGGACAAGTATTTGTCCTCTCCCACCCTTGAAGCAAAAGTTAATGTCAATGTCAAATGATGTATAATATGGCTTTTTATATCATCGACTTGATTGCTGGAATGAAGTGAAAGCTTTATATCCATGATGACATTTTTGTTTATCATTTTATTGGCTTATAAACAAGGGTACAGGAACATTTTATGGCTGTGTAATTTACTGTATTTCCTATTTATATCTCTTTTGTATGTGGAGCAGTAGTGCTCAGCTTATTCAAGTACAGCCACTGACACCACCAAAGGGACACACATAATATTCTCTTTTCAATGCTGCAGAAGACTGTGAGATTCTGTAAACATTTTAAAATGTTTAGTCAAAGATTGTGCACATGTCAGAGACCATGACCTACTGCCATGGATGGACTGACCATTTGAAAACTAAGGCAGTGCCCGAGGGCCCGCGGTCAGTAGGGGGCAGGGGCGGGCTGACAACTCATGGGGCCCCCGGGCAATAGGGGATCATGGGGCCCCTGTGTCCTTGCCCAAACTCAAAAAAGCCTATGAAAAATGTACCAGGGGCATCTCATGGGGCCCCCTACTGACCCCGGGCCCTCGGGCAGTGCCCGAGTTTCCCTCAGTCCGCCCCTAGTAGGGGGCCCCATGAGATGCCCCTGGTACCTTTGTCATAGGCTTTTTTGAATTTGGGCAAGGACACAGGGGCCCCATGATCCCCTATTGCCCGGGGGACCCATGAGTTGTCAGTCCGCCACAGCCTACTACAGTAGATGGTCAGAGACTGCAAGCTTACAACAGGACATGGGCAGAAACTGTGCACATACTAGAATAAGCAGTCAGATTCTAAGTGCATGCTATAGGAGATGGTCAAAGACTTCAGAATACTGCAGCAAACAGCAAGATACTAAGAATATGATTGCTACAAGATTGCCATAGCTCCATACCACTACAACCCTTTTACAGATCAATGACCACAGATTTGTGCTTCCTACATACCCCTTACAAGGTTCTGTCCCAGTATCTAATATTCCATCCATATTGTCCAGGGAAAAGGAAATACATAAAAAAGGGCAGAAAATGTAAGAAATGTGAAAGAGAGAAACCAAATCATAGCAGAAGCCACCCTAATGAATATTTTTCCTTCATGGGCCCAAATTAGGCACTCTGGCAGGGCAGAAAAAATATTGATTGCTGGCTGCTAGGGCCCAAGGACCACGCCATAAATACCAATGCTATCCGCAGGCTCTAGGTTGATCACCAGAAAATTAGAGCAATGCTGTATACACAAGACTTCAAAACTTGTGCAAGTAAAAACAATATTCAATGGAATTAGTCAGAACAGAAACATGAGAATCGGCATACGTGTCTTGCTTTTTAAAAGATACTGTTACTGGCTGGCTGAATAGTAAAACAAGTTAGTGCATATCCTCTGTCCTAATGCCATATTTCTACCCTCATGGGCTCCGGTGTATTGGGAAATACTAATTTGGAAGAGTATTGTTGTAATCCAGGTAAGTGTGTTAAAGAACTCAAGGCAAATGTAGAAAACTCTTTTTACTGTATATATCTCCTGAAAACGTAGTTATTTTTACATTGGTTTGATATTCTCAATAATAGAACAGAAAACAGAAAAGCAGAGTGTGCAGTTACTGTACATCTGGTCAAACCGGGTGGTTCTGTTCTATCTGCAGTGAAACTGGGACATTGTATATGTCAGCCACCGGGAGGATAAATCTGTTACAGATAGCTGACACATACAAAGTCCCATTTTCACTGGAGATAGAACAGGACCACCTGGCTTGACTGGATGCAACTATACACTCCAGTTTTCTGTTGTAGACATATGCTGGGATGGTGTCACGCCGGGGGGTACATATATTAAATTCCAGGCCCACCTTCGGTCTTATAGATACAGTATTCTCAATAATAATTTTACATATTAAAAAAGAGTATAACCAAAGCTTTTTTGGTCATACTTCTATTCTGAGTCACAGGAGTGCACTTACTTTTGCACTACTGTGATCCAGAATCAGCTGACAATGGGCTAAAGCCGGCTGTAAGTTGACATCGCAGAGTCACTCGGCAGCCAGCTGAGCCTCTCGGTGTGCAGCTGAGAGCCTGAGCCAGTCACTCCCACCCTCTCTCCAGCCAGTGAGCACTGCAGGAGCAGAGCAGAGAGCTGTGACTGAGAAAACCAAGAACTAAGGAAATTGTGGTCATGTGATTGCTCAGTTCTCGGTCATAGAACTGGTGTGGAACAGCTGCAGCATCACAGTGATGCTGTAGCCAGGGATGGTTATGTATGTTTTTTTTATTCCCAAATTCTCCTTTAATTTCATATCAGTCCATATTCTGTATAAAAGAAGAATCTACCAGGGGTTGGTGAGATGAAGAAGCAGTACAGAAGGACATGGGTAGGTGTAGGTGATCACATAATATCATATAAGGAGGAAAAAAGGTAAAGCCTGTTTACCAGGTAGTAAGAAGTAACCTTAGTTTATTTGAGTTTGTAGTCCTGCTTGTTAGATTTGTCCTCGTTTCTTGTCATGTCATCAGCACAGGAAGAAAAGGACCTCTACTGGTAGAGGCTGAATTGGGATGAGATAAAACCTCTATCAGGTTTTAATTCCTCACTGTGCTCCCACTGGGGATGTTTTTACACACTGTTTGTTCTGTGACAAAGAGAGACATCAAAAGCTAAAAACTTTGACTTTAGCTGTACTTTAGGCATAGGGCTAAAAAAAAGAGATTGAATGGTAATATATTAAAAGCTAATATTGAAAACACTCTAGATAATATTAAAATATGTTAATAATACAGAACTAACTCTTCCCTAATTCCACTTTAAATATAATGTTTAAACTTATATCAAGTGTTAAAATTAATTATATACAGCCAAGATATGAAGGAAAAAGAGCTCAATGTCACCAAACTTTCCATATAGATTTAGTCAAGGCCTGCAAGCTGCTCATGAAAGGTGCACTATACTTGTACATGCACATTGTAAGTCAGAATAATTCTGTTCTGAGTTAATGGTGTATTTTTATTCGCCTATCCCCAACTCATCCAAACACTGTGCCTATGATTATAACACATCTTTCTCAGTCAGTCTTTACTCACAGTGTTTAGCGACAACTCCAGTTCAGGAGGAAGTGTTTAGCCTTTAAGGCTTAAGTTTAGCTAAAATATTTCCCCTACAGCTATAGTGACATGGCTTACCTGTAATGAAGGATGTCCCACCTCATTGGAGAGAGTCAGATGACTGACAAGATTATCTCCCCATTCACAGATTGTGTTACATGAAGTCTAAAAGATGCATGTGGAGGAGACAGTGGTGGGTCTCTGTCAGGTGCTTCTTCTATTGAATTCAGCCCAGAGACCCAAACCTATTAACTTCCAAAGTGACAGAAGTTCAGAGACAGGAAGAGAACCAGCATCCTTGCCCAGAAGATTTCCACATGATCCAGCAGCCTGCATTATGTGTGACATCCTTCATTACAGGTAGATTAGGTTATTAAGTTATTGTCATGGTCCAGGGTCAGCCTCAGAGACCAGCAGCTATAACAGTACAGAGGCTCCCACTGAGTAGCAGAACACGTATACGAGCAGGTCACCCTAGCAAATGACATGGGCTCACCCAAGGTGCGGAGTCTAAGCATTTTCCGGTGTTCACCAGAGCTCCTGAGGGTGGAGATGGGTTTTGCTGCATATTAGCACCAGACCACTGTCCTCAGGATTGCCCCACCAGGAGGTGAGCAACCTTGAATCCAAAAGCAGATATAGCAGGTAGGGATCAAGCAGAACCATTGCCAGTAAACAAGTCAAATGCTGGTAACACATGGTCTCAGGTTGGGATTAAACAGAAGCATAGTCGAGGAGCAAGCCAAAGGTCGATAACGAGTGGTAGCAGAGATGCAGATGGCTGCAGGAGTGACAAGAGGAAGGAAGTGCAGAGACATGGCTTAAATCAGGAAAGTTCATGGGAGGAGCAAAGAGTTCATGGTTCACCAAAAACAAGAGACAAGGTAAGAAAGTCCAAACAATCAGACAGAGATCTGTCTAGTAACTCAGCTGATTCAGCAAGAAGAGACAACGGCAGAGGTTGCAGGTTCAGAACTGGGTCCTGACAGTTGTAGGGAGGAACATTATATTCATCTTTAAGATGTGACCAATAGATACAAGCATAAGCTACTGGGAAGTGAGTATTGACAGTGTAACATTCATAATGAGCAGGGGTGGGCAATTCATTTTCCTACATGAGAAACTGGGACTGATGTGGAGGGCTGAACCAAAGTTTAGCGTATAGTAAAAATATTTTGATTAAACCAGCAGCCTTGGGTGAACAACATTGGACTATGGAGATCCATAAATACGTAGACATAGATAAAACAAACACCTGACTCTAGGAATACTAGGTACACCTGCTCATTAAATAGTATGCACATTCACAATTGGTATTAAAGTAGTTAAGAAATGTCCTCTGCTAATCTGCTGGTTACAATGTTGGTGTAGAGCAGGCTGGTAAAAGCACTGAGGGAGCTGGCACATGGTTTAATTAACTGATCTACCATTCGGAGTACCCATATGTGACTGACAGACTCAGGGAGATAACTGGCAGAGCTGTGAGCACTGTGACTGGAAGCCTGAGATAAATACAGAAAGGATTTCTGCAGATCTTGACCTAGAATGAAGAACAGGTGCATGGCTCCTGGGGTTTGCAGCATGCAGGAGATTAACACAGGAAAGACTTGGCTGGGAGTGGTGGGAGTGCATCAGGGCAACTCCTAGACATTGCTCCCCAGCCAGAATGGAAGCTTCCGCTGTACCAGTCTTCTTCCAAGTCTTGCAGCTCTTCACACAAAAATCTGTCAGCATGCCTTTCTGAGCCTGTCAGAGCCTGGGCCTGGAGGCATCACAAGTGGACAGGGACAGCCAAAGGTCTGAATATGGCCCTGGGGTCTGATTATGTGTGATTATGTGTGAAGTGGTAAGTTATATGCCAATCTATAGGTGCGACAAGAGAGATTGGACACCTTCTACTATCTCAACTATCTCAGTGCATCTCACTCAGATTTGGGTTATGATGATAACCTAGTAGACAGTTTCGAGGAAATAGCTCAGTGTGGTGAGCAAGAAACATCAGAAAATGGTGGTATAGAGGCTTCCACATTTCCCACCGTTTTAATACTTGCTGAAGGCCTTGGGAATGAGTTTGAAATGTTTATTTCATTGTAGGCCTTCCCAAAACACAGGAGATGATTTACTAAATCTGGTGAGTGCAAAATCTGGTGCAGCTCTCTATAGGAAGCAGTCAGCTTCCAGGTTTTTTGCCAAAGCCTAACTGAACAAGCTGAAGTAAAGGCTGGCCACACACGGATCGAAATTCGACTGATTTTTTGGCCGATTTTTGCTCTGTTAGTGGGTCAATAGCACCGGCCAATTTTTGTGGCCCCTCCCCTTTTCGATGATCGGGCATGTTGGAAAATTAGTGAAACACTACCGATTTTCGACTCAATGATGGTCAAATTGTACGATCGTTTTTCCGAAAAGAATATGCACATGAGCCGTGACCTGGAAGGAACAGATGTTTCGCCTGTTATATGGGGTGAACTTTATGACTCGGTCAGCCGATTTTCGAAATAATTTATGGCACCATCGGATTACCGAGCAAACGAAGTTTTCGATTTTCCGATGAAAAAGTGTTTGGAATTTGAACCAGGTATGGCCTGCATTAGAAGCTGATTGGCTACCATGCACAGCTGTACCAGATTCTGAGTCTCTTCATTGACTGTGTTGTTGGAAAAGAAAATATCCTTTTCTTTTCTTTCCACCACTTCTGTGTATTTTTTATCTTTGCTGGAAAAGGCAAAAAAATAAAATAAAAATAATATTAGTACATTTAAAAAAAATAAATAAATAATATATATATATATATATATATATATATATATATAAACTACACTGCAGTGTTCGATAGCAGAATCCAATATTTCATTTGCACACATTTTTTAGTCCGAAAGTGATAAAATGTGTAGGGATTTTTTTTCCTGGGATTTATCCCTCAAAAAAAAAATTTTTACAATCCGTAAAGCCTAATTTTTGGCACATTTGTGATCTGCAATGGATTCTTGTTTGTGTTGGATCAGATAACTTGGACAAATATAACTGACAAAGCATGGAGTGCTTTTTCTTGTCACCAATGTGTACAGGCCATACTTTTATCTAAGTGATACATGATCATACACTATTTTGTCAAAAAGGACAACAGCATTGCTTTATATAAACTCTGGAAATAATGTCAGGCACCTCACATTCTGGCAGACATAGCACTGCAACAGTGTTCACCAAGGAAATGACTGATAGACTAGTCAATTCTCCATGGATACAGCAGCTAACACCAGGAGTTCTTTAAACAAAAGGCCTATTGCTCAAAATGTCAGTTATTTTTTAGGAGTTTTTTTTTATTTGGTAACTTATAAATGAATCTATGAATTCAGTTTTATTTTAAATTTTTTTTTTTTACATTTGGCTGAGTTTCTTTAATACAATGATACATTTCAACAATAGATTCAAAACTTTATTATATTCTTTATTTGTTAAATTCTTAAAAGTGTTAATTATTTACTATACTAAATAAATACGTCTACTGTGTAATTAGCTGTAAACATTAAATATTAACTGAATAAAGCTAAGAAATTGAAGTTAGTCCCTTAAGTAAAAAAAAAGTGAGAGTTGGTAAAACAACGTATACTATATTAAGATGTTTTACAAATCATATCCATGTTTAAAACAATTTAGCCTAAATTGAAAAATGACTTGATGACAGGTATACACCGCGTTCCAAATTATTATGCAAATTCTATTTAAGTGTCACAAAGATTAAATATTTTGTTTTTCAGTTTAACTCATGGATGGCATTGTGTGTCAGGGCTCTTTTGATCACTGAAAACAATCTCGGACACCTGTGATAATTAGATTGGCAGGTGAGCCCAATTTAAGGAAAAACTACTAAAGGAGGGTGTTCCACATTATTAAGCAGAGCAACATTTTTTCAAGCAATATGGGGAAGAAAAAGGATCTCTCTGCTGCCGAAAAGAGTGAAATAGTTCAATGCCTTGGACGAAGTATGAAAAAATTAGATATTTCACGAAAACGTAAGCGTGATCATTGCACTATTAAGAGATTTGTGGCTGATTCAGAGCACAGACGGGTTTGTGCAGATAAAGGCTCATTGAGGAAGATTTCTGCCAGATCCATACATCGGATCAAGACAGCAGCTGCTAAAATACTATTACATAGCAGCAAACAGATATTTGAAGCTGCTGGTTCTTCTGGAGTCCCACGGACATCAAGGAGTAGAGTCCTCCAGAGTCTTGCAACTGTGCATAAACCTTCTATTCGGCCACCACTAACCAATGCTCAAAAGCAGAAATGGCTGCATTGGGCAGAAAAATACACGAAGACTAATATTCAAACAATCCTGTTCACTGATGAGTGCCGTTCAACCCTGGATGGTTCAGATGGATAGAGTAGTGGATGGTTGGTGGAAGGCCACCCTGTTCCAACAAGGCTGCGACGTCAGCAAGGCAGTGGTGGAGTCATGTTTTGGGCTGGAATCATGGGAACAGATTGGGTCGGCCCCTTTAGAGCCCTCGAAGGTGTAAAGATTACCTCTGAAAAGTATGTGGAGTTTATAACTGACCACTTTCTTCCCTGGTACAGAAGGAAGAAATATGCTTTCCGTAATAAAATCATCTTCATGCATGACAATGCACCATCTCATGCTGCAAAGAATACCTCTGCATCAATGGCTGTTATGGGGATAAAAGGAGAGAAAGTCATGGTGTGGCCTCCATCCTCCCCTGACCTCAATCCTATTGAGAACCTTTGGAGCATCCTCAAGCAAAAGATCTATGAGGGTGGGATGAAGTTTACATCCAAACAGCAGCTCTGGGAGGCTATTCTGACATCTTGCAAACAAATTCAAGCAGAAACTGTTCAAAAACTCACAAGTTCAATGGATGCAAGACTTGTGAAGCTATCAAATAAGGGGTCCTATGCTAAAATGTAACGTGACCTGTTAAATTGTTTAAAAAGTTAAAATGTTGTTAAAAGTTTGATTGAAATAGCTTTAGATTTCAGTAAATATGCTGCAAACACAACAAATTACAATTTTCAGTTCTTTACAACCTATAAAGTGTTTTGAAACTTACTGAGAGTAATAATTTGGAACAGTGCATTGGAAGTGTTTTATGTTTAAAAAAAATACTGTTATCATTAGGAGGTTTGTTCAATAAAATGTGAATTGTACTCTTAATAGTTGATAACATGAGAATTATGCTGACTGTTATTTACATCAATTATTTAGGTAAATGGGAAAAATATCATTTGCATAATAATTTGGAACACGGTGTATTGGTAAACAGCCAGTATTTTCTGATATGATCCTTTCAAATGCCAATTTTAAATGTATTTCTAATGCAAATATTATTCTTTACCATGTGTGGCCTCAGTTATGCAGATAATATGTCAGTCAATGTATTTATAATAGTGTCCTATTAGGAATTACCCCTGACTCCAGAATGTAAAGGGTATCTCCAATCCAAACAGATATCATAACCAACAATAAACCTATAAGACAACACTGATTATAAAAACAAGTATGTAATTATAACAATTTCTTATGTTTTCAAAATCATATGCAAGGGTGTTAATACTGAAAATTTCGGATGGCAGCACAGGGACAACACTGTTTTCTTTACTTTCATTACCCACATAAAGAAAGGTTGCATATTAGATAAATACCTTCTATGGAAAGCAGTAGACACTTGTTCATGATCATGTATACAATTGACAGCCCCACTCTCTACAGGGAAACGTAAAACTAAAAAAATAAATAAATAAAAGATAAACATTAAGGTTATCTATAGGTTTTTTTAAGTTATAAGATGGAAGGTTTGGGGTTGGTGTATGATTCTCTATGAAGGAAATCTACCTAATGAGGTACCTACTTTATGTTCTCTATAAAAATTCTCTATAAGATAATGGTCATTACAATAACCTCTCTGTAACTCCTACCTTCCAGTGCTGCAACCCCCCATAGGACTGCAAAATTATATAAAAATATATAACAAAATATATGTTTAGATAGTTGTAATTAAGAAGACAAAAGCAGTCTGAAAGCCTGAATAAAATGTAAATTCATTTGATCTTATCTTATCTGCTGGTGGTTACAAGCTGGGTTTGATTTATTAAAACTTTGTTTAGTGAATAAAGTACAAGCAAAAATCATGTTTTACATTTTCCATGCATGTGACTCAGTATACTTTGCAAAGTGAAATTTCACTTAGTTGTACTTCATTCACTAAGATAAGTGAAAATTCACTTTGCGAAGTCATCCGGCTCTACACCATTAGCAAATCTACCGTAGTGAAAACTCAGTTCTTAACATGACAAGTGTGTACAAACCTCTACCACTATAGCTGCTATGCCCACAAAAATGAATCATCTAATCCAGGGGTGTCCAACCTTTTGACTTTCCTGGGCCACATTGGAAGAAGTGGGATTGCCTTGGGCCACACATAAAATACACTAATAATAAGGATAGCTGATGAGCAGAAAAAGCCGGACAGATCACTGTAAAAATAAAAAAAAAGCAACATAAAACTGGTGTGATATTTTACACTGTCTTTCAAAAACGACTGTGCTTGTGTTCCGGCTGTGTTAGTACAGTGCAAGGACAGGAGACGGCTGGGCACTGTGTCTGGGGTAGTGGGGGGCTTGGGTGGGGTGCAACTGAAACCTGAGGGGTATATGTGAAAACAAAGAGCAATGGGACTTTAACTATGCCTCCAGTAATGAAAATGACAGCTGTTTAAAATGACTTAAATTACAATACTAAAAAGTCTGTTATTTTATTCAGCTGTCTTTTTCACTAATAGAGACATTATTAAGGACCTATCGGCCTCTGTTTTCACATATAGTTTAAAAACAAGGGGGTGATGCCTCCCATGGTGTTATTTCAATGGATCATTTTTATCTCAACACTCCACCTATCTCCTTCTGAGTATTTGCATGAAATCTGCTCCCCCATCACTCCTGCATGTGGTCCCTGGATATGCTGCTGGTATTATGGCAAACACAGCATGTATCCCTGCAGACGTTCCTGGGCCCCGCATATTTGTGCTGGTCACTGCTGGGGAGGGGGGGGGTTGCTATACCAAACACAGTATCAGGGGCAGCCCTCCAGATGTTCCCCAGCTGCATTCATAGCTACAAGTTTACAATATTGTGTTTGGCTGCATGCATAGCTATCTTGGGCTGTAGGTGGACTGCAGGTCATGGGTTGGACACCCCTGATTTAAACCATCAAACACAAAACATGACAGCACAAGAGAAATATAAAATGTGTCAATATACCCAATACATACATATGGTGATACAAAATGATTTAAGAATATTTGCAGTACAAAATGTATGAATTTTCTCTTCAATTATCAAGATTGTGTACATGATTTAGGTCAGGGGTCTCCAAACTATCTAAACAAAGGGCCATTTTACTGTTCTTCAGACTTTAGGGGGGCAGGAGTGTAGCCAGTGGGAGTAGAAAATGTCCTGGCAACAGTGGGGGTAAACAGTGCCCATCTTTAATATTAGGGGGAGAAATAGTACCCCAAGGGCTGGATTAAGGCAAGCAAAGGGCCACATCTGTACCCCTGGGCCACAGTTTGGAGACCCTTGATTTAGGTAAATGGGCTTTTTCTTTTCACATGATTGGATAGCTGAAGTAAATCTTCATAAATATTATAGAAACATAGAAACAAGGAGGACTTTGCCCTCAAAATTTTTATATCTGCCCCCTCTTCTTGCTAAAAAGCAGATTAAGACCTGGTTCATATATATGTGAATTGGATGTGTTTTGAACCGCATCCTATTCGCATAACGTGAATTGAATTCCTTTTCTACAGAGCCAGTTCACATTCTTATGTGTGGTCCGGTCCCAGTGCAATTTAAAAAAGAGTCTAGTGCAATTTTCAGCTCAGTTCAGGCACGATTGCCAATGTCATACACTTTAACAATTTGCATTGGAATCACACCTGACCCGTTGAATCTTTTACAAATCACACTTTAAACCGGACCGGCACATATGTGAACCCAGGCTAAAAGTGTATGAAAAAACCTGTAGGGGCAAAAAATGTTGGATACTATACTTGTCTTTTCACCACTTCCGTCCATGGTGCCTAGCATAGGGTAACGTCATCCTCCTTCCTGCATGACATGCAAGGTCCACTATAATTTCATTATAATAAAATATTGCTTTGGGTTTGTTAACAAAGTAATTTCTCTAGCACTGTCATAGTTTGTTATCTAGTGGATGCCCTAGTTTCTGAGTGCCCAATTCAGAAACAGTGTCCTATTGGCTGTAAATTAAACTGGGTTCTGGCATAAGACATAGACAAATGCTGATCATATGTAGTTTCAGGGGAAAAAAATCAGCAACATTGCTTTTGGTGTACCCACTTGACAGATTAATCATATCTGTTGGTCCTGCTAACTATTGCTACCTGGAGTAAAAGTGAAGAAAAAAGTCAACATTTTAAATTGTAATCAAAACAGAAATCTTCCAATGGGACCACTGGTTTAAATGATGAGTTCACCTTAAAAATAATTACATATCTTTTGCAGGTAAAAAAATGGGCATTTATTATTTTTTTATTAGGAGCCTGTAAAGCAATGCACTCATGATCAGCAGATCACGGGTGCAATGCAAGGCTCCTGCAGACTGCCAGTGTACCTCATACGAGCAGGCAGTTAGACAATGGAACAGTTCATTGAAAACAAGCCATTAGCCCCAAAGTGTGACTGAATGACACGGCCAGGTGGGCGGAGCCCTACACAGCTGTCTTTTTTTAATAAATTGTGACAGTGAGTTCAGGGAGAAGATCCCCAGCGGCAGATCAGGTAGAGGCTGCAGCAGTGGGAACATGTTACAAGTTCTACCTTAAAACTGGGTGGATCATGTTACGTTGCTAAAGGTGAACTTATCTTTTAAGAGAAACTAGGTGTGCTTTTCCCTCACTTTGGAGAGATTCCCTCTTACTTTTTGTTGTATCTGTATGACAGAAAGTGAAGGAATATCCTCCCAATGGGGCACAAATGTCGAAAAAGACAAGGGGTTTTAACCCTTCCCAACCCTATCCAAAATTGAAAAAAAAATGCCTTAGAGATGCTTAGACAAAACTTTAGGTATGCTTTAAAGGCGGTTGAGCCAGAGTTCCGCCCCTCAACAACTCACCTTAAAGCTTACATTACAACTGGAGGGAGTGGCACTGGAGAGTTTTGCTGTCAAACATCATCCATTCAAGTAAATAGCGCCATGCCACAGCAGTTCTGCAACAATGTGTAATGCATGCATTTGTAGCGCAGTGCTGCAGACTTTTAGGGTTCATTCACAACAGGAGGTGCATCAGAGTGTGTGCATTTTGTTCCTGCATGTCGCATTTTAGAGCAGCCCATTCATTTCAACAGGCTGCCCTATGCATGTAAAATGCACAGAAAAGGCGCCATCTTGATTTTTAAAATTCTTCTGCACCACAATGCATGGTACTATGGTACAATGTGTTTTGGGAGGCGTGAGAACGCACATGTTTGCTAGATGCATAGGAGTGTCATTAAGGATCATTGGCACTTATGTGTGTCTGCAAAAGGCAACTTTTTTTGTGTGGTGTGGGAAAACTTGCAATTTTGCACGCGTTACCTCACTGCTCCTGATGGGAACAAGTTTGCAAGAGCAAAAATAGGCACCCAGGAGACCAAATTTTGCATCCTAGCCTACTGCCAAATGCCCTCTGAAAGGCGATCCACCACAGATCAGAGGGAATTGCAAGTGTAAACTCATTACACTTATTAATGGGGGGAGCAGCATCACCACCTTAGGTGCTCTCCTGATATGTCCTATAAAACCATTCTCCCCCCCTTAAAGTGGTTCATAAAGTCATAACATTTTGTACCTTAAACAAGAAGTAGGGCCAAACCTCTTTTGGCCGTACTTCTCCCATGGATCATAAGAGTGCACGTAGTTCTGCAGTCCTGTGGCCCATGTTCATTCGACAGCAAGCTAAAGTCCTCTGTCAGCTGATGTCACAGAGCAGGTCCAGACTGTGCAGGGATCCTGACAATAATGTCGTGATCCACCCAGATGCCTGACCAGCAGCTGGCTCAGCCTCTCAGTGTGCTACTGAGAGGCTAAGCTAGCTGCTCCAACCCCCTCTACACTCTGGCACCCCAGTGAGCACTGGAAGGGTAGAGCAGAGAGCGGTGATTAATAGTCACTGCTCTGTGCTCAGAGTGGACCCAAGAACTGAGTGATCAGAGGTCTTTGATCACTCAGTTCTCAGTGTGGGGCCAGCAAGTGACCTGACATACATCCTCACCTCGATCCGATGCTCCAACCACCTGAGGTGAGTATGTATGTTTGTTTTTTTTCCAGTGCTGTGTCAGTCTGTAGCATCTCTCTCCCATTGGCTCCTGCTTTTTTTCAATCAAATCCTGCGAGCAGAAAGCTGCACTGTGTGTGAATATGAATCCACACAGCCTGGCTCAGGAATGACTTGCTATAAAGGATGACACAGAAGAAGGGGAGCTGAAAGCACCAGTAAGAGACCTAAGAAGAGGAGGTTCAGGGCCGTTCTGTGCAATTCCATTGCACAAACAGGTAAGTATAACATGTTTGTTATTTTGAGAAAAATAAACAGACTTATAACTGCTTTAATTCCAATACAGTTCAGGTAGCAGGAAGTGACAAAATCATAGAATTTCTGGTAAAATCAACGCGTATTCTCTGTCCTTGCAGAAAATGTATTAAGTCTGAAAACAGAAAACTAATGCAGTCACAACCTCTCAGGACTGTTAGATATAATGAAACATATGTCCTTAGGTTGAAAGCTCAGAGAAAGAAGTGGTTTACATTTTCCATATTGTTTATATTCATGAACAGAATTGCTTCTGATATGAGCACTAACTGGGATTATTTAGTTCTGTTTGCTTTGCTAAAGGGGAATAGTGCACTCATTGGGCAGATGGATGTTTTCAGTATCACCTTCAATGTACCAGATAATTTCCCTGTGAGTGGGTGCTGAATGTTCTGTGGAAAGGAGTGTACCGTGTGTTATAGCAAACAGTCTTTTTCGGGAAGATATTTACCTGTCTAAGGTCACCCTAAGAAAGATTTTCCCATTGCTTGTGCCTACTATGGATAGCATTGTTTTGGTAATTCTGCAAAATTTTAGAAAAATATGAGAAAATCTGTCATTGAATTTTTCAATTCATTGTACTCTGAAGACAAAAAAAAATGCGAAAAGAAAACCACAAAACTTGAATGAGTGTCTTTTTCTGTTGTCTAATTTGTGTTAGTGAAATGGAAAATTTTGTGTTCTGAAATATGTAAGAATAAAGAAAAAATTAGAATTTCAAGCAAATGCGCATTCTAACTTACAGTTAATAAAACAAATTCTGGAGTCTATAATTGCCCTCAACTTATCTTTCACATGTCTATGATGTCAGCATTGCTTACACAAGACTGTCTGAACTGATAACCATCAGAACACCAAACAATGCAAAAACCAAAAGCAGGATTTTCCAGTTGGCATTCTGGTCTCCCACCCCACCTACCTCCTGCATGCCGCATTCCATCATGTTTGATGAACCTGCTCATGGTAAATGTATCACTAAAACTCTTCGGAATGCTTTGCAGTGATGGCTAAAATGATGCTAAAACAACAAAAGGTCTGCCAAGTTGAAAACAGAAGGGTTATTGTCACTCAACAAGTAAGGAGACTCGGGCTGAATGCTGTCCTAAAGAAAATAGATCATATCTGCTTCACTGCAGGCCCTATATTTAGAACACGCATATGACAAAAATACCTTCCAGGAAAATGGGAAAACCCAGAAAGTTACATACAGTTCTCTCTCTCCCTCTCTCTCTCTCTCTCTCTCTCTCTCTCTCTTTCTGTCTCTCTCATTTTCTGTTTCTCTCTGTTTCTCCTTTTCTCCCTATGTGTATATATTTCTATATCTATATATAGTAGTCTGCTTATATAAAACATTTTAACATGTTCTACAATCACATAAAAAAAAACTATATACAATAAAGTAACAAAAGCACAAAAGAAAAATGTACTTAAAACACTTTAAACCTTTACAAACACTTTAAAGATTAATTCCAGGCTGATATAAAGACACAAAATTGAAATCCTGTATTATTAACCACTTGAGCTCCTGAGGATTTACCCCCCTTAATGACCAGGCCTCTTTTTGCTGCTCGGCGCTGCACTAATTCAACTGATAATTGCACGGTCATGCAATGCTGCACCCAAACTAAATTTATGTCCTTTTTTTCACACAAATAGAGCTTTCTTTTGGTGGTATTTGATCACCTGTGCGCTTTTTATTTTTCACGCTATAAACAAAAAAAGCCAAAAATTTGGAAGAAAAACAATATTTTTTAATTTCAGCTATCAAAAATATATAGTAAACTCAAAGTTGGTTATAAATTTAGGCCAAAATGTATTCTGCTACATATTTTTGGTAAAAAAAATCCCAATAAGTGTATATTGATTGCTTTGTGTGGAAGTTATAGCGTCTACAAACTATGGTATAGATACTGCAATTTACGCCATTTTTCTGCTATACAGCGCTGCGCTAGTTTAATGGACAATTGCACGGTCATGCAAAACGGTACATAAATGAAATTTACATCCTTTTTTTCCCCACAAATTGAGCTTTCTTTCGGTGGTATTTGATCGCCTGTGCGGTTTTTATTTTTTGCGCCATAAAAACAAAAGGCTGACAATTTTGAGGAAAAAAAACAATATTTTGGACTTTTTGCTATAAAACATGTCCAGTAAAAAAAATGTAAAAATCAAATTTAGTCATAAATTTCTGCCAAAATGTATTCTGCGACATGTCTTTGCTAAAAAAAAACCCAATACGTGTAAATTAATTGGTTTACGTGAAAGCTATAGCGTTTACAAATGGCGTGAAAGATACTGGGATTTTTAGTTTTTTTTTTATACTAATAATGGCGGCGATCAGCGACTTATGGCGGCGATCAGTGACTTATGGCGGCGATCAGCGACTTATGGCGGGACTGCGGCGGACATTCTGACATTGGGGGGTACTGACTTGGGGTCACTGACATCACCAGCGACACAAATACAGTGATCAGTGCAAAAAAAAAACACTGACACTGTACTAATGGCACTGGGGAGGAAGGGGTTACGTTTATTATTCAGGGAAAGGGCTAACTGTGTGAGGGGACTGATACTAGGGGGCGGGGGTGTGTACTGCAGGGAACACCGCTGATCGGGAGAGAGAAACTCTTCTGTCCCGATCAGCGTGTCCTGGAGCTGTCAGGGAACTGACAGAAAGCACAGCTACTGCAGCTGTGCTCTCTGTCAGCGATTGCTGCTGATCGCCGGGACATAGCCGGTAACGACTGGCTGTGACCCGGCGACTGACATCCGCGGCTGTGATCGGCGGGACAGGTAGGGCGGCAGCGCGCCTCGCACGCGCCCCCTACCTGTTTTCAAAACAAACGTTTTAAAACGTGCTTTTGCCCAGCTGTGCCGCCCTGCCGCCGTATTTCTACAGTGGCTGGGCGGCATGTGGTTAATAATATATGAATAAATTAATTTTAATGCAGTTAGTGTAAGTACTTGAATTTAACTTGCTCTCATTCTCTCTCTCCCCCCCCCTCTCTCTCTCCCTCTCTCTCCCTCCCTCTCCCTCTCTCCCTCTCTCTCTCCCTCTTCTGTTGCATATCCACTGAATAACTAATAATATGGTTGCTTGGACTCATGAATACATGCCACTTCACAAATTGATGGCATATTCAGATCAGATTAAAAAAAAAGTGACTTGCTGGATTGGCTAGATTCACCTGATTTTTTAAAACTCATTTGCTTGTCTCTGCATATAGCCTTTGATATTTTAGTTATTACCTAAATCAACATATTAAACAGTAAAGCATGTACATGAAAATCATCTGGCATGTGTTTAGTGTGTGTATCTGTGGAAATAAAATGAAGGAGAACAAATCACATTTTATAGTCGGATTACCTGGAGAAAAGTTGTTCCTGGCCCCTCCAGAGATACCTGCTAAAGAAGACATTTTGCTAAGTGATGACTAAATCGCTCTCTCACATTGATATCTATATAATTATTATATGCCTAGGCATTGATTTGTATTAAAAATGACAGGCAAAAATGAGAAAGCAAACATTGTAATTTTTAAATATGAAATCCTACATTCTTGTCTATTTTGATTGTAGTATATAAAGTGATGTAGGGGTTGATTTACTAAAACTGGGAAAAGCAAAATCTGGTGCAGCTGTGCATGGTAGTCAATAAACTTCTAACTTCAGCTTCTTCAATTAAGCTTTGACAATAAAAACCTGGAAAAATACAAAAAGCAAAAAAGGTCAGTGCTAATTCAAAAAGGAAATAAATAAATTAAGCTGCGTGCAATAGATATAGATATACTGAAATTCTAAAGTGCTATTAACAGTATTTGCAGTGCTTAGCGCTGCAATTTCTGTTCATAATAAAACCTGGAAGCTGATTGGTTTCTATGCAGAGCTGCACCAGATTTTGCACTCTCCAGTTACACTCGGGCTTACCCTGCAGCGTTGCTCAGGGAGTCCCTACAGCACTTACCTTGTCCTTTGCTCCCGCGATGTGTCCCCTGCAGCGTCCCCGGCCATCTCCTCCGGCCTGTGCCGGCATCCGGCTTCCGTGTTCCGGTCCCTGTGATGTCGGGACGTACGGGCGCCGGAAATAGCGGCAAATTTGACATTTTCAAAAAATGACATTTTTTTATAAATGATTATTATATAGTAAAACATTGCTGTTTCAACCCATTTCACATATATTTTGTCCCTACTGCTTTGTTCTGTGCCCTGCCTGCATTTTGACTGTTCTTTCTGCCTGGAAACTTAGAAAAGTCCATGGCATCCAAAATGCGTCCCTTTATGTCAAAAGCAGTTGTAGACCAGCTAGAGAACAGCGAATTGAGTGATAATGATTTGTGTGGAAATTCGTCATCAGACACTGAAAACGATTTTGCGACTTTGCTCAGCGATGTGCGACTTTGCCTCTGTATTTCAAATTTCAGTGTTTTTGGTTTGATTATATTATTGAATTAAATATATTATTATTATATTATTATTTTTTATGATTATTTATTAAATTATAATTTATGATTTTGTGTTTCAAGTTTTATCATATCCGGAATGTTTACTAGACTCTTGTTCGGACAGATTTCAGTGAGTTATTCCTAAAAATTACAGGCCTACAATAAAAAACTACATATTTCCATGCAAAAAAATGGTACCGCTTTCAGCACAAAAAATCAGAAATAATCATACCGCCAAGGAGGTTAACACTCAGCATTAACAGTCATCAAAATGATTTTTACAATTCCCACAGAAGGACAGTAACCCTCCTAAATTTGATAGCTTTTAAGTAAATACCATGATGAAAAATCTGTCCATAAGGTAATCATACTCCATAACATTATGTTTTGTTTATTTGACAAATATCGCAAGTGACTCTAGTATCCCAAAGCAGTAGTAAGTCGCTGGATTTCATTTAATGAAAAAGTAGTTCACTTAGCTTTGTGAATAGGGTTGCTACAGTCATCTAGTCATGTGCAAACAATCCTGTGTTAATTTGCCTTTTTCATGATCAGGTATTTAAAGTCAACACAATTCCACCATATTCATTAAGCTGAATAAACATTCACTTTGCAAAATTAACATTCTATGCTCCTTTAGCAAATCAAGTTCACAATCAATAAGGGCTCATGTACACTGCAGCTGATAAACTCACGTTTAGGAGCTTTTCTGCGTTTTTTTTTCAGCAGCCCCTGAACTCTCCCTAATGGTTTCCTATGTGTCCATTTACACATCGTCGTTTACAGTCGTTTACAGGCAGTTGAGTTTACAGTCGCTTTTTTGAATGCACCAAACTTGTGTTCAGGAGTAGATTTTATCAGCTTTCAAATGCCAAATGCTTGTAAATTCGGCTAACCGTGTTTAATGAAGTCTGTGTTTAGAAGCGTTTTTTAACTGTTCCATATCCAAATACTGTCCAAAGCCTTTTTTCATCATCAGAAATGCATGCAAAGCATTTTCCATGTATTAAAATGGACCAAGTACACCAGTGCAGTTACTTCCAGGTTTTGCGTGAAGGAAAAAATGGTAGAACGTGCCGAATTATGCTCATGATGGGATCCATAGTGAATACAACCAGAAAAGACAGGTAATCTCCACCAGGGGTGGACTGACAACTCATCAGACCCTCAGGCAATAGGGGATCATGGGGCCCCTGTGTCCTTGCCCAAACTCAAAAAAGCCTATGAAAAAGGTACCAGGGGCATCTCATGGGGGCCACTACTGACCCCGGGCCCTCGGGCAGTCCCCGAGTTTCCAAATGGTCAGTCCGCCCCTGATCTCAACACATACTGCTCTCTGCTTCTGCTCTCTCTAATTCTCTCAAAATGTCTGAAAAAGTTAATTTTTTACTGTTTTTCATGGCATTTTGAAAGGTCTGCTAATATTATCTTTAAAAAAACGCTTCAAAACGCAGACGCGCATAAATGCGCATAAACGCGGTATGCAAATGTGGCTAAACAGACATTTTTTAACCTACATTTTCCAGCAGTCAGTTTCCATTGTTCAGAAGTGTTTTCAAAACGTCCCGTGTACATGAGCCCTTAAGCCTCGTACACACGATGCCACAGGATGACAATATCGGACGAATGATTGTCCTTTTTTTTTTTGCATGGTAGTCTCATATCGAAAATGAAGAGGTTACTAAAGTTACGAAAATTCTCGTAAGACAGAATCCAACTTCGGAAGTGATGCGATGTAATGTATTATAATATTCATTTGTTTCTTAGAATGCATGGTCTTGGTCGCTCGATTTTTTTTTAAAAAAACTGTACTGATTAAACTAAAAACGTTCGTTCTGTTATCGTAGAAAAATGTTTGTGCTTGTCTCTTCGGATAATTTCTTGTGATATGTTGGGATCGACTCTCGAAAGCTGTGTACTAACGATCAGATTACTGGATGATTGCTCTGAAAGCAGTATTTTTCGTTTGATTTTCGCATTGTGTCGACTAGGCATTATTCTGTTTTTCCTGCAGGAAAGGGAAGATCAGTTCTCTCGCCTAAGCAGCCCATAGACTATGTAATTTTCTTTTTTTCTTTCTACCTTGGATGGAAGAAAGGAAAATGCTTGATTTCCCTCAACAGTGAATGCTTCCCGCAGCACTATAGTGTTTTGCCAGCAGGGAACGGTCCAGTCCGGCAGAACACAATGATTACTGCTGTCGGCTATAGCCCAAATCTTACAGGCTGGTTGTACTCAAGTCAATTGATGAATTGATTTGGATACAACCAGCCTGCTCATGGACGGATCAAATCTCAGATGGTCCCTGCTTTAAAATTTTTTTATCTGATGGCTATAGATGCTCAAAATTAATGGGTGCCTTGAGGGAGCCCCAAGTCCCAAAAAATGCTGGAAGTTTGTACATGGCTTGCAAAAATTGGGACAGCTTGCACTTGGATTTGCATGTATTATCTCCCAAAATTTTGATTTAAAAGATCTTTAGTGTGTCTGGGTTAAAAAAAAACATCAAACCAGTTGATCTGTCAGAAATCCAATGAGCTCCTAACTGCTTTTAATCAAGCTGACAATGCTGCTTTTACATTCATTAAAAACCAAGCAGTGTTGCCAGTCCTGCCCAAGTTATTCCTGCTGGTCTACAGCACACCTCCCTCATGGAGGCTGAGGAGAATGTATTACATATGCCCTTAGCTTTGTGAGAAAACATGTGAATCCATACCCTTATGCCTCTCACAGAGCACGTTAGAGGTTGTGGTGATTCTCTTAGGGTTCATGCACATGGAGATTTTACATGCATTTTATATATCCAGCATACACACTTTTTTTTCATTTTGAGGATAAAGTTTTTACATAAATGAATAAAAGCTGACCATTGTAAGCACCCCTATCAATGTTAAATGGTTTATCTCATCCCTCCGACTGCTACTATTTGTCTGGACAGCTTGGTCTATTAACCTCTCAAACGATCTTATTATGTCAGTATTTCTGTGCTCAAAGCGGTACATTTTTTTGCATGGAAATATGTTGTTTTTTTATTGTAGGCCTGTAATTCTTAGGAATAACTCACTGATATCTGTCCAAACAAGAGTTTAGTAAACATCCCGGGTATGATAAAATTTGAAACACAAAATCATAAATTATAATATAATAAATAATCATAAAAAATAATAATAATACATTTCATTCAATAATATAATCAAACCAAAAACACTGAAATTTGAAATATAGCGCCAAGTTCGCACATCGCTGAGCTTAGTTGCAAAATCTTTTTCAGTGTCTGATAATGAATTTCCCCACGAATCATTATCACTCAATTCTGCAAGTGGTTCTGATTTACTATCGCTGTTCCCTAGCTGGTCTAAAACCCATTTTGACCTTAAGGGACGCTTTTTGGATGCCATGGACATTTCTCAGTTTCCAGGCAGAAAGAACAGTAAAAATGCAGACAGGGCACAGGACAAAGCACTAGGGACAAAATGTATGTGAAATGCTTTGATACAGTAATGTTATACAATGAAAATTTAGTGTATTGAGTGAATGTCACTTTTAAAATTTTTGAATTTCCCACTGGTTCCGTCCCCCATACATCCCGTACGTCCCGACGCTCGCAGGGAATGGAACCCGGAAGACGGATGCTGGGATCGGCCGGAGGAGATGGCCGGGGACGCTGCACGGGACACATCGAGGGAGCGAAGGACAAGGTAAGTGATCAAGGGAATCCCTGAGCAACGCTGCATGGTAAGCCTGAGTGTAGCTCGAGGTTACCGCTTTTGGTACTGAAACTTAACCCCAAGATACACTTGGGAATACCACCAGGGGGGTTAAAGGCTAAGTTCACTTAAAAAAATTCTAAAATTACTAAGCCTCTGACAACTATTGTAACCCAACAATGTGCAGGTTTATGTCGTCTTGTGTTTTTGTGTTGTACAGTTTACCACGCTGTCTAATTATGTTCATATTTCTTTTGTTTCTGTTCTCTTTTATATTGATTGTGGATTTCTTTCACTGCAGCGTTCATACCTAAAGTGTTGTTGTAATTTTGTTCTGAAAAAATGGGCTTTGGCCTTTAATATAAATTTACAATAATAAAAAAAAATTGTAAATGAGCATCTTTTTTCAGGTTAAAATAAATGTTCATTTCTTATTTTTTAACACTACCACCAATAAAGCATTGCACCCAGGATCAGCAGATTGCGGGTTTAGTGCTGTGCCAGCCTCCTGTAGACAGTACAGCTGTCTGCCTATAAATGATGAGGAGTTCCCCTTAAAATTCTATCCAGACGCTTATCCGGGCATACAGCATGGGTTACTAGCAAAAGAAGGGCTAAGTGTGTGCAAACCCCCTCTTTGTACCATACCAGTTCACATGCCTTTCAACAATTGGGGGTACCTTGCAAGAGGAAAAGATTTTTCCACCCACTCTGCCACCTTGCAAGAAACCTTGTCCTGATTTTGAGGGACAAGAACCTTTTCCCACAGGATATCCCTTAAAAAAGGGTGTGGGGGACTTACTATATAAGAGAGTTTTGAATCCCCCTTTACAACAAGAGAGCCACCAGATTTCCACCTCCACCCAGGGAGAATTACATTAGTAACCCCTTATTACTAATTCCCAGAAATAGTAAAATGTAAACAAACTCATCAGTACTTTAGAAAAAGCCCTTAACATCAATTACACAAAATACAATAAAAAGTCTAAAAATGTAATGCCACAATGTAAATTCAGCATAAAACACGTCAGTCCAGCAATCTAAATCCATTTTCAATCATGACATCCAGAGATATAAAGCCTTGTAAATTATGATGACCTGACAATGCCAACCTACCACAGTCCTGTTGATAAAAGATCAGATCACTGGCACTGCTCTAATGTCAACACAGGGGTGGCATTGGGTTACATTATTGACCAAATAGTGACCAATTTA